>NC_083103.1:54191394-54501394 GCF_949774975.1 Lagenorhynchus albirostris
TATGTACCCCTCCTATGTTCTTCCATATCATGCTCCATGTATCACTATTGCTTGCCCTTATCAGTGTTATTTTATGTATATTTATGTGTCTGACTTCTCTATCAGAATGTGAGTTCCCAAGGAGCAGGGACTCTCTCTGCTTGACCTTGGCGTATCCTCTACTTATCCCATGGGTCTGGCATATAACACAACATAAATGTTTTACAAATCAGTATTTAAGTGTTGACACGTCGAAGAGGACCAGGTTTATTCTTTGTGGTCCTAGTGGGGTTAAAGACTAAGAGACATCTTGCTCAACATAGGGGAAAATTTTTCTGAGCCCATAGATAGTAAGGCCTGCCTTAGAAGATCTGGAGTTCTCTGTCCTTGGAGGTACCCAAGCATAGGCTAGACAAACACTTTCATTAGTTCAATAAAATTTTTTTGGTATCTGGGTAACAGTTATGCATAGGTAAAGATTATATAATCCTTCTTTCAAGGAATCTGTGGTCTAGGAATGAAGATAATATGCCAGTGAATACAGTGATTGGAAAGAGAAAGTGATTATTAGGGCGGGGAGGTCAGAAAAGGGGTTTCATACAAAAGACTCAGACACATGTTTGAATTGCATTGTCAAAGATGAATAGGAATTTGCCAGGCCAACTAGAACACAGAGTTGTGAGAGTACGTTTGGCTTCTCAGAGCCCTGCAGGTAGTACATTATGGTTGTAGCCTTGGAGTGGGAGGATGTGGTGATGATGGTGACAGTTCTACCAGTAATAATAGCTAACATTTGTTACATTATTGAGCAGGCAGGCAATGAACTAAGTGGCAGGAGATGTGGTTTGGGGAACTAACCACAGGTGCATCAAAGCCTCATGGAATTTATCCCCTGTGAACCATTATTTTAACCTGTATTTTGAGCAGAGGTGGGACACACTTTGATTTACATGTAAACTTAATAGTTGGCAAGATTGTCACCAAGGTAACATAGCATTTGGATGGACAAGATGGCCTTTGATCCTGAGATCTTTGACACTATGCTTTATCATTATTATCATACTGCTTTATCAACTTCACGGACAAATTTTACACATGCCTCATTTCATTCCCCCTTTGGTCTACACGATGGTGGTTTTATGTGCTTGCCTAACGTGGCAGAAATGACACTTGACCCATTTTCCCAATGATTGAGGAGGAGGGGGGAATCATCAGTATCGAAGGATTTCTTTAAATAGCTTCTCCATTTCTTTAATCTAAACATAACATGATCATGGATATCCCTTGCAGGTTCCCTGTCCTGTCTCCTTTCAGGATAAATTTGACTCAACAGTGTTAGGCCATCATTTGTTACGCACAATCACTGAAGCAAAGTAAGAAATGGCAGTGTTGCCCTTACCTGCCTCTGGTGGTCCGTGAACCATTTCACCAGCCTGAACTTGGCTTGTTGTAGCTGTAGAAAAATTGGAGGCCTGTTTTTTATTCCTGCCTAAACTGAGCACAAGCAGATATTAAGAGTTCTGTCTTCAGAATGATTTGGAGCTCGAATGGTATTTTCATCAGATTTATTGTTCCTGGGTGGCTGCTGCATGGGTTCCAGTTATTTATTTATTTATTTATTTGCGGTACGCGGGCCTCTCACTGCTGTGGCCTCTCCCGGTGCGGAGCACAGGCTCCAGACGCGCAGGCTCAGCGGCCATGGCTCACGGGCCCAGCCGCTCCGCGGCATGTGGGATCTTCCCGGACCGGGGCACAAACCCATGTCCCCTGCATGAGCAGGCGGACTCTCAACCACTGCACCACCAGGGAAGCCCCTCCAGTTCTTATTCTATCAGTTTACTGGCTATTTGAGCATAGACATGCCACTTAATCTTGCTGAGCCTTAGTTTTCTCATCTGTCTAATGGGTCTAATATGCCTGTAGGAGTATTATGAGGATCAGTTGATTGGCATATGTGAAAGGACATCCTTATTTAATAGGATCTATTAAATAAGTGTTTAATAAATGTTAGTTTCCTTCCTTTTTCTTCAGTCAGCCAGAATGTTTGAAACCACCATTATTGATTCATTGTTAGTGATTCATTCCTGTAAGTAGTGTTAAATTATGTGTGCCCCTGTGGAGGGTAACATTTTAAGCTATTACTAACTCCTTTCTCTTGATTAATGTGTCACATTCTTGTGGCAGCCAGCCAAGAGCAATACATTTGGGAGTGAGATTGAGGACAGCATTAGAGAAGGGGTAGAGATAACAGGAGTGAGCAGACGGCCTTCACATAAGGGGTAAAAGGTACCAAAGAACAATTTAGAATCATAGAACTTTAATATTAAAAGAGATTTTTGAAATTTAGTCCAAATCTGTAAATTTTATAAATAGAAGAACAGCCCAAGAGAGGGAAAGTGATCTGACTAGAAGTTAGGAACAAGATTAGGACCTACATTTTGTTTTGTATTCTTTTGTTGCCTTTACCTGTTTTAGGATTTTATCTTGCGTTGATGGTGGTAGGAACTTTAAGTTTTTAGGAGACTTCGCCCAGATTTTCTTTTCATCTGTTCACTCATTCAACTCATTCTTTTTTGCTTTCACTAACTGATATATACAGTTATTGATAATCACAGGGAGGGTAAAATTGAAGGTAATTTCTTAGTTTTTTCTTTCTGTTTTTCTATGTATTCTATACTGAGCATGTAATATGTTTGATGTTAGGAAAAAATGCTAGTAAAAAAAAAGAATGTATTCATGTATTTCTCACAAGTAGAAATAAATATATTTATCCTAGAAAATAAAACCCAAAAAACTGTTTTGTTCACTTATAACTTTATTTATAATACAGAAACGAAAACAACGTAAATGTTAGGTAATGTAAGCTAAGTCAGACTTTATAATGTTAACAGCAGATGTTCTGGTTATAAATACTACCCTTCTTTCTCCTTTGCTCCCTATCTCAGTAAATGAAACCAGCTTACACCCAAAGCCCAAACCAAAAACCCATGATTCATCTCTAATTTCTCCTACTTTTTTCACCTCTACAAACTCTTGATTCAACTTCTGTAATAACTCTTGCTTCAACTTCTGTAATAACTCTTATATACGTCTACCTCTAGCTGTCTCCACTGCCACTGCCTTAGTCCATCATCTCCATCCCAGATTCCTGTAACTGGTTCCTAATTGGTGTCCCTGCCTCCCCTATCCTTTTGTCACGCTGGAATAGAAATACTCTTCCTGTTTTCATTCTTTTAGCAACGTTTGCTAAGCTTTGTGCGAGTGTTGGGGATGAGATGCATAAATACAGTCCTTGCTCTTCAGATGGCATGTCACTTTTTAAACCTCTTTAATACTTTCCAGAGTTCAAGCGCATGAATTTAAACCACAGGCTTTGTGGTCTGGCCTCTGCCTACCTCTCCAGACTCATCTTCAAACACATACCCGACCCCACTCTAGAACTCTGTGTTCTTTTACCAGTCATAATTTTGCTAGTTATGGTTCTGAAATAAGACTTTTGTATTTATATTAACCAGATTTTAAAATCCATGCCATTTTAACATATGCTTAATTCAATTTAGTTTCTTTAAACAAATAAACAGAAAAGCAGCCAACATCTGGAGTCCAGACCTTTCTTCTCAGCTACAGATCTGTATTTCTAGTTGTCTGATTGACATTTCCACTTGGCTGTCTCACAGGTACCTCAAACTCAACACGTTGAAAATTGTTCTTGTAATTGTCTCTGTTTTCACAATCTCAGTAAACTATGCTTACCATCAACTGAAGTGTTTAGGCAAGAAACTTGGGAGTCATCCTTGAGAGTTTGTTCTGCCTCACCTTTATGTCAAATCAATCACAAATCTCTGTTTATTTTACTTCCTAAATATTTCTCAAGTCTGTTCACCGAGGTCTATTCCCAATTCTGTTACCTTAATCCAGGTAGCAACTTTGCTTAGTCTGACTTCTGTAACCTCCTAGCTAGTCATCCCGCATCCGTGTTTTTTCCCTTCAGAGCACTCTCCACACGTACCTGATCTGGTACCAAATATTTACTACTTTATTGGTCATCTCGGGCTGCCATAACAAAATACCATAGAGTAGGTGGCTTAAATGGTAGATATTTGTTTTTTTCATAGTTTGGTGGCTGGAAGTCCGAGATCAGGGTAACAGCATGGTCAGGTCTGGTGAGAGCTCTCTTCCTGGCTTGCAGGCAACTACCTTCTCACAAGTTCTCTGGTATCTCTTCTTAGAAGGGCATTAATCCCATCGTGAGGGCCCTACCCTCATGACCTCGTCTAACCCTAATCCCTCCCAAAGGACCCATCTACAAATACCATCAGATTGCGGGTTAGACCTTCAACATATGAATTTGTGTCTGACACAAGCACATTCAGTTCATAACAACTATATTATCTTATGTATTCTTTTTTTTTACATCTTTATTGGAGTATAATTGCTTTATAATGGTGTGTTAGTTTCTGCTTTATAACAAAGTGAATCAGTTATACATATACATATGTTCCCATATCTCTTCCCTCTTGCGTCTCCCTCCCTCCCACCCTTCCTCTCCCACCCCTCTAGGTGGTCACAAAGCACCAAGCTGATCTCCTTGTGCTATGCGGCTGCTTCCCACTAGCTATCTATTTTAAGTTTGGTAGTGTATATATGTCCATGCCACTCTCTCGCTTTGTCACAGCTTACCCTTCCCCTTCCCATATCCTCAAGTCGATTCTCTAGTAGGTCTGTGTCTTTATTCCTGTTTTACCCCTTATGTATTCTTGACGTTCTAGCATCTGGGTCCTCGCTGATTAGTAAGAGACTGCCCCTCCCAGGGATAGCCAGTTCTTAGATATAGCAAACAACTCAACCTGGTCTGTGCCTTTCATATGCAAACTAACCAATCCAGAGCCCATTCTCTAAACCACATCTTACACTCCAGGAGGCAGTATTCCTCTGCTCTAATCACCCCAGAGCCAGGTACCAGATAACTAAAGATAGCTCCTATACCCCAGGGCCCCCTGAAGTTATTCAAAGTAGCCAGTTCTAAACCTGCTTACCCTCCCTTGCCTTGCCTTTCTTAAGGAAACCGCAATAAAGGGTCTTGCCCACACTTTTCCTCTTGCTCCTTCTGCCTCCTGACTGACCCTGGTGCTTTCCTATGCTGTCCTGCATTGCATGGCGTGCCCCCTCCTTTTGGAAACTGTGAATAACACACTATCTTTTTTTTTTTTTTTTAACGGGTAAAGTTCCCCCTTAATTTTTACCTCCTATTTTGTTTACTTCCTTGTTTATTTGTTTTGGCCATGCCACAGGGCTTACGGGATCTTAGTTCCCTGACCAGGGATCGAACCTGGGCCCCCAGCAGTGGAAGCATGGAGTCCTAACCGCCAGGGAATTCCTTTTCAGTGGCAATCATCTCCTGATCTGTTGGCTTCACCATACTTGAATAATAATAAAATTTATATTTTGAAACATACTGCCACACTTCTGTGGACTGAATTGTGTCCCCTCAAAAATCACATGTTGACTGTTCGCAGTTGACATGATATATTATACATAGAAAATCCTAAAACAACATCAGAAAACTGTTAGAGCTCATCAGTGAATTTGGTAAAGTTGAAGGATACAAAATAAATATACAGAAATCTGTTGCACATATGAAGTATCAAAAAGAGAAATTAAGGAGGCAATCCCATTTACCATCTCATCCAAAAGAATAAAATACCTAGGAATAAACCTACCTAAGGAGGCAAAAGACCTGTACTCCAAAAACTATAAGATGCTGATGAAAGAAACTAACGATGACACAAACAGATGGAAAGATATACCATGTTCTTGGATTGGAAAAAACAATATTGTTAGAAATGACCGTACTACCCAAGGTAATCTATAGATTCAGTGCAATCCCTATCAAATTACCAGTGGCGGGCTTCCCTGGTGGCACAGTGGTTGGGAGTCCGCCTGCCGATGCAGGGGACGTGGGTTTGTGCCCTGGTCCGGGAGGATCCCACGTGCCGCGGAGCGGCTGGGCCCGTGAGCCATGGCCGCTGAGCCTGCGCGTCCGGAGCCTGTGATCCACAACGGGAGGGGCCACAACGGTGAGAGACCCGCGTACCGCAAAAAAAAAAAAGAAAAAAAAGAAAAATTACCACTGGCATTTTTCACAGAACTGGAACAAAAAATTTTTAAATTTATGTGGCAACACAAAAGACCCATCTAAAGGTGTTTAGTGTAAAGTCATTAGATCCTGATTCAAAACTTTAAATAAAGGAATCTTCTGTATATCATAAAACTGGTGGTAGATTTACCTGCAGTAAGTCATGATATTATACCAGTTTTTTTGAACATTTGAAGGTGATTCAAATGATTGGTTTTGGAGGCAACATAATATAGAGGAGTCTGTGCAAAATCTGGCTCTGTTGCATATTAGCATGTGATCTTCAGAGGCTCAAGAGGGAGGGAATATGGGTATATATGTATACATGTAACTGATTCACTTTGTTGTACAGCAGAAATTAACACAACATTGTAAGGCAATTATACTCCAATAAAGATGTGGGGAAAAAAAGTTACTTAAACCTTGTAAGCCTCAATGTTCTCATCTTGGAATGTAGATAATAGTTCCTACCTTAGAATTGTGAAAATTAAACGAAATAATAAATGTGACACATTTAATCATAAGACCTTGCACAAATGCTGTCATTTTCATTCCAATAATTTACTAGAATATATCACTTCGCATAAATTCTCTTCCTTCTTCCTAGAATGCCTTTCTCTGCCATCATTTCATTTCCTGCCACCACCTTTTCTGGCTTCTTTGTGCCCCCTTTTTTGGAATCTTTACTGTGTATTTAATCACATGTTTTTCATTCCCTCTACCTCACTAGACTGTGAATTCCCTGAGGGCAGTGATTATGTGTTGTTTTTATCGTATCCTCAGCCCCTAACATGTTGCCTGGCACACAGTAGATATATTATTAAAGAATTCATCAAATGCATATCTAGTGAATAAATTCTATAGGATTGGTTTAAGTATTAGAAATACCCTATCACAACATGTAGCTGGACACTTAGTGTCCAGCTTGTAGTTTAATATGTAATAGCTATAGCTGTTATTATTGCTAATAATATTATTATTTTTCAGAGACATACTTAGACATCACTTAGATTAACTGACTTCCCCAACAATTTCTATCTCTTTTTATGTATATGACTGAACATTTTATTTATCTTAGGTGCTATAGGATGGGGGGAAAACGCAAAAGAATACTGATAGGACCTATCACCTGTAGATGGTGGACATCATTCTTTCCTGGAGGCATGTTATCATGGTTTATGATACTGAATGATCCAAGCTGACAAGTGAATCAGGCATCCTACTTAGGTGTGTAGATTAGGACAGATGGGTGGGTAAGCTTCTTTGTTCAAAAACAATATACAATAAACTAAATATACACACTGAGAATAAATTAGATGATGATAAATATATGAGAATTAGTAAAAGATATCAGATAATAAGAGGTGGCCATCTTAATCATTCTGATGTTTTATTTTGGATTCGCATAATTGCAGCTCTACAATATTCAAGTCCTGTTACCTTTGTTTCTTACAGCTATTGGATGAACTCCCAATGATTTACAGCTGTTGTATATTTGTATACTGCATGTAAGTATTTATGTTTAAAATTCATATGCTTGATACATTTTTAAATTCTTGTTTGCTTCATAGGGAATTATGTAATATAACTAATCCAGTGGTATTACTGGGAGATTGTAACAGTGTAGAAGATTGTAACTTCTGTGATTTCAATGTAGAGTATAATTTCTGGGAAGTTATAATAATATTGTTTATGAACTTGTTTGATCTCAAAACCTTATAGCCAATTTAGATAGAATCTTACTTAAATTAAGTAAGATTAACTTACACAATTTGCCTTTCCTTGAGTTATGAATATATAAAAATTTAGGTAAACATTTTATATATTATGCCATAATAACATTTCTCTACTTTGTACCTGTAATTGTGCTGGGCAGCACACGAAATCATCTCTAAATTCTCACAGTTGTGCAAGATAAATAGGTATTGTCCCCATTTTATCTAAGAATATAAGCAGAGCTTATGCTTAGGTGACTTGCTTAAGGTCATGAGGTTATTAAGTGTCACAGTTGGAAATTGAACTACAAGTTTAATAAACTTAACTTCTAAAATATACCTTCTGTTTTCTAGTGTTAATTCTTGAGACTTCTCTGAACCTCTTATGTGATGGTTATCTGATTCTTTTCAACAGGATCATCATTGCTAGCTCAAGAATATCTTCTAAAGATACATAAAAATAAAAATAGTTTGAAAAAATATATTATTTAAAAGAACTCATCAAAAACTTCTTCTGTAAAGGGCCAGACAGTAATTATTTTAGACTCTCTGGGCCTGTGGTCTCTGTTGCAAGTCTTCAACTCTGCTGTTGTAGTGTGAAAGCAGCCATAGATAATATGTAAACCAATGGGTGTGACTGTCTTCCAGTAAATTTTATTTACAAAAACAGGCTTAGGTTGAGAAATTGGTTGTTGCACTGTAGCTTGCCACCCCGATCTAGAAAAATATTTTCAGGTGACTCTTCTTAATAAGTCATCAGCCTATCACAGTCTGCATCTGTGGACAAGCAGATTTGGGCATTTAGAAAACAAGATCAAAAACAAGGAAATCCCATGCACCATTTTCTGAAAGCTGTCCTCAAGACTGAGGCTAAGGTCTTTGCTCTCCTTGACATTGTTTACTGATCTATCTTTTCTGTCAAAACTATATTTATTAAAAGAAAAATAAAGTAACAGCGAGCACTGATATGCTAATGTCCTGATGTACCTGTACCTACATGAGACAAAGCTGAGAGCAGATACTTAAAAAGTACCCAGACAAGTACTACAAGAAAGGGAGAGCAGAAAGCAGAAAATGACTGCTTTCTTACCTCAGTTAATGTTTTGTTCCAAAAACATCCCTCTCAAATAGTCTGGTTATGTGTCTCATTAAATGAAGCAATATGGTAGAACCATCAAGCACAACATGCACACACACAAAGTCATCAAGTCACAGAATTTAAAGATAAAAAAGGTCTTAGTGCTAGTAAGACTTCTCTGAATCCTTTATGCATGGTTATCTGATTCTTTTCAATATATGATCGCCATTACCTTCCAGCCACCTTTCTTTACAGATAGGGAAATAGGAGTTGGGTCCAATTCCTGTTAATTAGTAAACTGAGAGAACTCTCCTGCTGCTTATACAAAACATAGGTTCAAAGGTTGGATACTTAGCTGATAGCCAAATATATGTTCATATTTACTTATTCACTGAATGTTTCCTGTGTCAGACTTTCCTAGTGACTAGGTATATGAAAAAGAGATTTTATCCCTGCACACAGAAAATTCACAGTCTAGTTGGGGAGACAGATAAGCAAAGAGACAATTGTAATAGAGTGATATTTTCTGTGACAGTGTGCGTTAGTCAGGGATCATTAGTTCCAAGATGTGGAAACCTACCCAAGCCAGTTGATTTAGGAGAGATTTATTTACTATAAGGACATGAGGGAATTATATGGCATAGCAGGAAGTCCAGCTCACCAGAACTGGAAGGGCAACTTCTCTCTCCCTCCCTGTTTTATCTATTCCTTCCTCTCCACATGGCTTCAAGTCTTTGTATCTGCTTTCTTTTTCTCTTCCTGCAGATCACTTCTCTGCTCACTCATCTACTTCAAGTTAGTTGCCCAAATATAAGCATCAGACCTTGTGTCCACACAGCTTTCTATGTTGATTCTCTACACTTGATTAAGTCTCTGGCTCCCAAACTCCAAATTTTCAGAAGAGAGCCTCTCACTGGCCCAGTTTAAGTCAGGCATCTACCCCTGGTCCCCATAGCCTCTTGGAGGCTGTAGGCAGTGTGGGTTCTCTAAGATGAGTGTGTGGTTGAGAGGAAATGATAGGCATCACTAGACCCAGGGGCAAGTATACAGGTGGTAAAACAGTGTTCTATTTGTTTTCCTAGTTATATATTCTAAAACAAGTTTCTTTCTCTCTCTTTTTTCTTTTTAAGGTTTGAATGTTTCAAGACAAAGAACTCTGTAAACTACCATCTGCTTTTTACTTTAGTTCTGTTCAGTTTAATAGTAACCACAGTAAGTCATATTTTATTTCTAACAGATTAAGCAAGTAAACTAGCCATTTATGGAGTTTGGTACATTTTGCTTCTAATGTTTGCTTCATGTTGTTCATACTGAAATATTTCTACACAAAACTTACTTATAGATATTGCCCCTTTGTTTCCTGTTTAGGTGTTATTTCTCAACAAAAAGTTGAAACAACTTCTTTAAATATCTGGTTTTTTTTTTTTTACAGAAGGGGAAAAAGTCAAAAGGCAAATATTTACTAGCAATGGAAAACAATTAACTTTTCTTCATGGATTCACATATTACCTCCTATTTGTTAAAAAAAGAAATTGGCTCTGCTCCGTAGGGCCTAGTGTGACTCTTTTAATGGTTAACCTTTTCCAAATAAGTTGAGATAGCCAATCACTTCTGATCCTACCCTAGCGCTTTTTTCCTCAAGTGAATTACATTTTGTATTAAGAGATATTAATTTCAACAAGCTTTTATCACAAATCTACCATATCAGGCAGTAGAAAATACAAAGATGACTAAGAAGCAGCCACTATGCTTGAGGACCGCATTCTAGTGGGGAACTTAAACATGTAAACAAAGAATTGGATCGAAAGATGATAATTGCAGTCATACAGGTAAAAACCAGTTATATGATGATGAGATAAATGAGGATTAATGAATTGCTTGAGTGGGTCAAAGAAAGCTGCAGAGAGGTGTACTTGAGCTGGGTTTTAATTGATTAGGAGTTCACCAGGCCCCTGGGTAAGAGTGTTATGAAGCACTTCTAAATAGACCATTATGTTGTCCACAGGCCTAGAATCTTGGAACACATAGTGAACTGTCGTTTTTAAGTGCTTAGTATGTGCCAGATACTCTACTGAGTACTTTACATTTATTTTCTCATTAAATCATCACTGCCAGTGGAATTGGGAGAGATTTAATATGACTGGATCAAAGTTAAGTGGTGAGGAGTGAACAAGTGTAGTGAATCAGACAAATATCAGATTATGAAGACTCTTATATACCATGTTTAAATTTGGATTTTTATCCTCAAGGTAACATGGAGCCATTAATTGGTTTAAAGTAGAGGGAAAACATCTATAGATACATGTTTTAGAAAGACATGATTATGGATGATGGGTTAGAGGAGTATGAGCCTAGACCTAGGGATTTTTGCATTTGCTTAGGCAAGATATGAGACTCAGACTGAAGTAAAATAACTGTCATAAGTAATCCATGGTACTTGTGACCCAGTAAGTAGAAAGGGGTAGAAATGGAGTAAAAAGAAGGAATTGTCTACAATGATTCCTCAGTTTATAGCCTGGTCCTCAGAGTACGTAGTAAGTCCTTAACCAAGACAGGCAACTTGGAACAGGAGCAGATTTTGCAGGAAAGATAATGAGTAGGTTTGTGTCATGGGGTAGGGGTAGATAAGTTCACTTTGGAATGTGCTGAGGTTGAGGTGCCTGACATTAATGATATCTGAGGCTTAACAAGTAGGTTGGGCTAAAGATGTGGATTTGGTGGTTGTCAGGTTATAGGTAGTACTAGAAATGTGGGAATAGATGAACTGGCACAGAGATAGCATAGACCATTATGATGACCAAAGATACAACCCTTGCGGGGGACCTTCAAGATGGCGAAGGAGTAAGATGTGGAGATCACATTCCTCCCCACAAATACATCAAAAATACATCGACAGGGCTTCCCTGGTGGCGCAGTGGTTGAGAGTCCGCCTGCCGATACAGGGGACACGGGTTCATGCCCCAGTCCAGGAAGATCCCACATGCCACGGAGTGGCTGGGCCCGTGAGCCATGGCCGCTGAGCCTGCGTGTCCGGAGCCTGCGCTCCACAACAGGAGAGCCCACGGCAGTGAGAGGCCCGCGTACCGCAAAAAAGAAAAAAAAAAAACAAAAAACTCCAAAGTTAGCAGAAGGAAAGAAATCATAATGATCAGAACAGAAATAAATGAAAAAAAATGAACACAATAGCAAAGATGAATAAAACTATAAAAGCTGGTTCTTTGAGAAGATGAACAAAATTGATAAACCATTAGCCAGACTCATCAAGAGAAAAATGGAGAAGACTCAAATCAACAGAATTAGAAGAAAAAGAAGTAACAACTGACACTGCAGAAGTACATGAGAGATTACTACAAGCGACTATATGCCAATAAAATGGACAACCTGGAAGAAACGGACAAATTCTTAGAAAAGCACAACCTTCTGAGACTGAACCAGGATGAAATAGAAAATATAAACCGACCAATCACAAGCAGTGAAATTGAAACTGTGATTAAAAATCTTCCAACAAACAAAAGCCCAGGAGCAGATGACTTCACAGAAAAGTTCTATCAAACATGAAGAGAAGAGCTAACACCTATCCTTCTCAAACTCTTCCAAAGTATAGCAGAGGGAGGAATACTCCCAAACTCATTCTACAAGGCCACCATCACCCTGAAACCAAAATGAGACAAAGATGTCACAAAAAAAACTAGAGGCAAATATCACTGATGAACATAGATGCAAAAATCCTAAACAAAATACTAGCAAACAGAATCCAACAGCACATTAAAAGGATCCTACACCATGATCAAGTGGGGTTTATCCCAGGAATGCTAGAATTCTTAAATATATGCAAATCAATCAATATGACATACCATATTAACAAATTGAAGAATAAAAACCATATGATCATGTGAATAGATGCAGAAAAAGCTTTCAACAAAATTCAGCACACATTTATGATGAAAACTCTCCAGAAAGTAGACATAGAGGGAACGTACCTCCACATAATAAAGGCCATATGTGACAGACCCACAGCCAACATCATTCTCAGTGGTGAAAACTGAAACCACTTCCTCTAAGATCAGGAACAAGACAAGGTTGCCCACTCTCACGACTGTTATTCAACATAATTTTGAAAGTGTTAGCCACAGCAATCAGAGAAAAAAAAGAAATAAAGGGAATCCAAATCGGAAAAGAAGAAGAAAAGCTGTCACTGTTTGCAGATGACATGATACTATACATAGAGAATCCTAAAGATGCTACCAGCAAACTACTAGAGCTAATCAATGAATTTGCTGAAGTAGCAGGATACAAAATTAATGCACAGAAATCTCTTGAATTCCTATTCACTAATGATGAAAAATTTGAAAGAGAAATTAAGGAAACACTCCCGTTTACCATTGCAACAAAAAGACTAAAATACCTAGGAATAAACCTACCTAAGGAGACAAAAGACCTGTGCAGAGAACTATAAGACTCTGATGAAAGAAATTAAAGATGATACAAACTGATGGAGAGGTATACCATGTTCTTGGATTGGAAGAATCAACATTGTGAAAATGATTATACTACCCAAAACAATCTACAGATTCAATGCAATCCCTATCAAACTACCAATGGCATTTTTCATAGAACTAGAACAAAAAATTTCACAATTTGTTTGGGAACACAAAAGACCCCAAATAGCCAAAGAAGTCATGAGAAAGAGAGCTGGAGGAATCAGGCTCCCTGACTTCAGACTATACTACCAAGTTACAATAATCAAGACAGTATGGTACTGGCACAAAAACAGAAATCTGGGTCAATGGAACAGGATAGAAAGCCCAGAGATAAGCCCACACACATATGGTCACCTTATCTTTGATAAAGGAGGCAAGAATATACAGTGGAGGGGAAAAAAACCTCTTCAATAGTGGTGCTGGGAAAACTGGACAGCTACACGTAAAAGAATGAAATTAGAACACTAACACCATACACAAAAATAAACTCAAAATGGATTAAAGATCTAAATGTAAGGCCAGACACTATAAAACTCTTAGAGGGAAACCTAGGCAGAACAGTATTTGATATAAATCACAGCAAGATCCTGTTTGACCCACCTCCTAGAGAAATGGAAATAAAAACAAAAATAAACAAATGGGACCTCATGAAACTTAAAAGCTTTTGCACAGCAAAGGAAACCATAAACAAGGCAAAAAGACAACCCTCAGAATGGAAGAAAATATTTGCAAACGAAGCAACTGTCAAAGGATTAATCTCCAAAATATACAGGCAGCTCATGCAGCTCAATATCAAAAAAACAACCCAATCCAAAAATGGGCAGAAGTTCTAAATAGACATTTCTCCGAAGAAGATACAGATTGAAAGGATGCTCAACATCACTAATCATGAGAGAAATGCAAATCAAAACCACAATGAGGTATCACCTCACATGGGTCAGAATGGCCATCATCAAGAAATCTACAAACAGTAAATGCTGGAGAGGGTGTGGAGAAAAGGGAACCCTCTTGCACTGTTGATCGGAATGTAAATTGATACAGCCACTATGGAGAACAGTATGGAGGTTCCTTTAAAAACAAAAAATAGAACTATCATATGACCCGGCAATCCCACTACTTGGCATATACCCTGAGAAAACCATAATTCAAAAAGAGTCTTGTATCACAGTGTTCATTGCAGCACTATTTACAATAGCCAGGACATGAAAGCAACCTAAGTGTCCATTGACAGATGAATGGATAAAGAAGATGTGGCACATATGTACAATGAAATATTACTCAGCCATAAAAAGAAACGAAATTGAGTTATTTGTAGTGAGGTGGATGGACCTAGAGTCTGTCATACAGAATGAAGTAAGTCAGAAAGAGAAAAACAAATACCGTATGCTAATACATACGTATGGAATCTAAAAAAAAAAAATTGTTTTTATGAACCTAGGGGCAGGACAGAAATAAAGACGCAGGCATAGAGAATGGAATTGAGAACACGGGGAGGGGGAAGGGTAAGCTGGGACAAAGTGAGAGAGTAGCACTGACGAATATACAATACCAAATGTAAAATAGATAGCTAATGGGAAGCAGCTGCATAGCACAGGGAGCTCAGCTTAGTGCTTTTTGACCACCTAGAGCGGTGGGATAGGTAGGGTGGGAGGGAGACGCAAAAGGGAGGGGCTATGGGGATATATGTATTCATACAGCTGATTCACTTTGTTATACAGCAGAAACTAACAACATTGTAAAGCAATTATACTGCAATAAAGATGTTAAAAAAGAAAAGATACAAACCCTTTGTTACACTGGGCTTTTTATTCTCAGCGAAAACAAAAGAACATGCATTTATGATATTATACCCTAAAAGTTACAATTGATTTGTCTGTTTGACATTTAAAACCTGTCAATATGCAAATTCTTTTTAAGGGGGAGGGATAGATTGGGAGTTTGGAATTGACATGTACACACTGCTGTATTTAAGGTGGGTAACCAACAGGGACCTACTTATAAAAACATAAAATTTAAAAAGATAAAATGAGAATGTCTCATTTTATAATGTCTAAGGAATTCAATAAGAATCAACATTTTAAATAAAAATTTAAATTTATACATTTAAGGTATACCACATGATGATTTAATATACATATACATAGTGAAAATATTACTACAGTCAAGCTAATTAACATATCACATAGTTACTGTTTCCTGTCTGTGTGATGAAAGCACCTGAAATCTACTCTTTCAGTAAATTTCCAGTATTCAGTCCAGTATTATTAACTATAGTCACCATGCTGTACCTTGGAACATTGACCACTTGAGGGTCAAGTGAAAGAGATAGAGCCAACAAAGGAGGTAATCAGTGGTGTAGGAAAACCAGGAGAGCTTGATGTCACAGAGTACAAAGAGGTTTCTAGAAAGGGTACCAGTTGCCTCTGAGAGGCTGAATAAAATGAAATTGAGGTTTGACCCATAAAAAAGACCAAGTAACCTTAATGAGGGTACTGTCCACAGCAGACTGATGAAGGCAGAAGCTAGATTTCAGTGAATTGAGAAGGTGAAAAAGATTGAAAGAGCAAAGATATTGTATTTCCTTATGTTTCTGCATTGCCCTGCGTAGTCCTTTGCATACATACTTGTTAATCAGGAAAGAGTCCTAGAATTTCAGAGGTGAAAGGAAGTCTTGTTACTATATAAAAGAAGAGACTAATGTCCAGAGAGTTTTAGTGACTTTCCTGACCAACCAAATTTATATGGAGAATTGGTGGTAGAGTCAAGACAACTTACCTTTGTAAGTTAAGAGCTGATGTGGCTGAAAACTTAGGCTTGGGAGTCAGTCATATCTGAGTTTTGACCATCACTGTTACTTAATAACTGTGGGACTTTGGGTAACTTACTAAAGAGAGAGGTAACTCTCTGCTTTAGTTTTCCTCATCTGTAAAATTAATAATAGCATACATTTCACATTAGTTGTAAGAATTAATACCTGGCACATAGTAAGGACTCCATAATTCTTTTGCCTTAAAAAATGCTTTTAAGAGGCATGCCCTTCTGTATTTCTTTTATTAGTAATGAGAATCTGAAATTATGTAAAGGAAAATTCGTATTTTGAAATAACAAATTTCAGAGATTAAAAGCATTCTGCCTTACTGAATTTAGAGTTATATAAATGTTCCTACACATCTTACTTAATTTGTTTTTTTTTAATTTTTGCCTGTATTGGGTCTTCGTTGCTATGCACGGGCTTTGTCTATTTGTGGTTAGTTGGGGCTACTCTTCGTTGCGGTGCGCAGGCTTCTTGTTGTCGTGGCTTCTCTTGTTGCAGAGCTCGGGCTCTAGGCACGAGGGCTTCAGTAGTTGTGGCTTGCGGGCTCTAGAGCACAGGCTCAGTAGTTGTGACTCATGGGCTTAGTTGCTCCGTGGCATGTGGGATCTTCCCAGACCAGGGCTCGAACCCGTGTCCACTGCATTGGCAGGTGGATTCTTAACCACTGCGCCACTAGGGTAGCCCCTACACATCTTACTATTAAAGCTCTATGGGTGCTTCAAGGAAATAATCTCTCGCTGTGGTGAGGGAACTTCTTCCAGGAATAAGAAGTTCTGTAGACAAATGATAAAATTACATAAAATTTATGAGATCAGCACTACATTAAATGAGGCTGTAGAGATATGTAAGAATCGTCCTTTCTGTCAAGAAGATTATTGCCTTGTAGGGGAGAGAAACAAACTAATAAATGCCGTAAAGTTTATATATGGACAGTCAGGTAAAGAGGATGAGTGATGGATTCTGCTTAGCAGAGAAGGAGTCAGGAAAGATTTCAAGAAAGAGGTATAGTTTGAGCTGAATCTGGAAAGATGAGTGTTTAGCAGCAGGGGGTAATTTCTGAACAAAGTAAAGCACAGCATGTTTAAAGATACAGAAGCATGAAACTAGCATATTTGTTGGAGCCTAGGATGAGAAAGAGACAAGAGGAGAGGAATAAGACTAAGCAGAAAGGCCGGAGCAAGATTATGGAAGACTTTGAAATTTGGACTTTGTCTTGCATGTGATGGGAGTCATTTCAGGGTTATGATTTAAATTTTGACTCCTCTCTACCATGTCATTTTAAAGGTGTACTGGTTTTCGTTTTTTTAATTAATTAATACATTTTGGGCTGCATTGGGTCTTCGCTGCTGCGCGCGGACCCCTCACTGCAGTGCCCCTCCCACTGCGGAGCACAGGCTCCAGGCGCAGGGGTCCCAGCAGCTGTGGCTCACGGACTGTAGAACAGGCTCAGCAGCTGTGGCACTCTGGCCCAGCTGCTCCGCGGCATGGGGGATCCTCCCAGACCCCAGCTCGAACCCATGTCTCCTGCACTGGCAGGCGGACTCCCAACCACTGCGCCACCAGGGAAGTCCCTAAAGGTGTACTCTTATAGGGCAATAAATGCATGCAGTAAAGAGGCATTGAACTTAATCACCCACATGACACTGGAGCCTAAAACTAGGGTTTGTGTAACTTTCGTGTATTTAGGTGAATAAATTAGAGGTTTTCAGAAGCAGAAGAAAGGACAAGAAATTTGTTTTAAATGTTTTCACCTATTAGCACATATTATGCGCTAAACACTTGCACATATTTTGGCTTATTATTACTCACCACTATTATTCCCATTATCCAGATAAGGAAAAATGAGTCTTTTGGTTAAGTGACTTGCTCAGGCATGTAGCAAGTAAGTGGCAGTTTAAAATTTAGCTCCTGTCTCTAAGTCCAGCATTCTTGCTGCTGTAGAATAGATCTGCTGCAGGGATTGTCAGCATAACTTCTTCAGCCCTCATGAGTTATCCACGCATCTCTGCCTCTCCTTGATGCTGATGCAGAGGCCAAGAGGCCAGAGTAATCCACAACAGCTTTGAAACATTTAGTTTACCATGATGTAATGAGCACTGGGGCACACCCACCTGTAGGTAACAGCCCTTTTGTGGCATGCCACCTAATCTGAGATTGGTTTTATATGGCTGGAGTCAGATCTAAGAAGCAAGACTAGGGAAGCAGGAGACCAGAGTAGCAGGAATAGGTTTTCTTTCCCCTTTGTAATGCACTTCATTTACATGTATTTCTTTTAATATTTTTCAGGTTTACCTTAAGGTAAAGGAGCCTGTATTCCATCAGGTAATTTTTAAAAATTATTACACATTTTATTATTTAACACTGCCTGTGTTTTCCTTTTCTAGTAAATTATATGCATATACAACTTCTGTAAATGAAATGGTAGATGTTTTAGGAAAGAACAGTGTTTAAAACAGAGATTACAAACAAGTTCCTACAGAAGCACATGTAAGGAAAATAGGAATACACCAAGAATAGTCAATGCCCAGGCCGCACTGGCTATTGGTAGATAGTCATGCAGGTGCAACATTGCTCTTATAAGCAGAAAAAAAACCAGGAAGCATTATACACATGCACATGTAAACAGTCTTTTTTATGACATTATTTTCTAGAAAAGATAAGGGGAAAATACTCAAGGAATGTTCAGTCTAACATATTTTAAGTAGTTTTTTGAGGTGGACGGTTATTTATATTGAGGGAAACAAACATAGGAAACTTTGGTATGAGAAATAATAACTTAAGTGCATCCTAGAATGAAGCCAGAGTAAAATGAAGTATCAGACCCTAAATAAAGAGAGCTATTATTTATTGAGTGCTATGATGTGCCTGGTCACTATGCTTATTACTACATAGGTTCTAATCTCCCCAGCAGTCCTACAAAATATGAATTACTGTCTATATTTTAAGGGAAATGAGCTCAGAGATACTAGGTAATTTGTCCCAGAGTTACACAGTTATTAAGGGACAGAGCCAGGGCTGTAACTAGATTTGTTTGACCCCTGTCATCCTTCTTTTAACAAAGCGGGTAGATAGATAGATAGATAGATAGATAGATAGATAGATATGATAGATATGATAGGTAGATAGATAAAGGATAAATAACTAAATAAGCATGCAAACAGGCACACATTTCAGGAGGATTAGAGGCCTTGTACTTTTAGAATATTTTGTGCTTATGTAAAAAGGTAAATGTTCCTATAATCTTTTAAACTTAAACTAGACAATATCACCTGAAATCTGTTTCTTGAAGAAATAAATTCCAAATCCACGTTATTGTGCCTTGCTTTTTTCCACAGGCCAGCTGAAAGTAGATGTACTAACGTAGATATTATGGGGGGTAGGGCATCCTCACTTTCCTGTTTATTATAGCTTGAAGTGATGTCATTATATATTTACCCCTTTATTAGAAATATTTATTGACACTGTAAAAAATGAAGTTTATTTACGTGAAGAATACTTCAGTTTTTATAAACTTCTTATTTGCCTTTATAAGAAAGAAAAATAATAACCACAAAAGAACAAAATTTGGAAATTTTGAGTTAAGTTTTCTAAGTTTATTACCATTCAGTTTTCTGTTTTGTGTTTTTGACTTATTTGACACTGTGTTTATGTAATAAAAGGAACAAACTATTCATATAACTTTTCATGCTGCAACTTCCATGTGTTTTTCCAGTAATAAATATTTTCTTCCCTGTGTATAGGGAAGATACTTAGATATCTGTGTATGATAGGAAGGTAGGCAGGATGAAAACTTATAGCTATGGCTTATATCCTAGGCTTAGAGATTAAAAATCAGGATAGGGAAGTGAAGAAGTAAAGGAATGCTAGGGTGAAGTAGATAAGCAATCTGAAGGTAAGACATTCATTCATCAGGTGTTTACTGTGTACTTTCTCATTACCAAATTCTGAGCTGGAATTTGGAAATAAAGAGGCAGTAGAGCACAGACTTTAAAATCCAAAGTGAGGCAGACCTGGATTCAAACTAGTCTCTCTGCTTATTCACAGTATACTCTGGATAAGTTACTTAACTTCTTTGAGCTTTGGTTTCCTCGTTATTCAGCAAACACTTTTTAAGTGCCTTCAGTATGCCCAGTGCTGTACTAGGCACAGGAGATGTACAAGTGAGTGAAATAATGAGGTCTCTTGCTCTTTTAGAGCTCATAGACCACATCTCTAAAGTCGGTATAATAATCTCCTGTAGTTGTCTGAGTATTAAATGAAATAATGCATTTAAACCTTAGCACATAGTAAAACACTCAGTAAATGTTAACTAATATTAATATACTAAAGCACATAAGACATGGCTGCTGGTCTCAGAGAACTCACTATCTGGTCAGGAAGATTGACTTGTAAAAACGTATTTGTAGTATATACGTTTTGTAATAAACATGTAAAAGTAGTACTAATGTAGGCAAGGGCACAGTCTGTCTGTTTAGATGACTCAAAATAGGATTACAAAATACACCTAGTGCGTGTAGCTAAACTATTACTTACTCTAGTACTGAAGAACAAGTTAAGGAAAATAGCCCACTAGTTTGATACAATAGTATTCCTCGCTGCTTTGTAAAGTTTTATTTAAAGAAACCTTTGCTTCAAATGTCTAATCTAATCCTATGCTGGTCTGCAAAGTAATTAGAATTGATACTTTCTTTTGATATTTATACTTAAGGCTTAAAAAAAAATCTTTCCCTAATTATTTTCTGGGTATCATTCTTAAGAAAAGAGAACTTCTTTTTCTGAGGATCTTCTAATTGTCAAAGTTTGGAGTATTACTTTCAGTTCTTTCAGGTAACTTGATATTTTTATGTGTAGAAACTTAGAAAAATTGTTTTAGAATTTGTAAGTAGAAAATTGTTTTGAAATTTGTGACAAGATTTACAATATTTTTCAAGATCTTAAAAATAATGGAAAAGGAAGGAAAAGCAGTGTGGTCTAATCTAAAGGAGCTCTGATTAAGACTGGAATCTTGATTTCTTACCACTTTGATTTCTTGAAGTTCAGAATCTCTATTTCTTGCCATTTTGTTATCCACCAACGAATTTCTTGCTGTACCTATTCTTCAGTATCTTCATCTGTAAAATGTTCAAAACAAGGAAAGGTACTATTTCACAAGGATTATATAAAAATAATTAAGGTAATGCAAAGCACAAGGCAATAAACATACTAACACTGTGTGATACTAAAAGTACTTAGTAAGATGTGCATAAATTTCTGCCTATGATGATCATGGAAAGCTTCTAAAAGGAGATATTTGAGTTGAGCTAGAGAGATAAGTAGCGATAGTACAATTAAAAGTATCTGTCACAACAAGGATGATTGTCTTACTAACCAGATTAGCTTCCCTGAGGGAGAATATACTGATAACAGTTCTACTTTACTGTATTAAATCCAAGGTGATCCAAATATCTCCCAAAGAGAGCCAAATGCCATTTATTCATTTTGATGGCCTTGCAAAGGATAATACTCAGATCACATAGCTGTCACATTCAATAGAAACACCAGCATATCTCAAGAAAACAAAAAGAAAAGCATACATGAGAATAGACTAAAAGAACATTTAAGAAGTTATTGAACCCTCTTAAAGTAGCTAATTGACAAATCAGTAGTTGAATATCTCAGATGAGGTCTCATCTAATGTCTCAAAGAGTACTGTTGCTTAAAATCTTCTTGCCAAAGTAGATGTCTCTGAAAGATTCTTTCTAGAAATGACATAACAGTATTTTATTACTACCCCTTCTAATTTGACCTTCAAGGTTTGCAAGAAAGAACACTATGTAAACAATTTGAAAAACAGGAACTTGAGTAGATTTTTTAAAATTCTATTATGTTTCATTTGTGCCATTTTATTACAAATTAGGGTAGAAGGAAACTACTGTATAAGCACACTTGGAAAAGAAGATGACGTTTTTTAGTATCTACTATGTGCTAAATATTATATATTCTTTCATATAGTTTATATAGATTGACTCACTCATTATCTTACCAAACTATCAACAAACCTGTTTAGGAATTATCTTCATTTTATAGGTAAGGTAACTGAGAGTCAGAAGGGGTTAAGTAATTTGCCCAGTGTTTCTCAACTAGTTAGTGGCAGAACTGGAAATGGAAACCAGATCTTTTTTTTTTCCCCCAAAGCCCATATTGCTCTTATGATATGATATGTCGTTATAGCAGATTACTTTGGAATCTAATTTATTGTCAGATGTTTTTCAAAAGAATGAAAAATACTATTTAGATTTTTGTGCAATAATGAACTTGGAAAAATGTGAAGACTGAATATGTAAAACTTAGGTATAGCTGTGGTTGACTTTAAGTAAACTTCAATTCAGTTATCAATTCAAAAAACTGCCCGAAGTCAAATATAAGTGAAGTACTTTGGGAATAAAAAGAGATTAAGTAATTTTTATAGAAGGATTTCAGGAAGGCTTCACATAGGAAATGACATTTGAGCAGGATTTATTTGACCATGGAACCCTTTTTTATTGAATATTTCTTAATATCTCTCAGCACGGTGGTATTCTGGGGGACTGTTTGGGAAATCCTGTGCTAAATACGAGATCCTGCAGAACATGAGAAGAGAAAGAAGGCTGGAACCAAACTGTGAATCACTGGCTGTCATGCTAGAGTTTGAAACTTATGATTTTGCCATTGACAGAGGCATAAGGTTATAATATCTGTTTCAGATAATTCTGGCAGTTGTATGTAGGATGGATTAGAAGGCTGTATAGTTTGGGCAGAATTAAGATTTTAAACCACTTCTGAATATACCTACAAAAACTATGTTTTTACCAATAGACCACATTGCCTTACGAGACTTATGAAATTGTTTTATAGTTAAAAAGTAATATCTACATTTAGCTTATTACTATTTAAACTATCCTCTACGTATGTAGGAAGCACCAACCTTTTAGCCTTATCATATGAGAATAAATTTATATATTAACTCCCAAAATAAAATGCCTCTTACATCCCTATTTTGACTATGATTATAGAAATATGAAACCATAGTCACCTAGTTCAGTCCCTTCATTTTACAAATGGGAGTCCAAGGCTAAGATAAATGAAGTGACTTATTCAAAGTCATGTACTGAGGCAGTAATGAGGTGGTAGAAAAATCTAGAATCCCCCAACTGCAGCCCTTGGCTTTTTCTGTTAGAGGTTCTCTTTACTATGTTTGGGCAATTGAATGAGTCCATTACAAACTGCAAATGCCGAAATCCCATTACCTATTACCACCATAGGTTCCCACTCACTGGGACTTTATCCACAAATCCCTACCTGATCTCCCACCCTAATAAACTGTTCGTGACCACAGGTGAGCTGAGTGCCTTTCTCCTAGAGTGAAAGACTTGAGCTCCCTCTGCGCATTCAGTGTGAAGCTAATAATTATTCTAGCGGGTTAGTATGGAATTCTTTCTTCATCTTTTAAATATCTTTTATTTTTAAACAATATCAAACTTACAGAAAAGCTGCAAGAATGATAAAAAGAACTTTTCCACCTGAACCACTTGAAAGTATACTGTCAACCTGTTGGAGCATGACGACTTATGATAGTGTCTATTAGACTTCTCCATTGTAAAGTTATTCTCTGTCCCTTCATAATTAATAAGAACTTTGTAGTAAAGTACTCTGAGACTTACGAAAATACTCTTAATTATTAAACTTTGAACTTATTTTTTATTTCTATGGACTCTCTCTTGTATTCCTATTTTATTCAATGAGTTATGATGTTACTATCATGGTTTATTTTGGTGTAAAAATTGTCTCAGATTTGGCAAGTGGAGCACTTTCAGGCCAGTGTCTGTGTCCTTTTGACCTGTTCCCATCGTTCTTTGAATATCTCTTACTTTTTGGCACAAGAAGATGTTCTTGGCTCATCTTGTTCTTTCCCTGATCCAGGCCTGATCTCCATGGAGGCTTGGTTTCTTTGAGTGGAGAATGGAATTTAGAAACCAGATCCACGTACTAGATATGTGATTACATGTGTCTCTCCTTTATTAGACTGAGCTCTTTGAGGTCAGGAATAGGGGTGTCTTTTCATCTTTGAATGATGAATGAATGTCTCGTCCAATGGCTGTCATTCAGTCGGTGTTCAATAAGTATTGGATTGGCCAAAAAGTTTGTTAGGGTTTGTCTGTGAAATCTTACGAACAAACCCGAACGAACATTTTGGCCAACCCAATACTTGCTAGAAAATAAACTGGTCAGTTATTTGGAACTCCTCTCCATGTTTTGGCTTAATCCAAGGAATAGACCATAAGAAATGAGTCTATTCCTTAGTGGAGAATGTTAGCTCTGAAGAAATATTGTAAGTCAGTCTCCCTCATTATCAAAATAATTATTGTATATCTACAGTTTCCAAGGTCCCACACTACAGCCCCATCCCACTTAATTTGCCCTCTTTACCTCTCTGTTTCATCTATCTTCAGATCTTTCCACACAGGCATCTTAATGCCAAGTCACAGAACAAAAAATTGTTTTTCTACTTTGCTCAAGATACTTTTCTTTTTACTGATAAACAGAAACACAACATGCTTTTTTCCTAGGCTATAGGCTCCTTAAGGATAAATACCAGGTCTCAGTTTACACACAGCATATTTCTATGATGCTTTAGCAGGGAGAAAACACTAATAATATTTTTATAGTCTTTGGAGTTTGAAGATTGAAAAAATTATTAAATATGGAAAGATATGAAAATTCCTTGTAAAAATATTTTTAGATGAAAATTGCAGGGAGTGTAAAAGTATGTATTCTATTATCTTTTTATTTAAAAAATGACTTATCTTAAAATATGCATAGAAAAAAGGTTATGTGGACACCTCTAGCTTCAAGAAAGCCTGGGAAATCAAGATTTTATAGCTGGACATATTGCCAGCCTAATAAAATCAGTCTTCTATAAAGACAGAGGCAAGAATAGATACTGAGTAGGCCACTAGCAGGGTCTACTTCAGATTCCTAGGGGAGAATCAGAATGTATAGGGTCAAGGTGCTTGTGAAGAGAAGAAAATTCATTTAAAAAATCCCCATTGCACTTCCAGTGCATACATTCTTATCCAGCATTTGTTATGTTTAACGTACTCCCTGAACAATCCATTTCTTTTGACTTCTCTATGCTGATGAGTCATAAATCTGTTAATTCAGCTCAGTTTTTTCTTCTAAGGTTTAGACCCAGATATCCAACTCCTGCTAAAGATCTCCACTTGGATATCTAACTGGCACCTCAAACTCGAAACATATCCAGAAATGAAGTCAACATTTTTATCCCCTGTCTTTCTTTTCATATTATTCTTTAACACAACAAACAATTTCACTATGCACCCAACTGCCTAAGTCATAAACCAGGCTATCATTGATTTTTCCCAACTTATACTAACTCACATATCAAATTAATTATCAGTCTAAGCCCTAAATATTTCCCTAATCTCTCCATTTTTCTCCTTTCCCAGTAACACTACCCTAGTTCAGGCCCCATGTCTCACCTAGGTCACTGCAATACTTTGTCAGTGGTCTGTTTTCCATCAGTCTTGCCTCCTCCTAATTCATTCTCCACCTAACGTAATGGGGACATCTTTCTAATACATGAGTGATCATTTTGAGCTACTGCTGAAACTTTCATTCACTTTGCATTGTTCTTAGGATAAAGTCCAACTCCTTAACATGACTTGAAAAGCCAGACTTGACCTCTGCTTACCTTTCTGACTTCATTTTTCCCACTCTTCTCTCCAACAATATATTCTAGACAGCATTACTTTTTTCTAGTCCCCAGAATGTAAGCTATGACCATTACTGTCTTCCACCTTCTCTTTTTTTTTTTGCGATACGCGGGCCTCTCACTGTTGTGGCCTCTCCTGTTGCGGAGCACAGGCTCCGGACGCGCAGGCTCAGCGGCCATGGCTCACGGGCCCAGCCGCTCCGCGGCACGTGGGATCTTCCCGGACCGGGGCACGAACCCGTGTCCCCTGCATCGGCAGGCGGACTCTCAACCACTGTGCCACCAGGGAAGCCCCCACCTTCTCTTAATGTTTGTTATTATTAATAATGCTTGTCCTATTAATACTTCAGTTATAAAATTAAACAGTAAATCCTCCAAAAAGTCTTTTTTTTCTTCCAGTTTTGTTGAGACATAATTGACATACAGCACTGTATAAGTTTAAGGTGTACAGCATAATGATTTGACTTACATACAACATGAAACGATTACCACAGTAAATTTAGTGAACATCCATCATCTCATATAGATACAACATTAAAGAAATAAAAAAAAATGTTTTTTCCTTGTGACAAGAACTCTTAGGATTTACTGTCTTACCAACTTTTATATATAACGTATAGCAGTGTTAATTATATTTCTCATGTACATTACATCCCTAGTCCATGGAAGTCTTCTGATCTGCATAAGTTTGGATTAGGTGGCCTTCCTATGTGCTTAGAAAATACTCTGTTCAGTCCCTGTCAGAGTTAAAATACTACATGTTAACTGCCTGGTTACTTATACCTCTCTTTACTAGATTGTAATTGCAGTGAGGGCAGGGATCGTGCCTTTCTTGTTCACGATTATAGCAGCATGGCTGCAATTATTGATTCAGGTGGGCAATCAGTTTCTAATAGGCTTTCATCTAATACTGTGTTTACTTAGCTTTGTTGTAGAATACTAGGTCGAGGATACAGCAAGTGTAATGTTTTCATCTCATCGAGAGATTCAGCGCTATCCTTATACACAGCCTCTTTTGCCCTCTCATCCACATAAGTTGTGTACATCTGCCAGGGATGAGAGCTAAGTGTAGTGGAAGTCACTGTAACATGCAGAAGCTACAGCCCCTTTTTATTTCTTTTTTTTTTCCCCTACCATTCTTTATAATAGGCATCTTTTATACTGTTCTAATGCAGGCCCCAAAAAGCAGACACAACATTCCCCATTTATCTTAACTGTTGTATTCAAGGCTGGAAGACTTGAGGTCATACGCAGCCAGGCCTACATCATCCCAGGCTGGATATTAGTTAACCCTTTACTCAGACCATGATGTCCCCAGGGTCTAGTACAATGCTCAATACATATTTCTTGGATTCCATTTAATAGAGAGACCACAAATAGTAGGCAGGAGTCATAGCAGGGCCTTATAAGAGTGTCCACCTAAAACATCAGGGTATAGAAAGATTGAAAGTATGGAAAAATATATATACCATGCAAACACTAAGCAAAAGAAATATGGTATAGTTATTTTAATATCATACAAAATAGACTTTAAGGGGAAAGTATGTCTATTGATAGAGAAGGATTACTTTGTAGTATTAAAAATATTCAATTCAGAAAATTGTATTAATTTAAAACTTGTGTATACCTTTAATATATATAATACCTCAACATATATAATGAAAAAAAGACTGAACTAGAAGAAAAAATAGAAAAATCTATAATCTTTGGGAATTTTAATACACAACTCTCAGTAACTCAAGAAGATATAGAAGATTTAAACTGCTTGATTAAAAATCTTGAGCTATAGGGCAAATGTAAAATACTGCACCCAACAATTGCAGAAACACTTTGTTTTTCCACATTTACAAAAATTGACCATATACTTGCTCATACAGTAAGTCTTAACAAATTTCAAAGGACTGTAATCAGAATATAATTTCTGACTGTAATGCAATTACGTTAGAATTTAAGTAATATAATTTTAAATAATATAGATTAAAGAAATATAGAAATTTCCAGTCATAGAAATTGGAAAATATTTTGAATTGAATCAATGAAAATAAATACATGTTAAAACTTGGGGGACCTTCTGGTGGTCCAGTGGGTAAGACTCCATGCTTCCAATGCAGGGGGTCCATGTTTGATCCCTGGTCAGGGAACTAGAACCCGCATGCATGCCGCAACTAAGAGTCCACATGCCGCAACAAAGAAGTCCGCATGCCACAACTAGAGATGCCACACACCTCAACAAAGATCCCATGTGCAGCAACCAAGACCCAGAGCAGCCAAAATAAATATATATATATATATGTATATAAAAGAATAGCCACATTAAAAAATGTAGCTATTGGATTCAGCAAAATTCATATTTGGAGGGAAATATCTAGCCTTAAAATGTGTGTACCAGGAAAAAAAGGCTAAAAAAGGAAACATATAGCATATATTTCAAGAAGTGAAAGATAAAACCAAAAAGGAATACAATAGAAAACAAATATACTATGGGGAGAATCAGCAAAGCCAAAAGTTGCTTCTTTAAACAGACAAGTAAAATTAACATACCCTTGATGAATTTGATCAAGAGAGGAAAAGGCAAGCACAAACAATATCAGATATGAAGGGACTTCCATGGTGGTCCAGTGGTTAAGACTCCGTCTTGCAGTGAGGGGGATGCCAGTTTGATCCCTGGTCGGGGAACTAAGATCCCACATGCCATGGGGCAACTAAGCCTGCGCACCACAACTACTGAGGCCGTGCATCACAGCTAGAGAGCACGCGTGCCACAACTAATCAGCCCATGTGCTCTGCAGCCCGCGCACCACAACTAGAGAGCCTGTGCACCTCAACTAATGAGCCCGCGCACTGTGAGATCTCACATGCCACAGCTAGCGAGCTCGTGCGTCACAATGAAAGATCCCACGTGCCGCAGCTAAGACCTGACGCAGCCAAAAAATAAATAAATATTAAAAAAAGAAGAAATGAAAAAGTGATATCACATCAAGCCCTGGCGACATTAAAAAGTTAATTGAATATTATGAACAACTTTATGCTAATAAATTTACATTTTTCATTTTTATTTTTTTAAATGGACAAATTCCTAAAGAAAGTATAACCTGTAGAAACTTACAGAGAATACAAAACCTGAATTGTCCTATAACAATGAAAAGTGGTTCAATAAGTAGTCAGAAATTTGTGTGCAAATATGACTTTGCTAGAATGTTTACCACACATTAAAAGAAGAAATAATTCCAGTCTTACACAGATTCTCATAGTGAATCGAACAAAAAGAAGAGATACTCTCCAACTCATGTATGAGGCAAGCAAAACTTTAATACCAGTAAGGAGAGTTTGAAAGAGTTAAAATAACAGGCAGAAGTCCTAGGCAAAATATTTCCAAACCAAATCAGCCAATATAAACAAAAATAGGATAAAGCATCATGACTAAATTAGATATATCCCAGGAGTATCAAGTTGGTTAGACTATTAATCAGTATTAGAAAATTATATTAAAAGATTAAAGGACAAAAATTATATGATTATGTCAAGAGATACAGAAAAAGTATTTGATAAAATATATTAATTCATGATTTTTAAAAACTCTTAGCAAACTAGAAATAAAAGAGGGCTTCTTAATCTGATAAAGATTATTTTAAAAAAATTTTTTTTCATCCTACACTCAATGTAACACTTAGTGATGAACCATTGAAAGCTTTCTCTTTGAGACTGAGCATGAGATAGCAGTACTTGTTATCACCAGTTCTATTCATATTGTACTGGAGGACCAGGCCCACTCAGTTAAGCAAGAAAAAGAAATTAAAATTATTGAATTAAAAAGGGTGAGACAAAACTGTAAATATTCACAAGTGATATACAAATGTATATAGGGAAAACCTAAAGACTCTACAAATAAATTATTAGAAGAGATTTTAAAAGGTAAAGTCACATTATATAAAAGCAGTTTGCAAAAAAATGGTTGTATTTATATATAATAGCATCAAACAAGTAGAAAATGACATTTAAAAATTACTACTTATGATAATCATCTAAAAATATTTATGAAGTACCTAGGAGTAAATCTAGCATAAATGTCTAAGACCTATATATGGAAGAAATTATAAAACACATTTACAGACATTAAAGAATATATAAATGAATAAATAGCTATACCATTATTACAAGACACAGACAACACTAATTTAATCTTAAAATTAAGAATTTACGGTCATAAAAAGACACCATAAAGAGAGTGAACATATAACACTATAGAGTGGAATAAGATATTCACAGCACGTATAATCAAGCAAAGACTAGTATATGAAAAGACCTACAAACCAATAAAAAAAGTAGGAGACCCAGTAGAAAAATGGATGAGACCTTTCACAAAAGATTATATCCAAATGGCCAATAAACATACGAAGTGGTATTCAATCTATATTAGTCATCATGGAAATGAAAATTGAAAACACAATGAAATACCACTACATACTCAACAGAATGGCTAAAATAAAAAAGACTTCATAGTACCGAGGGCTGACTAGCAAGGCTATTAAGCAACACTCATACACTGCACATGGGAGTGTTAATCGGTATAACCACCTTGGAAAAGAGTTTGTAAAAACTACTAAACTTGAGTTTATGCATACGCTATGATCCAGCAGCTTGGCTCCTAGGCATATGCCCAGTAGAAATCCCTGAACGTGTACACCAAAAATTACATACACACACACATATATTTTTTAACATCTTTATTGGAGTGTAATTGCTTTACAATGTTGTGTTAGTTTCTGCTGTATAACAAAGTGAATCAGCTATATGTATACATATATCCCCATAGCCCCTTCCTCTTGCATCTCCCTCCCACCCTCCCTATCCCACCTCTCTAGGTGGTCACAAAGCACCGAGCTGATCTCCCTGTGCTATGTGGCTGCTTCCCACTAGCTATCTATTTTACATTTAGTAGTGTATATGTCAATGCTACTCTCTCACTTTGTCCCAGCTTACCCTTCCCCCTCCCCATGTCCTCAAGTCCGTTCTCTACGTCTGCATCTTTATTCCTGTCCTGCCCCAGGTTCATCAGAACCATTGGTTTTTTTAGATTCCATATATATGTGTTAGCATACGGTATTTGTTTTCCTCTTTCTGACTTACTTCACTGTATGACAGACTCTAGGTCCATCCATCTCACTACAAATAACTCAATTTCGTTTCTTTTTATGGCTGAGTAATATTCCATTGTATATATGTGCCACATCTTCTTTATCCATTCATCTGTCGATGGACACTTAGGTTGTTTCCATGTCCTGGCTATTGTAAATAGTGCTGCAGTGAATATTGTGGTATATGACTTTTTGAATTATGGTTTTCTCAGGATATATGCCCAGTAGTGGGATTGCTGGGTCATATGGTAATTCTATTTTTAGTTTTTTAAGGAACTTCCATTCTGTCCTCCATAGTGGCTGTACCAATTTACATTCCCATCAGCAGTGCAAAAGGGTTCCCTTTTCTCCACCCCCTCTCCAGCATTTATTGTTTGTAGATTTCTTGATGATGGCCATTCTGACCCGTGTGAGGTGACACCTCATTGTGGTTTTGATTTGCGTTTCTCTAATGATGAGTAATGTTGGGCATCCTTTCAGTTGAAAAACTGGTGCCTTTCAACCTGTGTATCTTCTTTGGAGAAACGTCTGTTTAGATCTTCTGCTCATTTTTGGATTAGGTTGTTTGTTTTTTTGATATTGAGTTTCATGGGCTGCTTGTATCTTTTGGGGATTAATCCTTTGTCAGTTGCTTCGTTTGCAAATATTTTCTCCCATTCTGAGGGTTGTCTTTTCATCTTGTTTATGGTTTCCTTTGCCATGCAAAACTTTTTAAGTTTCATTAGGTCCCATTTGTTTATTTTTGTTTTTATTTCCATTACTCTAGGAGCTGGGTCAAAAAGGATCTTGCTGTGATTTATGTCAAAGAGTGTTCTTCCTATGTTATATATGTTTATAGCAGGATTATTATAAATAGCTAAAACTTAGACCCCAATGTCCATCAGCAGTAGAATGGATATATAAAATATACATATTTAAATAATGCAGTGAACACTGATATACCACAGCTCGTATAACAAGTTGAATGAGGCTCACAAGCACAATACTGAGTAAAAGAAGCTTGACACAAGTTTATAAAACAGTTCCATTTATATTGAGGTTCAAAACAGGCAAAACTGAACTCTAATGTGAGAAGTCAGCATAGTGGTAACCCTTGGGGTAGAGAAGGGTATAGAACTTGAGAGCGGTATGAAGTTGATTTATGGTATTCTGCCAAAGTTCAGTTTTTTGACCTACGAAGTCAAAAATTGCAAAGATATTTGTTTTGTGATAATCCTCAAACAGTGTTTATGTTTTGAGTACTTTGTGTTTGTGTGTTATATTTTAATTTTAAAAGTTTTTTAAAGTTGAAACAGTAACAAATAAGTGAGAAAATGACAGACAACCGAATAAAAAAATAGGTTTGAACAATAGCAGATATCAATTGGCCAGTGAACATAACATACAGTGTTCAACCTGTAATCGGAGAAATACATATTAAAAACCACATAGACTGACAAAAATTTAGAAGTCTGACTATATCATGTTTTGAGTATGTGGCATAAAAGAAACACTCAGAATACACATTGGTTGTAGTAAAGGTTGGTATAACCACTTTGGAAAACAGTTTGACATTTTTAGTAATTTTGATAATAATATACCCTCTGACCCAGCAGTTACATTCCTAGGTACATACCCTGGAGAAACTTCTGTATGTGTGTATTAGCATATATGCGTAAAAATGTTCATAGAAGTGAAAACTGGAAATAACCTCAAAATGTCCATCAACACAAGAATTGGTAAACAAATCGTGGTATTTATTTATGTGATATCAAAAATGAATGAACTATGGCTACGTATACAACATAATTGAATTCTAAAAGAAAACAAAAACAAATGTATGTAACATTATTCTATTGTAAATTAAAATTTTAAAAACTTATTTAGGAGTGCATATTTAGGACTCCAGTTTAAGTTAGTAAACACGTAAAGAAAAGCAAGAAAATGTGTTTATTTTAAAAGTCAGGAGAGTGGTTTCCTCTAAGGAGTAGGGGAGAGGGTTGGACTGGGAAGAGATAACATGTATCTTGACCTGAATGGTACTTTCCCAGTTATTGGCTTTATAAATATTTAAGTTATACGTTTATATTCTATGCAGTTTTCTTGTATTTAATATTTCACACTTTTAAAAGTTAAATTTTCCCACTAGGTTCAGGTTTCCAGGTAGTAGTACCTATCCAGTGCTCAATATAGAAGAGAAAGAGGTTAGTTGTTGGAGCCAAGTCTGGGAAGATATGGGAGCATATAGAATAAAGAACACAGGGGAGTAGATTAACCTCAGTCAAGAAGAAATGGGCACTTCTTTCCTTAGAAACTAGGAATGGGAGAAAGAATGCAGGGAGAGGATGCATATGAATGCACAAACACTTGGGAGGAGAGTTTAAAAGAGTTCAGATTTATAAGATGGGAAGTAGAATCATTTGCTGAAAGTGAAGCTAACAAGAAGGAAAGGATTTCTAGGGAATATGAGGCAAAAATACAGCATTTGTTCAGGTTTTAGCATATATTTAAAATTTCATGGAACCATTCAGAATTAAAATTGACATGAGACTTCTGATATTGATTATTCACAAGCAGGCTCTTTCCACAAAGGTTAGTATAACTCTTCATTATATAATTATACATCTGTTCTTTAAAATGTAATGAAAAATAATAAATGTTTACATTTAACCGGGAGGACTATTTTTGTAGGCAAAATATACTTCCTTTGCCAAAGAATCATGATTTTACTAACTTCATTTTCCCTTTCTTCTTCAGGTCATGTATGGAATGTTGGTCTTCACATTAGTAGTCCGATCTATTTATATTGTTACATGGTAAGTAGTTTGGATCATCAAAAGAGTACACTTAGGTGGTAAATCTGTAGCCTGAACTGAAATAACACATAAAACCCAACTCCAGAAGGGATACTGGTAGAAAACTTATAACCCAACATTTATTATGGTATATTGCAAGAAATACTAATTCTTTAAATAAGTTGTTAATAGGCATCACATGAAACCAAGAGTTCTAAAATTAAAGAAATTTGAGGAAAGCTGTGTGTGATGGCCTCCTTTTGAATATTTATAATGTACACGAGTTTATTAAAGGCCTTGAAAAATCCTACAGTAGAAAAGAAAATAATTGTTTTTGTGTTTCTCAAACTACTTAATTAAGGAACCCTTTTTGCAGAACACCTCTCAAGAAGACTATTAGTGTCACAGAGAAACAGTATTCCAGAAAGATCATTTAGGAAATAGGCATAATATTTATAGAGTTCATGAAAAATAAAATAAGAAATATTTCATGTGAGTACCTGACATAGGGCCTGACCATATAACAGATGCTCAGTAAGTAAATAGTATGATTTATGGGTTTGTTCCTGTTTTTTTCTTTTTTAATTAAACTTTTTGTTTTGAGATAATTGTAGAAGCACATGCAATTGTAAGAAATAATAGATCGTCTGTACGCTTTACCAGTTTCCTCTAGTGATAATGTCTTGCAAAACTATAGTACAATATCATAACCAGGATTTGACCCTGACAGAGTCAAGATACAGAACGATTCTATCACTACAAGGATCCCTGTGTGGTCTTTCTGTAGCCACACCCAGTTCCCTCCTACCCCGTTTCCTTACCCCCTGTGCTTAACCCCTAGCAACTACTAATCTGCCCTTCATTCCTCCCATTTTTCAGAGTGTTATATAAATGGAATCACACAGTATATATAACCATTGGGATTGGCCTTTTGCACTCAGCATAATTCACTGGAGATTAATACAAGTTGTTGAGTGTATCAGTAGTTCACCCTTTCTATTGTGAGCAGTATTCCGTGATATGGATGTACCACAGTTTAATCATTCACCTGTTGAATAACATCTGCATTTCCAGTTTTTTATTTCTAGTTTTTTACTATTACGAATAAAGCTGCTATGAATATTTGTTTACAGGTTTTAATGTGAATATAAGTTTTCATTTCTCTGGAATAAATGCCCAGAGTGGAATTTCTAGGTTGTATGATAATCATATGTTTAATTCTTTTTAAAACTTTCAGACTGTTTTTTTTTTTAATTAATTTATTTTTGGCTGTGTTGGGTCTTCGTTGCTGCACGTGGGCTTTCTCTAGTTGTGGCGAGCGGGGGCTACTCTTCATTGCGGTATGCGGGCTTCTCATTGCGGTGGCATCTCTTGTGGAGCATGGGCTCTAGGGCACACAGGCTTCAGTAGTTGTGGCTTGCAGGCTCTAGAGCACAGGCTCAGTAGTTGTGGTGCACAGGCTTAGTTGCTCTGTGGCATGTGGGATCTTCCCAGACCAGGGCTCGAACCTGTGTCCCCTGCATTGGCAGGCGGATTCTCAACCACTGCACCACCAGGAAAGCCCAACTTCCAAACTGTTTTCCAGAGTGGCTCTACCATTTTACATTCCCACCAGCAGTGTATGTGTGACCCAGTTTCTCTGCATCCTTGCCAACATTTGGTGTTGTCACTATTTTTTATTTTAGTCATTCTTACAGATATGTACTGATATCTCATTGTGGTTTTAATTCTTGTTTCCCTAGTGGCTAATGATCTTGAACATATTTTCATGTGCTTATTTACCATCTGTATATCCTCTTTGGTGAAACGTCTGTTCATGTCTTTGCCCATTTTCTAATGGGATTGTTTCTCTTTTTTTAATTTGAGTTTTGAGCATTCTTTACATATTCTAGATACTCTTCATCAAATATGTGGCTCACAAATATTTTCTCACAGTCTGTACCTTGTCTTTCATGCTGTTCACAGGGCCTTTCACAGAGCAAAAGTTTTCAATTTTGATGAAGTCAGTTTATCAATTTTCCTTTTACGTATCGTGCTTGGGCGTCCAGGCTAAGGACTCAATGCCTAACCCTAGGTTTTCCCATTTTTTACCAAAAGTTTTGTATAGTTTTTACATTTAAGTTTATGATTTATTTAGAGCTAATTTTTATGTAAGGGGTAAGGAGTAGGTTGAGGTCCATTTTTTAACCTACAGAGGTCCAGCTACTCCAGGACCACTGGTTGAAAAGGCTGTTTCTTCACTGAATTGCTTTTGCACCTTTCTCAAAAATTATTTGGGTATATTTGTGTGGATGTATTTTTGACTTTTTTTATTCTGTTGCATTCATTTAGGTGTCTATCCCTCTACTGTTCCTACTCCCTGATAATTGATTACTCTACCTATAAAATACCTCTTCAAATCATATAGATTGATTCCTCTCACTTCTTTTTCAAAACTGTTTTTGCTATTTGGTTCCTTTGCCTTTATGTATAAATTTTAGAATAATAATGTCTATATTTAAAATCTTACTGGCATTTTGATAGGAATTGCATTAAACTTGCATATCAATTTGTGAAGAATTGACATCTTTACTATGTTGAGTCTTCCAGTATATGAACACAGTGTGTCTTGTGTGCCTCTCCATTTATTTAGATCATCTTTGATTTCTTCCATTAGCATTTTGGAGTTTTGATTTTCTTCTTTTTAATTTTTGAATTTTATTTTATTTTTTTATACAGCAGGTTCTTATTAGTCATCCATTTTATACACGTTAGTGTATACACGTCAATCCCAGTCTCCCAATTCATCACACCACCACCACCACCACGCCCCCGCTGGGGGGTAGCACACAGTATGGCTTTAAAGGGTCTGCATGTGCTCACCCAACCTAACCAATCCTCTTGGTGTCCATACATTTGTTCTCTATGTCTGTGTTCCAATTTCTGCCCTGCAAACTGGTTCATCTGTACCATTTTTCTAGGTTCCACATATATGCATTAATATATGATATTTGTTTTTCTCTTTCTAACTTACTTCACTCTGTATGACAGTCTCTAGATCCATCCACATCTCTACAAATGACCCAATTTCGTTCCTTTTCATGGCTGAGTAATATTCCATCATATATATGTACCACATCTTCTTTATCCGTTTGTCTGTCGATGGGCATTTAGGTTGCTTCCATGACCTGGCTATTGAAAATAGTGCTGCAGTGAACATTGGGGTGCACTTGTCTTTTTGAATTATGGTTTTCTCTGGGTATATGCCCAGTAGTGGGATTGCTGGGTCATATGGTAATTCTATTTTTAGTTTTTTAAGGAACCTCCATTCTGTCCTCCATAGTGGCTGTATCAATTTACATTCCCATCAGCAGTGCAAGAGGGTTCCCTTTTCTCCACACACTCTCCAACATTTGTTTGTAGATTTTCTGATGATGCCCATTCTAACTGGTGTGAGGTGATACCTCATTATAGTTTTGATTTGCATTTCTCTAATAATTAGTGATGTTGAGCAGCTTCTTGGTCATCTGTATGTCTTCTTTGGAGAAATGTCTGTTTCGGTCTTCTGCACATTTTTGGATTGGGTTATTTGTTTTTTTAATATTGAGCTGCATGAGCTGTTTATATATTTTGGAGATTACTCCTTTGTCCGTTGATTTGTCTGCAAATATTTTCTCCCATTTTGAGGGTTGTCTTTTCGTCTTGTTTATGGTTTCCTTTGCTGTGCAAAAGCTTTTAAGTTTCATTAGATCCCATTTGTTTATTTTTGTTTTTATTTCCATTACTCTAGGAGGTGGATCAAAAAAGGTCTTGCTGTGATTTCTGTCAAAGAGTGTTCTTCCTGTGTTTTCCTCTAAGAGTTTTATAGTGTCCGGTCTTACATTTAGGTCTCTAATCCATTTTGAGTTTATTTTTGTGTATGGTGTTAGGGAGTGTTCTAATGTCATTCTTTTACATGTAGCTGTCCAGTTTTCCCAGCACCACTTATTGAAGGGACTGTCTTTTCTCCATTGTATATCCTTGCCTCCTTTGTCATAGATTAGTTAACCATAGGTGCGTGGGTTTATCTCTGGGCTTTCTATCTTGTTCCATTGATCTATATTTCTGTTTTTGTGCCAGTACCATATTGTCTTGATTACTGTAGCTTTGTAGTATAGTCTGAAGTCAGGGAGTCTGATTCCTCCAGCTCCGTTTTTTTCCCTTAAGACGGCTTTGGCTATTCGGGGTCTTTAGTGTCTCCATACAAATTTTAAGACTTTTTTGTTCTATTTCTGTAAAAAAATGCCATTGGTAGTTTGATAGGGATTGCATTGAATCTGTAGATTGTTTTGGGTAGTAGGGTCATTTTCATAATATTGATTCTTCCAATCCAAGAACATGATATATCTCTCCATCTGTTGGTATCATCTTTAATTTCTTTCATCAGTGTCTTATAGTTTTCTGCCTACAGGTTTTTGTCTCCCTAGGTAGGTTTATTCCTAGATGTTTTATTCTTTTTGTTGCAATGGTAAATGGGAGTATTTCCTTAATTTCTCTTTCAGATTCTTCATTAATGTAGAGGAGTGCTAGAGATTTCTGTGCATTAATTTTGTATCCTGCAACGTTACCAAATTCATTGATTAACTCTAGTAGTTTTCTGGTGGCATCTTTAGGATTCTCTCTATATAGTATCATGTCATCTGCAAACAGTGACAGTTTTACTTTTTCTTTTCCAATTTGTATTCCTTTTATTTCTTTTTCTTCTCTGATTGCCATGGTTAGGACTTCCAAAACTACATTGAATAATAGTGGCGGGAGTGGGCAACCTTGTCTTCTTCCTGATCTTAGAGGAAATGCTTTCAGGTTTTCACCATTGAGAATGAAGTTTGCTGTGGGTTTGTCATATATGGCCTTTATTATGTTAAGGTAGGTTCCCTCTATGCCCACTTTCTGGAGAGTTTTTATCATAAATGGGTGTTGAATTTTGTCAAAAGCTTTTTCTGCATCTGTTGAGATGATCATATGGTTTTTCTTCTTCAATTTGTTAATATGGTGTATCACATTGATAGCTTTGCGTATAATGAAGAATCCTTGCATCCCTGGGATAAATCCCACTTGATCATGGTGTATGATCCTTTTAATGTGTTGTTGGATTCTGTTTGCTAGTGTTTTGTTGAGGATTTTTGCATCTATATTCATCAGTGATATTGGTCTGTAATTTTCTTTTTTTGTGACATCTTTGTCTGGTTTTGGTATCAGGGTGATGGTGGCCTCATAGAATGAGTTTGGGCGTGTTCCTTCCTCTGCAATTTTTTGGAAGTTTGAGAAGGATGGGTGCTAGCTCTTCTCTCAGTGTTTGATAGAATTCACTTGTGAAGCCATCTGGTCCTGGACTTTTGTTGAAAGATTTTTACTCACAGCTTCAATTTCATTACTTGTGTTTGGTCTGTTAATATTTTCTATTTCTTCCTTGTGCAGTCTTGAAAGGTTATACATTTCTAAGAATTTGTTCATTTCTTCCAGGTTGTCCATTTTATTTGCATAGAGTTGCTTGTAGTAGTCTCTTAGGATGCTTTGTATTTCTGCTGTGTCTGTTATAACTTTTCCTCTTTCATTTCTAATTTTATTGATTTGAGTCCTCTCCCTCTTTTTGTTGATGAGTCTGGCTAATGGTTTATCAATTTTGTTTATCTTCTCAAAGAAGCAGCTTTTAGTTTTATTGATCTTTGCTATTGTTTTCTTTGTTTCTATTTCATTTATTTCTGCTCTGATCTTTATGATTTCTTTCCTTCTGCTAACTTTGGGTTTTGTTTGTTCTTCTTTCTCTAGTTCCTTTAGGTGTAAGTTTAGATTGTTTATTTGAGATTTTTCTTTTTTTTTTGAGGTACGCTTGTATAGCTATAAACTTCCCTCTTAGAACCGCTTTTGCTGCATCCCATAGGTTTTGGATCATCGTGTTTTCATTGTCATTTGTCTCTAGGCATTTTTTGATTTCCTCTTTGATTTTTTCAGTGATCTCTTGGTTATTTAGTAACGTGTTGTTTAGCCTCCATGTGTTTCTGTTTTTTACGTTTTGTCCCCTGTAATTGATTTCTAATCTCATAGTGTTGTGGTCAGAAAAGATGCTTGATACGATTTCAGTTTTCTTAAATTTACTATGGCTTGATTTGTGACGGAAGATGTGAGGTATCCTGCAGAATGTTCTGTGCACACTTGAGAAGAAAGTGTAATCTGCTGTTTTTGGTTGGAATGTCCCATAAATATCAATTAAATCTATCTGGTCTATTGTGTCATTTAACGCTTCTGTTTCCTTATTAATTTTCTGTTTGGGTGATCTGTCCACTGGTCTAAGTGAGGTGTTAAAGTCCCCCACTATTATTGTGTTACTGTCAGTTTCCTCTTTTATAGCTGTTAGCAGTTACCTTATGTATTGAGGTGCTCCTGTGTTGGGTGCATATGTATTTATAATTGTTATGTCTTCTTCTTGGATTGATCCCTTGATCATTATGTAGTGTCCTTCCTTGTCTCTTGTAACATTCTTTATTTTAAAGTCTGTTTTATCTGATATGAGAATTGCTACTCCAGCTTTCTTTTGATTTGCATTTGCATGGAATATCTTTTTCCATCCCCTCACTTTCAGTCTCTATGTGTCCCTAGGTCTGAAGTGGGTCTCTCGTAGACAGCATATATATGGGTCTTGTTTTTGTATCCGTTCAGCAAGCCTGCTGTCTTTTGGTTGGAGCGTTTAATCCATTCACATTTAAGGTAATTATTGATATGTATGTTCCTATGACCATTTTCTTAATTGTTTTGGGTTTGTTTTTGTAGGTCCTTTTCTTCTCTTGTGTTTCCCACTTAGAGAAGTTCCTTTAGCATGTGTTGGAGAGCTGGTTTGGTGGTGCTGAATTCTCTTAGCTTTTGCTTGTCTGTAAAGCTTTTGATTTCTCCATCGAATCTGAAAGAGATCCTTGCTGGGTAGAGTAATCTTGGTTGTAGGTTCTTCCCTTTCATCACTTTAAGTATATCATGCCACTCCCTTCTGGCTTGTAGAGTTTCTGCTGAGAAATCAGCTGTTAACCTTATGGGGGTTCCCTTGTATGTTATTTGTCATTTTTCCCTTGCTGCTTTCAATAATTTTTCTTTGTGTTTCATTTTTGCCAGTTTGATTACTGTGTGTCTCAGTGTGTTTCTCCTTGGGTTTATCCTGTATGGGACTCTCTGCACTTCCTGGACTTGGGTGGCTATTTCCTTTCCTTCGTTAGGGAAGTTTTCAAGTATAATCTCTTCAAATGTTTTCTCGGGTCCTTTCTCCCTCTCTTTTCCTTCTGGGACCCCTATAATGCGAATGTTGTTGCGTTTAATGTTGTCCCATAGGTCTCTTAGGCTGTCTTCATTTCTTTTCGTTCTTTTTTCTTTATTCTGTTCTGCAGCAGTGAATTCCACCATTCTGTCTTCCAGGTCACGTATCTGTTCTTCTGCCTCAGTTATTCTGCTATTGATTCCTTCTAGTGTATTTTTCACTTCAGTTATTGTATTGTTCTTCTGTGTTTGTTTGTTCTTTAATTCTTCTAGATATTTGTTAAACATTTTTTGCATCATCTCGATCTTTACCTCCATCCTTTATCCAAGGTCCTGGATCATCTTCACTATCACCATTCTGAATTCTTTTTCTGGAAGGTTGCCTATCTCCACCTCATTTAGTTGTTTTTCTGGGGTTTTATCTTGTTCCTTCATCTGGTACATAGCCGTCTGTCTTTCCATCTTTTCTAACTTTCTGTGAACATGGTTTTTGTTCCACAGGCTGCAGGATTGTAGTTCTTCTTGCTTCTGCTGTCTGCCCTCTGGTGGATGAGGCTATCTAAGAGGATTATGCAAGTTTCCTGATGGGAGGGACTGGTGGTGGGTAGAGCTGGCTGTTGCTCTGGTGGGCAGAGCTCAGTAAAACTTTAATCCGCTTGTCTGCTGATGGGTGGGGCTGGGTCCCCTCCCTGTTGGTTGTTTGGCCTGAGGCGACCCAACCCTGGAGCATACCCAGACTCTTTGGTGGGGCTAATGGCGGACTCTGGGAGGGCTCACGCCAAGGAGTACTTCCCAGAACTTCTGCTGCCAGTGTCCTTGTCCTCTCGGTGAGACAGAGCCACCCCCCACCTCTGCAGGAGACCCTCCAACACTTGCAGGTAGGTCTGGTTCAGTCTCTATGGGGTTACTGCTCCTTCCCCTGTGTCCTGATGTGCACACTACTTTGTGTGTGTCCTCCAAGAGTGGAGTCTGTGTTTCCCCCAGTCCTGTTGAAGTCCTACAATCAAATCCCACTAGCCTTCAAAGTCTGATTCTGTAGGAATTCCTCCTCCCGTTGTTGGACCCCCAGGTTCGGAAGCCTGACGTGGGGCCCAGAACCTTCACTCCAGTGGGTGGACTTCTGTGGTGTAAGTGTTCTTCAGTTTTTGAGTCACCCACCCAGCAGTTATGGGATTTGATTTTATTGTGTTTGCACCCCTCCTACTGTCTCAGTGTGGCTTCTCCTTTGTCTTTGGATGTGGGGTATCTTTTTTAGTGAGTTCCAGTGTCTTCCTGTCAATGATTGTTCAGCAGTTAGTTGTGATTCTGGTGTTCTCGCAAGAGGGAGTGAGAGCATGTCCTTCTACTCTGCCATCTTGAATCAATCTCCGGAGACTTCTAGGAAAACCACTGACTTGGTACTGAGAAGGAAACCAACTAAAGCTTTGATTTTTTTTTTTAAGCAATTGTAAATGGTATTGTATTTTTAAATTTTGGTGTCCACACATTTATTGCTATTATATAGAAACACAGCATATTAATAATGGTACCAGAGAGATCAAGATAGCAAAATAGAAGGACATGGAGCTCACCTCCTCCCACAAATACATAAAAAATACACCTACATGTGGAACAGTTCTCACAGAATAACTACTGAACACTGGCAAAAGATCTCATACAACAAGAGCCGCAAGAAAGATCACCATGTAACTGGGCAGGATGAAAGAGAAAAAAAAAAAAAGGAATTGGTGTTCGACCTACACCCTGGGAGGGTGCTATGAAACAGGAGCAGTTCCCTCACCCTGGGAACCCCCATTGGTGGCTGGAAGATCAGCCAGGACAGAAAGGGAGCGTCAGAGGTTCAGAGGAGAGTGCAGCAACTGGCTTGTGGCAGGCAGAACGGAGAGAAACCAGCACAGTCATGGCCACCTTGCTGCATTCCCCAGCCTGAGACGTGCATCTGCTGGTGTGTACAGGGCCTGGGTGCTGAAATTCGGGCTTCAGAGGACAAACCTCGGGAGAGGACTGGGGTTGGCTCTGCGGAGACAGCCCGAAGAGACTGGAGTGTGGCCCAGGCCACAACCTGGGGTATGGGCAGGACTGAGCCCAGGTATGCCATAGAAGCCCCATTGTTAACACACACACAAAGGGAGGGAAGGGGCCCCACCACAGCAGCCTCATTTTCCTCATTGCCCACAGCAGGCACAACTCCACCTCTACGACCTCTGGGAGCTTGCAAGTCCTGGCAGTTGCCCACACCCAGAGGCAGGGCTGAAATCTGGGCTTGCAGCTTTACAACTGATGGATTTACAGCACTGGTGCCTTTATTAGCTCAGTGCCTTCTGGCCATCTCAGTGGATTACTGGTGCTCCTGAGCCTGGGTTGGGTCCAGATCTAGCACCTGTTGGCTTTGCGGGCATGTGCACACAGAGGCGGGCCATGGTCTGTGCTGATTCCATAGCTCCCATGGCAAGTCCCTGTGTCTGACTTCGGCAGATCTGTGCCAGCAGCTTTGTGATCACAGCAGCTGAGGGACATTCAGGCCGATTGCCTGTATTCCCTTGACTGAGACGGGGCCGAAGGCAGTACCAAGAACAGTGTACTTTGTGAGCGTGCACAACCGGTGACAGATGACACCACAAAGCTCACTTTCTGGTGGACAGCTCCTGCGGAGGAATACTTAGTGGATCCTCTTCCAGTGGAAGTGCTCCAGTTCCACCTACCCAACACCGCACTTAAGAATTGGATGTGGGGGCTTCTACTCCAACAGCTGGGGAGCAGATCCTGCCCCTGACAGGGCTGTGACAGCCACAGAGCAAAGAGGAGGCCCCACTCAATATCCAGTACGGGCTCTGGTCTCCACAACACAAGTTACACCCCCTGTCAACGGGATAATGGCCAGCACACGCTAAGGAAAGAGACAGCAGGCATCCATACTAAAAACAGCCCTCACACCAAAAATATTAGACTCATGCAGGCTCCACAGGAATGTTTCCACATACAAACAGCCCTTAAAGACCACAGTAGATAACTGTTTCTCCTAAATTCATAGAGTCAAAGAAATATAAGTAAAAAGAACCAGAGGAAATAGTCCCAGTTAAAAGAATGGGAGAGGGCTTCCCTGCTGGTGCAGTGGTTGAGAGTCCGCCTTGCCGATGCAGGGGACACGGGTTCGTGTCCTGGTCCGGGAAGATCCCACATGCCGCAGAGCAGCTAGGCCCGTGAGCCATGGCCACTGAGCCTGCGCGTCTGGAGCCTGTGCTCCGCAACGGGAGAGGCCACAACAGTGAGAGGCCCGTGTACCACAAAAAGAAAAAAAAAAAAAAAGAACCGGAGAAATCCCCTGAAATAACAATGAAACAGACCCCTCCAGTCTAGTAGATCCCAAGTTCAAAAAGGAGGTAATAAAAATACTGAAGGAATTAAGAAAGGCTATTGACAGAAATACAGATCACTGTAACATGGAACTAGAAGCTATAAAGCGGAGCCAATTAAAACTAGAAAACTCATTTGCTGAGATGAAAGCCAAGCTGTAAGCAATAAATAGAAAACTAAATAATGCAGAAGAACGAATAAGTGATTTGAAAGATAGAATAATGGAAATCACCCAATCAGAACAGCAGACGGAAAGACAAATGAAAAAAAAATCAAAGCAATATATGAGGCCTATTGGATAACATAAAGTGAGCCAATCTATGTGTAGTAGGAATCCCAGAAGGAGAAGAAAGAGAAAAGAGGATTGAAAGTATATTTGAAGAAATTATGACTGAAAACTTCCTAAACGTAAAGAAGGAAACAGATATCCAGATACAGGAAGCCCAGACAAGATGAACCTGAACAGACCTACACCAAGACATGTTATAAGTAAAATGGCAAAAGATAAAGATAAAGAGAAGATTCTAAAGGCAGCAAGAGAAAAACAAAGAGTTAGTTACAAGGGAATCACCATAAGTGTATTAGCTGATTTCTCTACAGAAACATTGCAGGCCAGAAGGGAGTGGCAATATATATTCAAAGTCCTGAAAATAAAAAGCCTGCAATCTGGGATCCTCTACACAGCAAGATTATTATCTAGAATAGAAGGATAAAGAATTTCTCAGACAAGCAAAAACTAAAAGAATATAGCAATACTAAACCTAACCTAAAAGAAATACTGAAAGGTCTTTTCTAAATAGAAAAGAAGTAGGGAATTCCTTGGCAGTCCAGTGGTTAGGACTTAGCACTTTTACTGCCGGGGCCCAGGTTCAATCCCTGGTCAGAGAACTAAGATCCTGCAAACTGCACAGTGCAGCATAATTACATACATACATACATACATACATAAATCAATAGAAAAGAAGCAAGAATCTATAGGAGGGCTTCCCTGGTGGCACAGTGGTTGAGAGTCCACCTGCCAATGCAGGGGACATGGGTTTGTGCCCTGGTCTGGGAAGATCCCACATGCCGCGGAGTGGCTGGTCCCGTGAGCCATGGCCGCTGAGCCTGCACATCCGGAGCCTGTGCTCTGCAACGGGAGAGGCCACAGCAGTGAGAGGCCCACGTACCGCAAAAAAAAAAAATCTATAAGAAAGAGAAAAATCACAATTAGAAAATAAATCCCTTAAATAAGGCAGTACGTAGATTAAAAAAAAAACTTTTCTGTGTGCAAGCAATGGTAACTATGATGAACAGCCAAAGTATAAACATGAAGATGTTAGAGAGGACATCAAAATCATAAAATGTCGGGGAGGGGAGTAAGAAATTGTAGGGGTTTTTTTTAGAGTGTGTTTGAGCCTATATGACTACCAGTCTAAAGCAAGTAGTTATAGTAATGGGTTATCATACTTGAAAAACAGGGTAACCACAAATCAAAAACATATAGTTGATTCACAAAAACCAAAAAGTAGAGAACTCAAGCATAGTGCAAAAGAAAAACTTCAAACTACAAAACGAAAAACAGAAAAAGAAAGGAACAAACAAGAAATACAAAATCCACTGGGAAACAAGGTTTAAAATGGCAATAAATACATATATATCAATAATTACCTTAAATATCAATGGACTAAATGCTCCAATCAAAAGACATAGAGTGGCAGACTGGATAACAAAACAAGAGCCTACAATGTGCTGCCTACACATAGATTGAAAAGTGAGCGGATGGAAAAAGATATTTCATGCAGATGGAAATGACAAGAAAGTGAGACTTCCAGTACTCATCAGACAAAATAGACTTTAAAGCAAATGTTATAAAGAAAGATAAAGAAGGACACTATATAATGATAAAAGGATCAATACAGGAAGAGGATTTTACACTTATCACCATATATGCACCTAATATAGAAGCACCCAAATATATAAAACAAATACTAACAGACATAAAGGGAGAAATTGATGGGGATACAATAATAGTAGGAGACTTTAACACCCCACTGACATCAGTGGACAGATCTTCCAGACAGAAAATCAATAAAGCAACAGAGATCCTAAATGATACATTAGAAAAGTTAGACTTAATTGATATTTTAATTTTGATACTATGACATTACATCCAAAAAAAACAAAATAGGCATTCTTTTCAAGTGCACATGGAACATTCTCTAGGATAGACCACGTACTAGGACACAGAACAAGCCTCAACAAATTTAAGAGGACAGAAATAATTTCAAGCATATTTTCTGACTACAACAGCATGAAACTAGCAATGAACCATAGAAAGAGAAACAAAAAAATCATTACTAAACAACATGCTATTAAAAAACCAGTGGTCAACTTGAAATCAAAGAAGAAATTAAAAAATACCTTGAGACAAATGACAATGAAAACACAACCATACAAAATCTATGGGATGAAGCAAAAGTAATCCTAAGAGGGAGGTTCATAGCAATATAGGCTTTCCTCAAAAAATAAGAAAAATCTCAAACAACCTAACGTACCACCTAAAAGATTTAGAAAAAGAAGAACAAACGAAAGCTAAAGTTAGCAGAAGAAAGGAAATAATAAAGATCAGACAGGAAGTAAAAAAAAAAGAGAGAGATTAAAAAAAACAATGGAGAAAAATCAGTAAAACCCAGAGCTGGTTTTTTGAAAGGATAAACACAATTGACAAACCTCTGGCCAGGCTTACCAAGAAGAGGTCCCATATAAACAAAATAAGAAATAAAAGAGGAGAAATAATATCTGATACCTCCACAGAAATACAAAAACTCATAAGAGAATACTATGAACAATTATATCCCAACAAATTGGACAACCTAGAAGAAATGGATAAGTTTCTAGAAACATACAGCCCACTAAAACTGAATCAAGAAGAAATAGATAATTTGAACAGACTTATTACTAGAAGTGAAATAGAATCTGTAAAAACAAAAACAAACAAAAACAAAAAAACACCTCCCTGCAAACAGAAGTCCAGGACCAGATGACTTCACTAGGGAACTCTACCAAACATACAAAGATGAACTTATACTAATCCTTCTTAAAGTCTTCTGAAAGATTGAAGAGGAAAGAAGACTCCCAAAGTCACTCTATGAAGCCACCATCACCCCAATACCAAAACCAGACAAAGATACTACCAAAAAAAGAAAATTACAGGCCAGTAGCACTGATGAACATAAATGCAAAACTCCTCAACAAAATATTAGCAAACCAAATCCAGCAACACATAAAAAGGATCAGACACCATTATCAAGGTGGATTCATCCCAGGGTCACAAGGATGGTTCAACATAGGGAAATCTATCAATGTGATACACCACATCAACAAAAGAAAAGACAAAAATGACCTCAATAGATGCAGAAAAAGTATTTGATAAAATTCATGATAAAAACTCTCCCCAAAGTTGGTATAGAGGAAACATATTTCAACATAATAAAAGCTATTTATGACAAATATACAGCCAATATAATACTCAATGGTGAAAAGCTGAAAGCCTTCCCACTAAAATTTGGAACAAGACAGGGTTGCCCACTCTCACCACTCTATTCAACATAGTATTGAAAGTCCTAGCCACAGCAATCAGACAAGAAAAAGAAATAAAAGGTATCCAAATTGGAAGGGAAGAGGTAAAATTGTCATTATATGCAGATGATATGATACTATATATAGAAAACCCTAAAGATTCCACACAAAAGCCACTCGAACTGATAAACAAATTAAGCAAGGTAACAGACTACAAGATTAACATACATTTCTTTACACTAACAATGAATTATCAGAAAGGGAAAGTAAAATAACAGTCCCTTTTAAAATCACATCAAATATATATATATATATATATATATATATTTACAAATAAACTTTACCAAGGAGGTCAAAGACTTTATATGCTGACAACTATAAAACGTTGATAAAGGAAACTGAAGATGATTCAAAGAAATGGAATGATATCCCATGCTCTTGGATTAGAATAATTAATATTTTTAAAATGGCCACACTACCCAAAGCAATCTACAGATTTAATATGATCCCTATCAAACTACCCATGACATTTTTCACAGAACTAGAACAAATAATCCTAAAATTTATGTGGAACCATAAAAGACCCAGAATTGCTAAAGCAATCCTGAGGAAAAAGAACAAAGCTGGAGACGTAACCCTTCCAGACTTCAGACAATACTATTGATGCAAATGTACAGTAATCAGAACAGCATTGTGTTGGCACAATAACAGACATGGATCAGTAGAACAGAATAGAGAGCCCAGAAATAAAACCACATACCTATCATCAATTAATCTTTGAGAAATGAGGCAAGAATACACAATGGAGAAAAGAAAGTCCCTTCAGCACGTGACGCTGGGAAAGTTGGACAGCCACATGTAAATCAATGAAGTTAGAACCCTCCCTCACACCATACACAAAAATAAATTCAAAATGGATTAAGGACTGAATTATAAGACATGATACCATAAACTCCTAGAAAACAAGATAGGCAAAACATTCTCTGACATAAATCATACCAATGTTTTCTTAGGTCAGTCTCCCAAGGCAACAGAAATAAAAGCAAAGATAAATAAGTGGGACCTAATCAAACTTATAAGCATTTGCACAGCAAAGGAAACCATAAACAAAGCAAAAAGACAACCTACGGACTGGGAGAAGATATTTTCAAATGATGCGACCAACAAAGGCTCAATTTCCAAAATATACAAACAGCTTATACAATTCAATAACAAAAAAAAAAAAACTAATACCAAAAAAAACAAACAACCCAATCAAAAAATGGCCAGAAAACCTAAATAGGTATTTCTCTAAAGAAGACATCCAGATGGCCAGTAAGACACAAAAAGATGCTCAATATTGCTAATTGTTAGAGAAATGCAGATCAAAACTACAATGAGGTATCACCCCACACCAGTCAGAATGGCCATCATTAAAAAGTCTACAAATAATAAATTCTGGAGAGGATTTGGAGAAAAGGAGACCCTCTTACACTGTTGGTGGGAATGTAAATTGGAGCAGCCACTGTGGAAAACAGCATGGAAGTTCCTTAAAAAACTAAAAATTGAGTTACCATAGGATCCAGCAATCCCACTCCTGGGCATATATCTAGAGAATTGACGGATGAATGGATAAAGAAGATGTGATACGTGTGTGTGTGTGTGTGTGTGTGTGTGTGTGTGTGTGTGTGTGTGTGTGTGTATAGTGGGATATTATACAACCATAAAAAAGAATGAAATAATGCCATTTGCAGCAACATGGATAGACCTAGAGATTATCATACTGAGTGAAGTAAGTCAAGCAGAGAAAGACAAATATCATATGATATCACTTGTATGTGGAATCTAAAGTATGACACAAATGAACTTCTTTTTTTTCATTTAATTTTATCTTTGGCTGCGTTGGGTCTTCTCTAGTTGCAGTGAGCAGGGGCTACTCTTCGCTGCAGTGAGCAGGGGATACTCTTCACTGCAGTGAGCAGGGGCTGCTCTTCGCTGTAGTACATGGGCTTCTTATTGTGGTGGCTTCTCTTGTTGCAGAGCACGGGCTCTAGGCGCTTGGGCTTTAGTAGTCATGGCTCGCAGGCTCTAGAGCACAGGCTCGGTAGTTGTGGCGCACGGACTTAGTTGCTCCGCAGCATGTGGGATCTTCCCAGACCAAGGATCGAACCTGTGTTCCCTGCATTGGCAGGGGGATTCTTAACCACTGCGCCACCAGGGAAGTCTCTGAACTTTTTTTCAAAATAGAAAGAGACTCACATAGAATACAAACTTATTGTTCCCAAAGGGATACCAGAGGGATAAATTAGGAGTTTGGGATTAGCAGATACAAACTAGTATATATAAAATAGATAACAACAAGGTCCTACTGTATAGCACAGGAAACTATATTCAGTATCTTATAATAAACTATAATGGAAAAGAAAAAAATAAAAAGAAATCAGTGAAATTTATTTTAATCCCATTATATATAACCAGTATGTCAAGATATCATCAATTCATTGTGTAATCAATATAAAAAATATTGAAAATGTTTAAAAAAATTAATGCCTACTTTGTGGGGTTCTTATGAGGCTTAAATGTAGTAATTCATGCAGAGCATTTTAAGCTCTATGAAGAATACCCAGAGCATAGGAGGCACTCAGTAAATATTAGCTTAAATTTTAAAAAGAGAAAAAAATACGATTGATTTTCTTTTTGTTTACCTTGTATTCTGCCACCTTGCTGAACTTAATAGTTCCAGGAGACTTTTGTAGATTCCTTGAGATTTGCTGCAAGTAGAGACAGTGGTTTATATCATTCTTTATAATGTATGTGGTTTTAATTTCTTCTTTTGCCTTATTGCCCTGACTAGAACTTCTAGGACTGTGTTGAATAACAGTGGTGAGAGCAGCTATCCTTGCATTGTTCCCAGTCTTAGGGGAAAAGTATTCAGTCTTTTACCATTAAGTACGATGTTATCTGTATAGATTTTATAGATGCTTTTTATCAAGTTGAAGAAGTTACTCTCTATGCCTAATTTTCTGAGAATCTTTATCCTGAATTGTGCTGAATTTTGTCAGATGCTTTTTTCATATCACTTGATTTGATCATATATTTTTCCTTTTAGTATGGTGTATTCACTGATTAATTTTCAAATACTGAACCAACTGTGTATTCTGAATGAACCCTACTCAGTCATGGTGTAAAACTCTTTATATATTGCTGAATGATACTTGTTAATATTTTGTTAAGGATTTTTACATCTATATTCAAGATAGATATTGGTTTATAGTTTTATTTTTGTACTGTCTTTGTCTGATTTTGATTTCAGGGTAATATTAGCTTCATAAAGTCAATTGGGAAATGTTCCCTTCTCCTTCTATTTTCTGGAAGAAATTGCATAGAGTTGGTGTTAATTCTTCTTTAAATGTTGGGTAAAAATTCTCCACAGAAACCGTCTGGACCTGTAGTTTTCTTGGGAGACCAGGATATGGCCTTTCTTGGCATATGTTCCATATGTGTGCTTGAAAAGAATACGTATTCAGCTGATGCTGGAGGAACTTTTCCATAAATGTCTATTAGATCATGTTGTTTGATGGTTGTGTCAGGGATCTCCAAGACCACACTCAGGTTCAAAGATTTTCCAGAAAGACTCACAAAGCTCAGAAAAAATGTTATACTCATGGTTACATTTAACCTGAGGTTAAACTGATACAGCGTGCCCAGCACCCTAAGCAAAGAAACAAACAAAAAAACAGACATTTACTATTAGTCACATTATTAGTGTAAACTTTATGGTGTGGCCCTCGGTGTCAGGTATAAAAAGACACTCTTATAGAACAGGATATTCGAAGGAATTAGGCGTTATCTCCCACGAGCCAGTCAAGGGCCAATCCTTTCTTTGGGATGTACAGTATTTGCACAGCCCAATCCCAATGAATTAACCATTTGCTGCACAATGGTCTCTTTGAGTTTTTTTATATCCTTGTTGATTTTCTGGGTAGTTGTTCCATCAGTTGAGAGGGGGATGTTGAAGTCTCCAGATATACTTGTGGATTTATCTATTTCTCATTTATTCTATCAATTTTTGCTTCATTCGGTCATCTACCCTATTTTGCAGTTCTCTTGTTTGATGCATAGACATTTAGAATTCCTATGTCTTTTTGGTGGATTGTCCCTTTTGTCATCACGTAATGTCCTTCTCTGTCTCTGGTCATTTTCTTTGGTCTGAACTCCACTTCATCTCTCATTAATATAGCCATATCAACATAGATTTCTTTTGATTAATGTTTGCATGATACACTTTTTCATACTCTTGCTTTCAACCTGCCTGTATTGGTATATTTGAATTGAGTTTCCTTTTGGATATCATATGCTTGGGTCATGATTTTGAATCCACTTTTCCAGTCTCTTTTAATTGGTTTATTTAGATCATTTATATTAACATAATTTTTATATTAAGGATTAATTCTACTATTTTATGTTTTTTTTTCTGTTTGTTCTATATTTTCTTTTTCCTGCCTCCCTGTGAGTTACTTGAACATTTTTTAGAATTCCATTTGAGTATATCTCTAGTGTTTGTGAGTCTTTCTCCTTGTACAGTTCTTTTAGTGATTGTTTTTATTATTACATTATATATACATGATGCCAAAATCTCACCCTGTGTACACTGGTGCCAAGTCAAATATCAGAGACAGAGTTTTGGGTGAAGTAGAAAAGAATAACTATATTGCTTTCCCAGGCAAAGGGGGACACAGCGGGCTCCTGCCCTCGAAAACTATGTGTCCCAATCTGGGATGATTTGATGAGGGGTCTTATAGCAATAGTTCAAGGGTGGGGTTGCTGACAAGATTAGGGTGTGTGCAGTGCTTGCACTCCCTTCATCTTGTCTCAGGTGGTCTCCTAATCTTGATGGGCTTCTCTGGTCCCTTTATTCTTGCCTTAGGTGGTTTCTTGGCTGCTCCTCCCTTGATTAGCAACTGTTCGAATCTGCAGGGAAGGTCATGGAGGCTGGAGTCTTGCCTACAAGAAATGGGAGACAAAGCAGGCCTCCATGCCCAGGAACCCCACAGGGCCCTGCTCGGTTTCATACATAACATCACAGTCTAATGGTGTTAACATTTTACCAGTTCCAGTGAAGTGCAGAAATCTTACCTTCCCTTTACATACCTATACTAGTTTCCTAGGGCAGCTGTAACAAAACACCACAAGCTGGATAGCTTAAAATAACTGAAATTCATTGTTCTGGAGGCTAGAAGTCCAAAATCAAGGTGTCAGTAGGGCCATGCTTCCTCTGAAACCTGTAGGGGGATTCATCCTCACCTCTTTCTAGGTTCTGGTGGTTTGCTGGCAATCTTTGGCATTCCTTGACTCTTATCTGCATAATTCCATTCTCTGCCTTTGTCATGACATGGTGTTCTCCCTGTGTCTCTGTGTCTTCACATGGCTGTCTTCTTACAAGAATTTGAGCCATATTGGATTAGGAGCCCATTCCACTACAGCATGACCTTATCTTAACTAGTTATATCTTCAATGACCCTATTTCCAAATAAGAGCACATTCTAAGATACTGGGGGTTGGGACTTCAACATATCTTTTTTGAGGGAAAACACTTCAACCTGTAACACTGCCTTTTTCCTGCCCCATTTAAAATATAATTATCTTAAGTATTTTCTCTGCATGCATTTATAACCACATCAGATAGTATTTTGATTTTTGCCCCAATCATAAATCATACTTTGGAAACTCAAGAGAAGTAAAATGTATTATAATCTAACCAAATTTTTACTCTTTCCATTTCACTTTCTTCCTGCCTAACATTCCAAGATTCCTTCTTTCATCATTTCCTTTCTGTTTTGAAAACTTCCTTAGCCATTCTCTTAGGGTAGATCTGGCAACATATCCTCTTAGTTTTCCTTCATCTGAGAATGTCTTGATTTCTGTTTCATTCCTGAAGAATATTTTCACTGGATATAGAACTCTAGGTTGACAGTTCTTTTCTTTTAAAACTTGAAAAATGTGCCACATCCTTCTGGCCTTCAAGTTTTCTGATGAGAAATCTGTCATTCAGATTGTTTTTTGCATATGGTGTAGGGTAAGGTATTGTTTCTGTTACTGCTTTTCAACATTTTTCCCTTGTCTTTAGTTTTCAGAAATTTGCCTGTGTTGTGTCTTGATGTGGATTTCTTTGGTTTTAACCTGTTTGACGTAGGTTTAGCTTCTTGAATCTGTGGGTTATAGTGTTGTTGTTCGTTATGTGTGTGTGTATGCCAGCTTTGAAAGTTTTCAGCCATTATTTCATGAAGTACTTTTTCATTCCTGCCCTCTTTTTCCTCTCCTTCTGGGACACCAATAACATGGATGCTAGATCTTCCTTATAGTCCCATAGGTCCCTGAGTGCCACCTCATTATTGCCAGGTACAGGTAGGAGTCCAGGTTCTTCCTTGCCATCTCTTGACACACAAATGGGGGGAAAGAGCTCCTCATTACTGCTGAGCTGGGGTAGGAATTTCCACTCTCTACTAGGCCTTCCTGATCCTGCCTGGGAAGGGCAAGAGTGCCTAATTATTTCTCACCATGTGGCCTCCACTGACAGCTCAGTGGTATGACCTTGTTACCTCTGGTCAGTGGTAGAAATTCTGACTCCCCAGTAGCTCTACTTTCATACCACCTCGTTATTACCACATGAAGATGGAAGTTCAGGCTCCCCATGTGGTCTCCACTGACACTGCAGGAAGTGGAGAGCTTGTTACTGCTGGGTGGGGAAAGATCCAGCCCCTTCCTTCTTGACATTACTGTGGCAGGAGGTTAGGGCACCTTCTTAGGGCCTGATGAGGAATGAAGTCTAGGCTTCCCACTCAGGCTTTGAGAACGGATGGGGGTGAGGCCACAGTTTTTTTTGTAGTGTTTGGCTGTAGAGTGGTTATTGTGTAAGTTTTCTATCTTGCTAGACTGCCTTTTTCCTGGTTCTTTGGAGAGAGAGCAGGCTTTTGTTGGGCTGTTTTTTGTCTGTGCCTAGTGGTGTTTCTGGTTTACTAGTTTCTTCAGTTCCAACTCTCAGGTGTCTGAGGCAACAAGAAAACACATGGAATTTATCACAGTAGCATTACTCGGGTCCCAAAGTCCTGAACCAGTCTGCCTCCTTCTCTCCACCTTTCAGAGTCTTCTTATGTTTTTTATATATAATGTTCAAGGTTTTAAATTGTACTTAGTGGGAAAAATAGGGAAGATTATGTTCGTTTCATCTTCCCAGAAGCAGAAGTCTCCAGTTTTTAGTCTAGGCACCTTAGGGAAATATAAAGAAGCATATAAAACACAGTCCTTGCCTTAAATTCAAGTCTGATAGATAGGGTACCAATACTTTTAGAAATAAATGATGGACCTATATAAAATGGAAATCCTCTGAAATAAAAACGTCTTTCTTCCATCTGCTTTACCACAGCTTCTTTCTTATATCTCCATTTTGTGATCGTTTTGTACTGTTCATTATTTATTTATCTCTTTGCCCAACTGGATTGTAAGTTTTCTTGAAGTCTTAGTTATCTTGATAACTCCTGGAACTCAGAATAGTGCTTATCAGTAAAGATTTTTAAAATCAAACTGAAACTCTGAAACTTCTGTTTCTTTTATTATGTCTGACAAGATATGTGAAAATCTCTCCTGTAACAAAACATCTAGAAATTTCAGATAAAATACAATAGATGTTCTTTTAAATGCATAGCTGAGCTCAAAAGAATGTAAAGAAAATTCCAAAGCGTTAACTCCAAAGGTGGAGCTGAAGACTAGACTGACAAATGATCATGACAAATCATGATCAACTTGAAGGCATTTGCAGATACCAGGAAATCAGAACTTTAGGTTTGAGATTGAAGGTAGATAGAAGACAAAGCTTAGGGCATGTTTAAGATGAGCAGTTGGAACTCCCTCTCCACCACCACACACACATGTACACATAAAGTCAGGACCATCAAAGAGATACTGTCAGTGGAAGCCTGGGCTAGAAAAAAATGTGCCCTTCAGTAACAGAAGATGACAAGGCAACTTGTCTTTCAGCCTCAGTTTTAGGTAGGAAATATTACTTCCCTGAGAATCTATAATCACTAGTATGCCTTCACACATGTTTGAGATTCAAATGTACATAACCTTCATTGTCTGGGAAACCTCAAGATGTAAAATTAACTCAAACTGATCCACCTTTTATAGAGTCCCAATGTATCTAAGAGAAGCAAAAGCAAATTAACTTCAAAGAAATATACCTTAATGTAGGCCCCTCAGGATTTCCACAGATTGGCGCTCAAACATATGTGCACAATCAATAATTCTAAAACGAGAGTAGGAAATAAGCTACCATAAGCAAAAGTCAGGAGAAACAGAACAGCAGAAATAACCCCCGCAAATCAGATGCTGAAATATAAAGTAACTATTCTTTAAATATTTAATGAAAAAATAGAGAAAATTAAAATATGACAAAGGAACAGGAGATTATTAAAAATGAAATTACAGATTTGAAAAAGAATCAAAGACATTAAAAATAATCATTGAAATGAACCTATCTACAAAACAGAAACAGGCTGATAGACATAGAGAACAGACATGGTTGCCAAGGGGGAGAGGGAGAGGGAGAGGGAGAGGGAGAAGGATGGACTGGGAGTTTGGGGTTGGTAGATGCAAACTATCACATTTAGAATGGATAAACAACAAGGTCCTGATGTATAGCACAGGGAACTATAGTCAATATCCTGTGATAAACCATCATGGAAAAGAATATTAAAAAAGAATGTGTGTATAACTGAGTCACTTTGCTGTACAGCAGAGGTTGCTACAACATTGTAAATCAACTTCAATAAAAAAAAATCATTGAAATAAAAAAACTCAATGGATAAGTTAAAAGTAGATAAGACAGTTGAAGAGAGAATTAATTAAATGGAAAGACAAGTCTAAAGAAATAAGCCAGAAAGCATCACAGAGAAATAACATGTCTAATTGCAGTTCCAAAGAGAGAGAATAGCAAAAATGGGGAAAGAAGAGATATTCAAAGAGATAATAGGTGAGAATTTTCTAGAATTGGTAAAAGACATAACTCTTCAGCTTCAAAAATAATAATTCCCAACAGGATAAATGAAAGAAAATCTTTCTCAGGTATGGCAGATTTGATAGATTAGCTCATTCAACTTTGTTTCAGCCTCTTTCAAGTGAGCCTTCCTGTAATGTAGATGCTAAAAAGCTAAAACCTATACTTCCCATCTTACCTTTGCAGGTAAGTTTTCAGATACATTCAGATGTTTTGCCAATCACATGTATTCACATGAGTCTTGAATTCAGAACCAAGTTAAGTGGGAAGGAGAAGTGGTAGTATGTAGGCATCCATTTACTTATATGGATCTAGGGTGTGCATCATAGCTGTGGAACAAACAGGTGTGATGGCAGCTTCCTGACTGTGAATTAATTATAGCTAAGATGGTATGATGGTATGATGGTGGATGCAGCAGTTGGTCCAGAGGCTTTCCAGTTCTCCAGCTTCATAAATGTGAAAAAGAAAAATATTCCTTTGGCAAGATAATTCTGTAGTAGTGTTCATAAGTCATTCCCAGAGAGCCTAAATCTGTTGAGCATTTCTTTCAGAATTGAAACTATTAAATTATTTTCTGCTTTAGATAGAGGTATTATCTGCAGTTGAATCCTGATTGACACCTGTTTTCAAAAAGCACACTAAAATTGCTGAAATCCAAAGACTAAGATCTTAAAAACATCCAGACATAAAAAACATGTTACCAACAAAGGCATAACAAATAGTCTACAGCAGGCTTATCAGCAGCAACAGTGGAAGCCAAAACACAGTAGACTATTACCTTCAAAGTGCTGAGAGAAATTAACCATCAAGTTAGAATTGTATACCCAAATATCTTTCAAGAACAAGGGTTAGGTGAAAACATTTTGAGACAATTTTACTAGTACACCTCACTAAAAGACCTTCTAAAAGATATTCTTTAGGAGGAAGAGTTGAGATACAAGAAAGAACAGTGAAGGAGAAAAAGTGAAAAACCTATGGGACTATCTGAACAAAATATTATGACTTTAATAATATCTAATTTGAGAATTTTTTTTTCTTTTAAGGAACTAAAATGATGACAAAATAACATGAGATACAAGAGAATAATCTTAGTCACATAGTTCCTAAGGTCTTTCTTATTTGGGGATAGGGTACATTCAGTGATTAATTTTGGATTTTACATGTGCTTTTTTTGGTAACCACTAAAAACAGTAATTGATTTCACAATTTCAGTTACAAAAACCTGAAGGAGTAAATGGGATTATAAAAACTGAATCCAAAAGAAATCAGGAGAAGGGGGAAAAGGGATGCAGAGAAAAGTGAGGACAAATACAAAGCAAAAAATGAAGGGGTAGAAATAATTCAAAATATATCAGTAGTCACAGTAAATATAAATGAACAGAGCTAAGCAATTAAAAGACAAAGACTCAAATGGGGAAAAATCCAGGTATCTACTGTTCATAAGAAACATGGTTAAAATATAAATACATAGTAATTTTGAAAGAAAAAGATACAAAAAGATACATGCCATACAAGTATTGACTAAAAGAAGGCTGGAGTAGCTATTTTAATAACAAAGAAATTTAAGGCATTATTCATAACAAATGTGTTCATTACATTGTTATTATAAGATTCAATTTACCACACCCCAAAAAAAGACAACTCTAAACTTGTATGGAAAACTTTAAACAAAAATTGACAGAATTACAAAGGAGAGATAGGTAACTACTCTATCATGAGGAGGTATTTTAACACAGTAACTCAGCCCAAAAAATATGAATAAGATTGATAAAATTTGAATAACGTAACAAAATGATTTACTATACTCAACAATTAAAGGATGCATGATCTTCTCAACCATGCATGGAGTAATTATTAAATCTGCCAATACTAGCTTTAAAGCAAAGTTCAACAAATTTTAAAGAATTGGTATCATGCATAGCATGTTCTCTGACAATTAGTTAAAACAAAACAGGATTAATCAAAATAGCCCATATATTGGGAAACCTAAAACTATACTTGTAAATATGAGTTAAAAAAGAAATCATAATAGAAATATTGAAATACTTTGAATGGAATCATAATGAAAATGCTATAAACCAAAGTAAGATGTAGCTAAAGTGGTTCTTAGAGGGAAATGTTTACATTAAATATTTATATTAGAAATAGAGAGGCTGAAGAATAATGAACTAAGTATTCAACTTGAGTAATTAGAAAACAGATGAATAGAATAAACCCAATGAGAAATGAAGAATGATACTGATAAAAGGCAGAAATTAATAAAAAAATAAGTACAGTGTTGAAGATCAACACATATCTAATTTTGTTCCTTTCTGAAACCCTAAGACTACAACAAAGGAATTTATTTATAAAGCATAAATCCACAAGGAGAAGACTCAATAAAATTTTAGAAGCTAGAAAGTAAATGGATTACTGCTAACTGCCTTAACCCAAGAAAGCCAGATTCTAAGTCAAGAATCTCCAGTTTACATCAGAGAATTGATTCTTGAGTATCAGGCATTAGCAGCAACAGGCAGTTTGGCAAAGGAGATGGAGGAGGGGTCTAAAATAAAGAGGTTTGGTTAAAAGCTTTAAGAAACTGTTAATTGCTTAGGCAACTGCATGCCATGGAGCAACTGCAGAAGTCTGCAGGTTTATTCTCTGGAAAGGGTGAACAGTATCTCTAGGTTGGATTTTGCCAGGCACAATTGAGCACGCAAATACCATACTGAAATCAGGTAAATGGGGTGACCTTATGCTTTATGAATACTGAATGCAAAGACATCTAGGCAGAATATTGAAAGAATCTTCTTATAGGGAATATGAGCAGCCTAAAAGACCTGATGATATTGGGGGTTCCCTAACAATTGGCCCAGAAAAATAACCCTATGGTGAAGGTTACTAGTCTAAAGCCCTCAACCATATGCTCAGAGCTTGTGATCACCTTTTTAGTTTTGTACTCTTTAAAAATGAGGAGGGGCTTCCCTGGTGGCGCAGTGGTTGAGAGTCCGCCTGCCGTTGCAGGGGACATGGGTTCGTGCCCCGGTCCGGGAAGATCCCCCATGCCGCGGAGCGGCTAGGCCCATGAGCCATGGCCGCTGAGCCTGCGCGTCCGGAGCCTGTGCTCTGCAATGGGAGAGGCCACAACAGTGAGAGGCCCGCGTACCGCAAAAAAAAAAAAAGAATGAGGAGACAGTGCCAGACATATGATGAATTGCATTCAATATGAAAGAGTGGGTGGAAATAGACCCATGCCAGTTTAAGAATTATAGACAAGGACATTTACGAGTTTATAGAGTTAGAAGGCAGATATACACACAGAGGATCAGGGATCAGAATGGTTTTGGACTTACCAAAGCAAAACTGGAAGCCAGAATTATAGGATAGTAACCTAGCCAAACTGTCTATAAAATATGGTGACAAAATACATTTTCATACATTCAAGTTCTCAGAAAAACTTATATTCCATAAACTATTGCTCAGGAACCTGTTGAAGGATGTGTTTGACCAAAATGAGAGAGAAAACCAAAAAGGAGGAAGACATAGGATGCAAGACATAGGAAATCCAACACAGAGAGGTGAAGGCAATTCCCAAGGTGAAGGCGAAGGGAAGGGACTTTTCAGATGATAGCAGTACACTAGAGAGGCAGCCCGTCCAGAATGAAGCAGTGTGACTCCAGACACAGATATGTTGAGGGCATTCTGTATTATACTACTCTTGACCTGATAATATATAGGTAGTCTGTCCCCAGAATCTTATCTGTACTTAGCTTGCATGGACCATGTGCTGATGAAGTTCTTGCTCTCTCTCACGTGCCCTGCTACCTGGATAACCAAAGACATTCATTTCACCCCACAGAAGAATTTTGCTTTGAACTACTTCTGAGAGCTGAAGATTGGCCCTGGTAAGTAAGCTTAGAAGGAGAAAATAGAGAGTATCCCACCCCCACTGATCATATCCCTGTCACATCTCAGCACCTGGCCCACACTGCAGTTCTGCCAAATGCCTTCACTGTGCTGAGCTCTGTGCTTCCTGGGACTCATTCTTGCCTCCCTCAAATGGGGCAATGATAAACTCAGAAAAGCTGAAGGCGTACTATGACTCTCTTAAGCTCATCTCTGAGAACCTTCATCAAACAGTGGCAATAATGTCCTTTTCATGCACAGCCAGGTTTGTGCTTTCCTGATGATTTCTAAGTTAATCACCCCTTTCATTTGTTTATATGCAAATACTTATAGTTAAAATAACAATATAAAAACTGCATGATGATAGCAATAGATTCAGAGAAAGCATTCTGAAAAATTCAGCTGCTATTTATGATCTAAGTAAACCACATAAACAAAATAAAACCCTTTACAAACTCAATAGAATGAAACTTTCTCAACCTGTAAACTACAGCATCTAACACATTTAGTCATGAAATGTTTTTAAAAGTTACCTTTAAAATCAAGAATAAAACAAGGATATCCGTTGTCACCACTTCTGTTCAACACTACACTGGTGGAAGTCCTATCCAACGTAGTGTTTGCAAATGACATGATCGTGTACAGAAAATACCACAGAACAGGTACCAAAAAACTACTAGAAGCAATAAGTGGAAATCAGCAAGGTCACGAGATTCAAGTCAGTATTCAAAAATCGTATTTCTTTGTATTAGCACCAAACAATTGGAAAGTGAAATTTTTGAAAGTACAATTTACAGTACCGTCAAAAACATCAAATGTTTAAGGATTAAATTTAACAAATATATGCAAGCTCTGTATATTGTGGTGAACAGTTTTTTGCTGAGCAAAATTAAAGAAGCCCTAAATAAATAGATATATCATTTTCATGGGTTAGAAAACTTCAGTGTTATTAAGATGTCAGTTCTCTCCAAATTGATCTATAGGTTCAATGCAATCACAATCCAAATCTCTGCAGGCTTTTTGGTAAAAATTGAGAAACAATTTCTGAAATTTACATGGATTGCAAAGGACCTAGAAGAGCCAAAACAATTTTGAAAAAGAGCAACAAAGAGGCTTATCTACAGAACAGAAACAGACTCACAGATGTAGAGAACAGACTTGTGGTTACCAAGGGTGGGGGGTGGGTGTGGGGAATGGATTGGGAGTTTGGGATTAGTGGATGCAAACTATTATATATAGAATGGATAAAAAACAAGGTCCTACTGTATAGCACAGGGAGCTATATTCAGTTTCCTGTAATAAACCATAATGGATCAATGCAATCTCTATCAAATTACCAATGGCATTTTTTACAGAACTAGAACAAAAAATCTTAAAATTTATATGGATACACAAAAGACCCCGAGTAGCTAAAGCAATCTTGAGGGAAAAAAATGGAGTTGGAGGAATCAGACTCCCTGACTTCAGACTATACTACAAAGCTACAGCTATCAAGACAGTATGTTACTGGCACAAAAATAGAAATATAGATCAATGGAACAGGATAGAAAGCCCAGAGATAAACTCATGCACCTATGGTCAACTAATCTATGACAAAGGAGGCAAGAATATACAATGGAGAAAAGACAGTCTCTTCAGTAAGTGATGCTGGGAAAACTGGACAGCTACATGTAAAAGAATGAAATTAGAACACTCCCTAACACCATACACAAAAATAAACTCAAAATGGATTAGAGACCTAAATGTAAGTCCGGACACTATAAAACTCTTAGAGGAAAACATAGGAAGAACACTCTTTGACATAAATCACAGCAAGATATTTTTTGATCCACCTCCTAGAACAATGGAAATAAAAACAAATGGGACCTAATGAAACTTCAAAGCTTTTGCACAGCAAAGGAAACTATAAACAAGACGAAAAGACAACCCTCAGAATGGGAGAAAATATTTGCAAACAAATCAATGGACAAAGGATTAATCTCCAAAATATATAAACAGCTCATGCAGCTCAATATTTTTTTTAATAAATGTATTTATTTATTTATTTTTATTTTTGGCTGCATTGGGTCTTTGTTGCTGTGCACGGGTTTCTCTTGTTGCAGGGCATGGGCTCTGGGTGCGCGGGCTTCAGTAGTTGTGGCATAGTTGTGGCTCACAGGTTCTAGAGCACAGGCTCAGTAGTTGTGGTGCACGGGCTTAGTTGCTCTGCGGCATGTGGGATCTTCCTGGACCAGGGCTCGAACCCGTGTCCCCTGCATTGGCAGGTGGACTCTTAACCACTGCGCCACCAGGGAAGCCCGCAGCTCAATATTAATAAAACAAACAACCCAATCAAAAAATGGGCAGAAGATCTAAATAGACATTTCTCCGAAGAAGATATACAGATGGCCAAGAGGCACATGAAAAGCTGCTCAACATCACTAATTATTAGAGAAATGCAAATCAAAACTACAATGAGGTATCACCTCACACCAGTTAGAATGGGCATCATCAGAAAGTCTACACACAACAAATGCTGGAGAGGGTGTGGAGAAAAGGGAACCCTCTTGCACTGTTGGTGGGAATGTAAGTTGATACAACCACTATGAAGAACAGTATGGAGGTTCCTTAAAAAACTAAAAATAGAATTACCATATGACCCAGCAATCCTGCTACTGGGCATATACCCTGAGAAAACCATAATTCAAAAAGACACGTGCACCCCAATGTTCATTGCAGCACTATTTACAATAGCCAGGTCATGGAAGCAACCTAAATGCCCATCGACAGATGAATGGATAAAGAAGATGTGGTACATATATACAATGGAATATTACTCAGCCATAAAAAGGAATGAAAGTGGGTCATTTGTAAGAGACATGGATGGACCTAGAGGCTATCATACAGAGTGAAGTAAGTCAGAATGAGAAAAACAAATATTGTATATTAATGTATATATGTGTAATCTAGAAAAATGGTACAGATGAACCGGTTTGCAAGACGGAAATAGAGACACAGATGTAGAGAACAAATGTATGGACACCAGGGGGGGAAAGTGGGGGTGGTGATGGTAGTGATGGGATGAATTGGGAGATTGGAATTGACATATATACACTAATATGTATAAAATAGATAACTAATAAGAACCTGCTGTATTAAATAAAATTCAAAAAATAACAATAAAATAAACCTACATTAACACATCAAAAAAAGCCATAATGGAAAAAGTATATATATATATATATATATATATATATATATAACTGAATCACTTTGCTGTACACCAGAAAGTAACAGAACATTGTAAATCAGCTATACTTCAATTTAAAAAAAAACCTTTTTTTTAAGAATCCAAAAGAAAAGAAAATGAAAGGCAAGTCACAGACTTGGAGAAAATGTTTGCAAAATATATGTCCAACAAAGGACTTACAATTAGAATATATAAAGAACTCTTGCAACTCAGTAATAAGAAGGCAAATAACAATTTTTTTAATGGGTAAAGATTCAACAAACACCGTATCAAAGAAGATACAGGGATGGCAAATAAACATATGAAAAGATACTAGCAATCATTAGGGAAATAAAAATTAAAACCACAATGGGATACCTCTATACACCTACTGAGGCAACTAAAATGAAAAAACCTGATGTCATAGCAAGTGTTAGTGAGGATGTAGAACAAAAAACACTCCTACCCTGCTGGTGGGAATGTAAAATGATACAGTCACTTAGTAAAACAGTTCAGCTGTCTTAAGTTTAACATTTACCTGCCAGACAATTCAGCTCTTCTCCTAGCTTTTTACCCAAGAGAAATGAAAGCATATGTCCATACAAAGAGTTATTTATTAATGTTCATAGCTGTTTTATTTGTCATAGGAAAAAACGAAACAACACAAATGTCCACCAACATTTGGACAGGTAAACAAATTGTGGTATATCCATATAGTGGCGTACTACTCAGCAGTAAAAGGAAATGAGTATTGATACACATAACAACATGGATGAATTTCAGAATAATTATGCCAAATGAAAGAAGCCATATAACAAAGAGAACATACTGTATTATTCCATTTATATAACATTCTAAAAATATATATAAACTAAGCTTTTGGAGGTGATGGATAAAGCTATAAAAAATACATTAGCTATACCTGTTATTTTGGATAACTCACCAAGCTTCAGTTCCCTCATCAGCGAAGCAAAAAGAATAATACCTGCCTCACAGAGTTTATTTGAAGATTGTATTCATGTGTGTGTGTTTATGTATATATATTGTGTGTATCTAATATACTGTAGTGCCTGACACAGCAAATGACTCAATTAATGTTCTTTCTATTCCACCACCCCTCTGCCTCTTCCAAGTGACTGATAAAGTTACTGGGTACTTTCAGATTACTCTCTTGATACACTTAGCAAAGTCTTAGTGGCACATTTTTTTCTTAGTACCTTTTAATGGCTAAATGTAATAGGCAAATGTATTAGAGAATTTAATAGATAAGTTTGCTTTTAATACTTATGAAAACCTTTTCCTGTCATGACAGTTATGACTTCAAGCTCTCATCATGACATGAACTGACAAAATTTCATTTTGCTTTTTTTTACCCACAGGGTTTATCCATGGCTTAGAGGACTGGGTTATACATCCTTGGGTGTATTTTTATTGGGATTTTTATTATGGAACATAGATAACATCTTTTGTGATTCACTGAGGTAAGATACATTTTCAATCTCTGAAAAATATTTTTGGAATCTATTAAGCAGACCATTTCATAGGCATATAGAATTATTAGTGCACTGAAGTGAATTTTTGGCATCATTGAAATTAAAAATATACATATACCACAATAAAGCTAAATTCTGGGAATGCTTGTTTAAATTATGTAAAAATTTGGACCTGCAAAATTCAAACTGGGGGAAATCTATAGAATGAATGACCTAGTCTCTTCAGCAAGTAAATTGCAGAGGGGGCAAAAAAGGAAGGAGGAACATAAGATTAAAAGAGACTTAAGAGATATTATCAACCAAACTCAATGTAATTACTTTTTTTTGGATCTTGATTCAAACAAACCAAGTGTTTAAAAAAAAAAAAAAGCTTATGATCAGTAATCGAATATCTAATGATGTTAAGGGATTATTGTTAATCTTTTAGGTGTGAAAATGGTATTATAGTTATGTTTTAAAGAAGTTTTAACCTTTTAGAGGTATATACTGAAATATTCAGAGGTAAAATGATAACAATATCTGGGATTTGCTTCAAAATAATATGGGAGGGGAGAAGTTTAGATGATACAAGATTGGCCATAAATTATAATTGTTGAAGCTGGGTAATGGGTACATTATTATTTTGCCTACTTTTGCATATGTTTGAAATGTAGACTTTACATGCACATAAACAAATAGTACATCTTGCTTAAAAAACTAAAATCTAAGTGAGTGGTTCTGAATCAGTACCATAATATTCATCAGAACCCCAGCTGGGGCTTTTACAATGCAGAGGTAAGTCATCATCCTCTGGGTGAGATCCTCTGTTTCTACTAAGAAATAAAGTAGGTTCTTAAAGATGTCTGCAAAATTTGTGGGGATATCTAGAAAATAATTTGGTGTTTCACATTGAATTTCCCCCCTCTAATAAATGAGAATATTAATATGATACACACTTAATCAAAAGATCTAGAATTTGAGACTCAGCTGTACCACTAGCTGAGTGACTGGGGCAACTCAATAATCTCTCTGCATTTTAGGTTCCTCATCTTGAAAGCAAAGCTTATAAAGCCACCTGAAAGACTCACTATGAAGTGAAATAATATTATAAATACAAAAAGACTTTATAGACTGTTTGGTGCTCTTCTGAAATGATGGTTGTACATAGGGCATAGAAAAAGCTCGTGTCTAGTTTCTTGAGTGAATAGCTAAGTTGACCAGTGTTTCCCAAAGTGTTTTTCCAGGAAACACTTGTTCCGTAAGGTGTTAATAAGATATTACCTGAAAGAAGGGTTCCATGTATTAGTAGTTTACCTGAAAAAAAATGAAGATAACCTGTTTAGTTATGGTAGGACTTTTTAAAGCCTATAATTTGTTAATATGCATTACAAGTCTCCAAGAGGGCAATAACCTATGTACTGTTTCCTACATTTATTTTGACCGAAGAGTCATTTCTTCATGGAACTTCATGGAACTTCCTAGCAGTATTCTGCTAGGAATACTGTTCCTCATAATACACTTTGGAAAACAGTACAGCAGGCTACAGCAGACATAAGGAAATTAAATAATTGCCGTGTTTGAGAATGACATTTCGAAATGCTCTAAGACTGTCAGCATTAGTTGTTAAATATAAAAAATAATTGACATGCGTATTTCCCCCCCTCTCCACACAGGAACTTTCGAAAGAAGGTGCCACCTATCATAGCTGTTACCACACAGTTTCATGCATGGTGGCATATTTTAACTGGCCTTGGCTCTTATCTTCACATCCTTTTCAGGTAGGAAATAGACTTTTTTAGCCTAGTATTGGAGTGTTTCTTTCTTTACTCTTCAAATACAACGTTGTCACAGACGGAATCAGAAACTTATGTTCCAACTTTGCCTCTGCCACCAGGTGATCTTAAGCAAGTCGCTTACTCTCTCTGAAGCTGTTTTCTCATCTTTAAAGGGTGACAGCTCTAGTAACTGACCTCTGGCACATGATCTACATTTTAAGTAGATCATTCATCTCCTTTTTTAGTGCAAGTAGGATATAAACATTTCCATTTCTTGTTGATCATCGTATCTGTGTTTATAGAGAACAAATTTAAGGGGAAGAAAGTAGCCAGATCCCCCGAGTGGGGACTGGGAAAGCACGAGTATCTGAAGTCCCCAACTTAATTTGTCTCCTTCCCTGAAATAAATTGGTTGCCACTTTTCTTTCCTTGTTCCCCTAATAAAGAACTTGTTGGGGCTTCCCTGGTGGCGCAGTGGTTAAGAATCTGCCTACCAATGCAAGGGTCATGGGTTCAAGCCCTGGTCCAGGAAGATCCCACATGCTGCAGAGCAACTAAGCCTGTGCGCCACAACTACTGAGCCCACGCGCCACAACTACTGAAGACCACGTGCCTAGAGCTCATGGTCCACAACAGGAGAAGCCCATGCACCGCAGTGAGGAGTGGCCCCCACTCACCTCAACTAGAGAAAAGCCCGCACACAGCAATGAAGACCCAACACAGCCAAAAAATAAATAAAATAAATAAATTCAAGAATTTGTTGGAGGTCAGCCATTTATAGCAAAAATGGAATCAGAATTCTCTCTGATCACCTTGCTCAAATAATACGTCTGTATCACTCTTTCCCCTTACCAAGCCTTATTTTTCTTCACGGCATTTATAGCCAGTCATGTGTTAACTTGTTTACCTCCCCCAACTAGACTGTAAGTTTCTTGAGAGCGAGGACTTTATCTTACTCACTGCTACTCTCCCAAGTGTTTAAATCAATGCCTGTCACATAGTAAGCACTCAGTATATATTGTTAAATGATTTAATGAATGAATGTGTACATATTGATCTCTTTACCAGGGGATCAGTCTATGTTTAATCTCAAATTCATCTCAAGAATTGAGAGAGCCGAAATATTTATAGAAAGGGGAAGAAGATTTTCCTTTGAACCAATGTGAAAATTTACTCTAGTGAAATTTTTAGAATACCTTTTAAAACATTTGCATCTCACCTGTCTAGAGATCAACTTATTTAGGCAACCTGAATTTAACTACTTGAGAATGATATAAAAAGAACTTCTGGGCAACCAAATAAAGATCACTGAATTCATACTGTGAAGATCTCAAGGTTATTAATCATGGAAGAGTTCTTTAAACTCTGGCTCTAAGTATAATTATTTTATTTTTTGCTACTTCTTACTGCATTGAATATTTGGATTCTCAGCCCATAGAATATTAGAAATAACTATTTAAGAGGGAGAGTTATGGGAGGAAATGCTTGGGGAAACTGGCAAATGATAGAAAAGGAGAAACAAAAATAACTATAAAGCAAACCCAAGAATTAAAAACTTGGCACTTTAACACTGCCTACGAAGTCCCAAGGACATAACTGCAGTGTAATATAATACAGCAATGAATACTTCTTACCTGACAGACGGCTTGCCTCAGAGGGAGCATCTCTAGAGAACCAGGTGGAAGCAGTGGGGCCTTTTATAACCTAGTCTCAACTCAAATTGTATCACTCTCACAATACTCCATTGGTCAAAGTCATAGAGTCTATCTCTTGACAGGAGGAGTATTGAAGAATTTGGGGACTCCAAACTCATGTCTGAACAGGAGGCACTGTTCAGCTGGAGCTGGTATCTGAGCTCAGAGGAAAGTCCCCATGGGGCTGAGACCCAGGACTCTTAAGAAGGGTACTGCTGGGCTTCTTTGGTGGCACAGTGGTTAAGAACCCACCTGTCAATGCAGGGGACACGGGTTCAAGCCCTGGTCTGGGAAGATCCCATATGCCATGGAGCGGCTAAGCCCGTGCGCCACAGCTACTGAGCCAGCACTCTAGAGCTCGCGAGCCACAACTGCTGAGCCTGCGTGCCCCAACTGCTGAAGCCCACGTGCCTAGAGCCCATGCTCCACAACAAGAGAAGCCACCGCAATGAGAAGCCCATGCACCACAACGAAGAGTAGCCCCCGCTTGCCACAACTAGAGAAAGCCCACATGCAGCAGCAAAGACCCAATGCAGCCAAAAATAAATAAATGTATTAAAATAATGGTACTGCTGCTACAGGAAAAAACTGTTGCTGCCACAGTGATGGAGTGTTGTTAGCATGCTCTTCACAAGAACCACAAGCCAGTGGCCCTCATAAAAATGAAACAAAAATGAAAAGTCCTTTCTTTCTCCTCCAGCTTTTCAGTCTCTCTCAAATGCCCTAATTTAGCAGAGCCTCTTAGGGAGCATCTGGCAAGACAGGAATGTAGTTTGTAGTCTCATCTCCTTCATCACAAATAGGATGGAATATAGAAGAGTGGATTTGGAGCTGAGATACATTAACTTAACAGCTGACCCATCTGGTGAGACTAAAAGAGAAAAGGGGAAAAGCTTAAATAACCAGTATCAGAAATGTAACAAGAAACATCACCACAGATGCTGCAAATATAAGGAAGATAAGGAGGTATTTTTAACAACTTTATATGATAGGTACTTTTGTTTATGTTTGAAATTTTCCACAATAAAAAGTTTGAATTTTCAGCTCATAGCCTCATCTGGGCTTGATATATATTATTCCTTTAATACTCACGATGGTCCTGTTTTACACTTGAGGAAAGACAGGCTCAGAGAAGTCAGGTGCCTCACACATGATCTTAGTGTTATTGCCTGGATTTGAGCCCAGAGTTTTCTGTCTCCCCAGACCAATCAAGACCTTAGAAATCAACTAATATAACTTCTTAATTTGATGGTGAAGGAAACTGGGGCCCAGAGAGAAGTGACACTCAAGGTCACTGGCTAGTTGGAGTAGAATATATTGGATAATGATTAGACAGCACCTGAACTCAAATCCTGCTTCTAGCATTTACTAGCTGTAGCACCTTGAATGAAATATTTGACCTTTTTTGAGACTTTCTCATATGCAAAACAGGAATAATAATACCTACCTAGTAGGGTAGTTTTAAGAATGAAGTGTGTATAAAGCTCTGGGTCCAGTGCTTGCCCCCATGCTGTAGGTACTTAACAAATAGTTGGGAGCGGTGGAGGTGACAGCAAGGGTTGGAACCCAGGGCTTCTCTGCCCCAGTCCAGGACTCTTCACTAAAGAGAAGAGAAAACATGGCAACTTTCTCTTAGAGATTAACATCTGAAAAATTATCAGAGTAAGATTATATTCTAAGACAGTAAAGTATTCATAATATATGATGCTTCTCTTTACAGTTCCAGTTTTGGGTACATTAGAATGGCATCATAGCCACACTAGGTTACTCAAATTCAAACATATGTGCTCTTTTTCATTCTCTTATTTAAAGGAGAAAATTTTTCATGCTATAAAGTTATGTTTTGCATACGTACTTATACTGTATATTACTATTCAAATACAGTTAAATTGTGTACTATATATAAACTATGTATGCTGTTAAGTTATGGACAGTTTAATAAATTTTTCAGAGATAAATTTAACTTTATTTTTGCTGTACGGACTGATATATTAGAATCTGATCTCATCTTTATTTTTTTTAAATAAATTTATTTATTTATTTTTGGCTGCATTGGGTCTTCACTGCTGCACACGGGCTTTCTTTAGTTGCGGCGAGCGGGGGCTACTGTTCGTTGTGGTGCACAGGCTTCTCATTGCAGTGGCTTCTCTTGTTGCAGAGCATGGGCTCTAGGTGCGCAGGCTTCAGTAGTTGTGGCTTGCAGGCTCTAGAGTCCAGGCTCAGTAGTTGTGGCGCATGGGCTTAGTTGCTCCGTGGCATGTGGGTTCTTCCCGGACCAGGGCTTGACCCCGTGTCCCCTGCATTGGCAGGCAGATTCTTAACCACTGTGCCACCAGGGACACCCAGAATCTGATCTCATCTTTAGAGGTGACTCATTTTAAAGGATTCTCTGAAGAAGTGATACCTTCCTGGTTATTTCATACCTGTATTGTAATCCTGATAGAGCTGGTATAACCGTTTCTAAAATATTCTAGGAATACACTACCTTAATTCTTACTACCATATATCTTCAGAGATGAAACTGGCAATCATGACATGAATCACATCAAGCATGAGCAGAATGCTCCCTACTAAACTACAAACATCCTGAGGTTACAGTCTGAGAGTTGATCATTTCTATCTTCCTTAGGTTCTTGCCAACTGTTCTGCATAGAGTAGGTCCTCAAAAAAACGGTTGCTAAATGAACAAAGTTCATTTGTCAGTGTTGCTTTTGCTTTGTATATACAGAGGCACTGTGGTTAATTTTGTCAGTAAGCCAGTTTGCGTGAATTTAAAAACTTGTCTGAACTTATTTACAAAACAGAAATAGACTCACAGACATAGAAAACAAACTTATGGTTCCCAAAGGGGAAAGGGGGTGGGGAGGGAGGGATAAATTAGGAGTTTGGGATTAACAGATACACACTACTATAAATAAAATAGATGAACAACAAGGATCTACTATATAGCACAGGGAACTATAGTCAATATCTTGTAATAACCTATAATGGAAAAGAATCTGAAAAAGAATATATATATATATATATATATATATATATATCTGAATCACTTTGCTGTACACCTGAAACTAACACAGAATTGTAAATCAGCTATACTTGAATTTTTAAAAAATTTGTCTGAAAAGCTTTCCCCCCTCCCCTTTTCTTTCAGTTTATATACAAGAACACTTTACCTGAGATACAGGCCAAAGGTGAAGGTAAGTCCACTTCCTAGGGTGTGTGTGTGTGTGTGTGTGGAGGACGGAGGTAATGGGAGGATGGGATGGAGGTGGAAGAAGGGGGTGGGGTGGAGATGTAGCAGAGAGAGAGTACAGGCTTTGGGACCAGATGCTCTTGGATCTTAAGTCTTCCACCTACTGCTCTATGACCTTGGGCAAGTCTCTTTTCTTTAAGCGTTAGTTTCTTCAGTAGTAAAATGGAGCTGTTAATAGCTACATTGTAAAGTTATTTTAAAGATCTGAGATGATTTAAATGCCCAGCTCTATGTTTGACAAAGTAGATGCTTAATATATTTAAATAAATTAAATAAAAATAGTTTCTGAGATCTGGTGTAGACTTACAAAGAATATGCTCTGCTCAGGTTATTAATACCAGGACAACCACTAGCAACCACTGTAGTCATAGCCCATGGGTTCTTTTTCATCCTTTTTCAAGGATAACATGGAACAATTTTATCTTCTTTCATTTTGTCCTAACTTGTTTCCAAACAGTTTCTCTTCGGAATCTGGCCGGTGATCCTGTTTGAGCCTCTCAGGAAGCAGTGATGCATTATTTCACCAGTAAAACAAAATAGCACGTACCATAGGCCGGGTCAAATGATTAAGGAAATCTTTAGAGATCTACACGTTCAAATATATCATGACCATCACAGCAAAGGAGTGACTTTCTGACTAATGCTGCCAGCCATACAGAGAATGAGGAATGGGGCTTGTTGGATGTTTAGCTTGTGTCTTTATCTCATTTGTCTTCCTCCTCCTCACCGTCACTCTAAGATGTTTCAAAAGAAACAGACATGATGTGTATGTATATACTCGAATGCTGGAAATATTGGGCTTTTCTTAACAGGTTAACAGTTTGTGCTGATCATAGGAAATTAACCTTTTTCTCTTTTTTGACAAGGCTTGCATGTGAATTAAACTTTTCTTAATATTTGATTAAATAATGAAAACAGTCAGGTAAGGACTGGCAAAATCCCATATCCAGATGGCCAGCTATGGGGCAGCACTTAGCTATTTCAACCTTGATTTATATTTTTGTTATAGTAACCTCATGGATGGTTTCCCAAGGTAAAAAAAAAAAAAAAGAAAGAAAAGAAAGAAAAAAGAACTATCTGTGGGATTCTGGTAGTTCTTCACTGTCTGCCTCTGTGCTGGTCCGAGTGTTATAAGCAAGCTCAGACCTGCCACTGGGTTCTATACTTGTCACATTCCAGATTTGCGGTAGGCTCTGGGATGTTGTTTGTGGTCACAGCCCGGCAGGGTGGGTGGGTCATCTTGTAACCTTTATGAAGGCCACCAGGACACCTGTAGAATGTTCCACCTCCACCCAGTTAAAGGTGGTTGCTCCGTTTCCTTTGATCTTTGCAGATCTTTAAGTTGTCACTGTTTTTATGGCTAGGCAAACATGATTGGTGGGCAAACATATTTCATCCTCCTAGAATAACTCATTTGAAGTTACCAGTAAATGTCGTTATACTCTGACTTTTAAAATTATGCAATATTTTCCAGTTTTCAGAGAGGCCATGGTTATGCCCAGGGAAATGTGTTGGGTGAACTAGAGCTAAAATGATCAGGATCTTATGTACATAAAGCTTATTAGAAATACCTGCTCCTTCATTTTGTTGAAGGAAGGTAATATAAGGGTTGAAAACAGCTCTAACTTACTTGAACTTGTAACAGAACTACCAAAAATTAAAGTGCTAAGACATGGCAGTGAAATCTCATTGTAAGGCAGCTAGTTCTAATGTGGATTTGAATGTATAACAAATTGAATCACTCTTCACAAACATAACACCTGCCTGGAATAAAAACCTGATTTGACCCCTTTGCTCATATATCACCATATTTGTAGCTCTGTACCATTTAGCATTTTTACAACTTTTCCCTGCTTATACATTATTATAAAATCCAGATAGTTTTTACTACATGGTGTCATTACCCCAGACTAAATTCTGAGCTACGGCTTCCAAAGGAAAGTCACTTTTTTCTTAAGCAAAGGTATAAGACACTAATGTTGTTTTTCTAGTATTCAGTAAGAAGCCTTGGTACAAATTTAAAACGAATACAGATTTTGTTGTTTTTCTTCACTTGCTGGCCTTAGTTTTAGTCCAGGTACTCTTTTCCTTACTTTAGCGTGCCAACATGCCATTAGGCAGATACTTCCCACCTGCTTTTATGATCCTCCAGCAAGAAAAACACTTGCCAAAATATAAATCTAAAAGAACTTTGGTTGTGCCTTAGGAAAATATAAACTAAACAGTTCCAACACAAGCCAGTAAGACTGTTCTTTATTTGGGCACAAGATTCTGGCGTCTGGCTACATTCGTGTGCAACTACGTAGGCTGTCAGTCATCTAACAATTTTTAATGTGTTCATTTGTTTCACACCATTGTCGTTTTTGTACTTTTCACTAAGAAGTACTTCTGTACAAAGAATCTGTATAAAAACAAAGGTACATCCTTCCTAACAATGCTAAATGCTGTGAGGCTAAGGTTTTGCAGTATTAAGGTCAGATTAAGGGTACAGAGAGCATGCCCTGACACTGAGGCCGTTTAGAGCAGTTTGTTGAATGAGCAGTTCAGCCACTGCCACCTGTAGTTTCTTATTGAATAAAGCTGTCCAGCACCTTAGAGACTCGTAACACTGTGGCCAAGTCTTCAAAGACCCTTGTTTCTGTTGTAAAAACAAACGGCATGAAACTGCTCAGCAAAGAAGTTTTAGAAGGGTTGAGCAGAAAGCAGAGACTAAATCCACGCTCTAGTTTTTGTCTCACACATGCCTCCCTTTTTAGCAACCTAAGTATTAGCACACTCAAGACTGTATCTGTGCCATATCAGGTATTGTGGAAATACTGGGGACCTTTAGGATATTGCTAAATTGTCTTTATTTCAATATGGCTTAATTTTTTTCCCTTCTAGGACTCTGGGTTGTATTATTACAGGGTTGGGTTATTACCGTTCCCCCACACACACACTTTATTTTCTTGAGAGAGTCGCTGTTAACTAGAGTGTACAAAAAAACCTGTTTCCTTTTGAGCAGATAGTGGCTTGTGTGCATATCAACTGATGTGAAAGGTGCTCATCTCTGAGCCCTATAGCAAATTGTATTCTAGAAAACATTAGTACTTTATGAGGGTGTGAAAGAAGCAGTTAGCTTGCACATTTTATTATACTACCTATGCTGCCATTTTCACTCTAGAAAATTGAAAGCAGTTTGACTCTTTTTAAGGAAAAACTAGGTGAAAGGTGGTTGTGTTCATCTGATTGGTCACTCTACCTGCCTACCCCTTCACACCTTGGTGCTTTCATGAAACATTGCCACTCCTGAAGTGATCTCTTTTATCCTTGTGATATTATATAAATTAATGATGAACAGGAGAAACATTTATTTTTGAATAATCCACAAATAAGACCCCCAAATAGTAGTATTTGGTTTAGAATTAGATCAAATATTTTGGTTTAACCTCAGTGCAAAATTTCCAGGACTGGGCTTTCCTTACACCAAGAGGGTTTTTCATATACGAAGGAGAGGAAGAGGTGTGAATCAAAGAAAATCAAGAAACCAAAAACTTCAGGTACACGATGCATGAAAATCTTTGAATGCCTGAAAAAAACTAAGTTCTGTTTTAATGCCAACACCCTCAGAATTTAGCCAATGTCCCTAGAGGTGACTAATAATTTAGTTCAAGGGTTTCTTATGAGTCCTATGGGTTGCATATTACTTCGCTCTTGAAAAAAATCATCTGTTGCTAAGTTTAACAGTTTTAGCTCTCAATTCCACATTTACATGACAGAAAAAAATTATTCTAGCCCTGTGGTTTATGATGTGCTATTGGATAAGTGTTTATGTAAAACTGATGTTTCAAAGAGAACCAGTTCTAATTGGAATTTGCAACTAAGTGGCAATATGCAGATCTACCTCTGTCTTACATTGTGCATCATATCAATACCATAATATAATTAGTTTGATCACTTTGTCTTATTTTTCAATGTCTAAAATTACGCTTACTCACCATGCTGTAAACATTTGGAAGTAATGACTGAAATTTGGCTAAGTGTCCGTTGTGCAGGGGACAGTAAGTGAAAAAAAGGAACCGTCAAGACCCATCTGAATGGAAAATTTCAGTGCTGTTTTTTAAACTCCTGCACTTCCTTTAAGAATAAGGAAACTTTTATGTCTAATTGGAGTTGCTGGCTGGCGAAAAGCTGCCAGTGTTCCTGAGGTTTATGGGAGCGTGCCACTGTACTTAACGGTTTCTCCAGTTGCGGGGGAAGCCTCTCCTCTACCCTCTTAGATTCAGTTGTTGAGGCCTGTGAAATAAACTGACAAAGGACAGATTAGCAAGAGAAAGGGCAGATTTTTATTTACATATGTAAATGGAAGTTCAGAGAAAAATGTAACTTGAGGCAGAATTTACAGCTTATATACCATCTTAATAAGAGAAGGGGACAGCGAGAAAGGGCACTTAGGGGAAAACAAATGACTTTTAGGAAAGATAAATGGGCCCTTAGGAGAATAGGTAGGAGAAAAGATAGTTCTATGACAGTGTCTTTTTAGATGCGGCACTGAAACTCCCAGGAGAGGATTTGACAGTTGAGTCCTTTAGGGAGGTTCTGCTTTTAGTCAGATAAAGGGAATTCAGGAAAAAAGCCTCTTCCTGCATCTGTTGATTCTCAAATGCATTCAGCTCGAAATGTTTTTTGTGCCCCAGCGGTGTGTTCTGGACCCTTTTATTTCCCCTGTCTAAAACTTTCCAAGAAGTTTCACAGACCAGAAGCCAAGTTGGTGGCTGTAGAGAGAAGATTCGGGTTAGAAGTTAGGAGAGAAGAGATCTGCAAAGGGAAGGAAGGCATAGATGTATGGAGAAACAAAAGGAAAAGCAAAAATTAATAGTTGGAGCAGATTATATAGACTCAGTTTTTGAGTACAGAGGGCAGTCAATCCAAAGGATTTCTAGATGTTGGTCTTAAGGCATCTTTATTTAAGCAGTGGAGTCAGGATAGTAGTGGCAGTCTCACACACGTGGTTATTTCCCAGAGCTCAAAGGACCATGTTCTGGTGAACTTCCTGAGTGGCCCAAACTGTAGTGGTGGTAAATCCCTTAAAGTTACATCCAGCTTCAGTTTGCAGGGCTTCAGGAAAAGGGCAGTTTTAGTTCTTAGTAATGCCAAGTCAGAAGGATGGTAGAAAATTGGAAATGTTAATTAGTGACAAAATGCGCAAGATGGCAGGATCCAGCTTACAAAGAGGTGAAAATAGCTCAAGGAGAATGAACAGGACTAGAATCTGATAATCCACATGGGTATATTATACTTTTCCATTGAAACATAAAATTTGTCTTTATAATCACCCTAGTTTTGTAAAAGGTAATCAAGGTAAGACGGTTTTTGTTTGCAAAACGAGTCTAGTCTCATCAAACTTGGCCTGATTGTTTATATAAGTGCAATGAAAATAGTAATTGATGACACAGGCCTTTTGAACTTTTATTAGGAATCCCAAATGGGACTTTTAAATTCCTCGAGTCTAGGAAGCCAAGCTGAGAACTTGCCATCAGACTTCCCTTGCATGCCTTCACATTTGGATGAATCCCTCCTTCTCCAGGTCCCCAAAATATCTTAAGCTTTCTGGTCCTGCCAGGAAGTGGCCTTCCTAACTCACCCATAAGGCTGGGACCCCTGTAACCCAGGCACTAGGCAGCTTTCCAGGAGGGCTTTGTAAGCACTGGCTCCTTAAAGTCAGCCTTATTAATTCCTTAAAACTGGTCATATCTATGCACATCATCCTCAAATATGACATTCCAGTCAAAGCCTTGGTAATATAATCAGTGTTTCCAGTTGTGTCCTGTTAACAGGGAGAACAAATTCTTATTGAACTTGTTCAAATAACTATATTGCCATGGAAATAAGTATTCAATAAGAGTTTTTCCAAATTTTGGAGGGTTCAGACAGGGAGAAAAGATAAATGCTTCATTTTTGTTTACAAAGATATGATCTACTAAATTGCTGTAAGTGCTAGATAGCTTAAGAGAAAAGGCATTCCTTAAGTCCAGAAAATAGAACATTAAAGAACCAGTAATAAGGGACTTCCCTGGTGGCACAGTGGTTAAGACTCCGCACTCCCAATGCAGGGGGGCCCGGGTTCCATCCCTGGCCAGGGAACTAGCCAGGACTAAGGAGCCTCAACTAAGGAGGCTGCCTGCTGCAACTAAGGAACCCACCTGCTGCAACTAGGACCTGGCACAACCAAATAAATAAATAAATATATATATATATATATATATATATATATATATATATATAATGAAGAACCAGCAATATTCCAAGCAAAAGTCATAGAAGGAATCATAATCATTCTTCATTACTCTACTCAGTCCCATGTGATAAATTCAGGTCTTTCTTGATTTCGGTTAGCAATTTCATGAACCCATGAGCTTCTCCGTTAGTTCTGGAAATCCTTATTAAGTCCAGTGGTGTGATCTTAAAGTTATGTAAGCCTGTACCTCAGGGTACCTGTTACAGTCTTTTCCATGGATCTCTGAGAAGATCTTGAAAATGAAGCCTGTAGCTGATTACAAGAGTTTTCAGGAAGGCTTCAGAGTAAAACAATATCTGTGAATGATGAAAAGCTTAAAATGGCTATGGTTAAAGGTCTGATGAGTTCATTAAAATGTAGTTGAAAAGGAAATTTGGTTGACTCTGTGACATTCAGCATTTCAAGATAAATGGAGTTATGACATTATACCAGGACATATCATGGACAGCTATGACATTAACAAACTTCTAGAAATTTCATACAGTTTCTGAAATACTTATATTAATAACACATACCCATGGAACTATAATCTAGGGAAGGTTAAGCATCACTTATTTGACAATGCTTGCCATGCAATTTAACATATCAAATAAACCTAATTAGTTTAACACCTCTCTTTTTACGAAGTGAGAGAACAAATCCTTTGAGGTTTTCCAGGGGCCCTCTGGGAAATCTCAAAGTCAGAGGTCAAGAAGACTTCATTTAGAATTTGATTTGGAGAAGTTGTTAAAAGGTTTGAATGCTTAATTAAATAATATTATAGGTCACTGTGAAAAAATACTTACCTATGTAACCAAAGTGACAGTAATTGCTTTGTCTCATTAAATACAGACCAATAATCCAAGAAACTCCGTCCTTTTAACAGGGAATTTCAACCTCTAGTTTTGCATTTGTACACTATTGAGCTCTTCGTGTGTGTGGTGGGGGGGGGGGGGTGAAGGCAAGTACAGCATTTATTGCAGGCACCAAGCAAGGAGATCAGGCAGTTCATTGAGCTCAGTTTTTTAAAATTATAAATAAATGCATTCAGTCTTAGCCAGCTTGACCACATGAATAAGATATTCTCCCCGCCCCCATTCCCTTCTCTGCCTCTCCTCCTCCCCCCGCCATCTGCAGACCCTTTACAACTTTCTATACCCATTCAGGTTTTTGTCTTTACTTTCCTCTTTCTCATTCTGGTAAACCATTTGACAACCTCTAAGCAACTACTTTAGGACAAAATTACTCTCCTTTTTTCCTTAACAAAAACACATCCTTCATTTCTTTCAGACCTTTCAAGATTGCTTTCCTTCTTTATTGTTTCTAGTATTTTTATGTATATTGATTAGAATTCTTAACCCTTAGTAACCTTAATTTCCAGTGAAAATGAGGAATTAGACAATTGTGAACTGTCACATCAGAATTCTGTAGTAGATTAACAAATTTATGAATACACCACCTCAATTTATAGAAGCATATGTTTCTCTTTTTTTCTTAATTAATTAATTTACTTAGTTTTGTCTGAGTTGGATCTTCGTTGCTGCACATGGGCTTTCTCTAGTTGCAGCGAGCGGGGGCTACTCTTCATTATGGTGCACAGGCTTCTCATTGTGGTGGCTTCTCTTGTTGCAGAGCACAGGATCTAGGCATGCAGGCTTCAGTAGTTGTGGCTTGCAGGCTCTAGAGTGCAGGCTCAGTAGTTGTGGCACACAGGCTTAGTTGCTCCACGGCATGTGGGATCTTCCCAGACCAGGGCTCGAACCTGTGTCCCCTGCACTGGCAGGTGGATTCTTAACCACTGTGCCACCAGGGAAGCCCAGCATATGTTTCCTTATAGTACAGTTTTTGAATGTGGTAAAAGGACATGTTTATCAACAAACCCAAACATGTTTAGTCCCTCTGTAAAAATAAGTCAAAAGTAGATAAATTTATGCTTAGTAATTAATGTTTCAGTAGTTTATCTTTTTTTTCAGTATTTTATCTTATTTGGACATTACCTAGACCCAGATAAAGACACTTCTTCACTTGAAATTCACACTGAAGATAAAACTCTAGCTTTAGACCATAACCTTTCACCTTGGGTAATGAAACCTTGACATACTTGAGGGAAAGGTGGAAAACAAAGGTGGCAATCAGAGCAGCTAAGGAGAAGACAGATCACTAAGGAATTTAAGCGGTATTGCTACCTACAGAATTTCTGCTGTTGTTGATGCACATTTGGAATAAGCAGACTGACCACCGTCTTTACACACTTTAAATATCTGGTATTGTTTCACAAGACCTTCATTATCATTAAATCAGCAAATTGCTGCCTGTTTTGATTGGTAGCTAGCGTAGAAAATGATCACAAGAATATTTCCTACTAGAAAACCCTAAAACCCACTCGATTACAGGCCTGCAAGTGACCTAAAATTGTCCCACTCTGTTTAGCTCAGCAGCTGTCAATATTACAGCACCAATCACAGGTCACACTTTGCTCTCAGTTCCTTTTTAACCCTCATTACGAGACCTGCTTCATGGCTTTTAAGGAGCACAGTGTTGCAATGTGCACCAGATTTAGTCATTGGTAATTTAAATATTTACGAAAATGTCATAAAGCTTCTGAAACTTCTCTGGCAAATGTCAGATCTGCATATCATCACTTTTAAATCGAGTGTGCAGAAGTAACTCTAAGGTTGCAGCAGAGCACATTTATTAGAGAAATCTTTAAGCACAGAAATACGGTTCCCTACAAATATTCATCCTGACATCATCTGCACCTAAAAGAAAACGATGAAAGTTCTATGATATCCAGTGGCTCTGGACCAGGGGTTGGTGAACTACAGGCCACAGACGAAATCCAGTCTGCGGTTGTATGGCCTGCAAAGTAAGAATGATCTTTACACTTTAAAAGCATTGTTGAAACATACAATAATAAGGAGAGGAGGGGGCTTCCCTGGTGGCACAGTGGTTGAGAATCTGCCTGCCAGTGCAGGGGACACGGGTTTGAGCCCTGGTCTAGGAGGATCCCATATGACGCGGAGCAACTGGGCCTGTGAGCCACAACTACTGAGACTGCACATCTGGAGCCTGTGCTCCACAACAAGAGAGGCCGTGACAGTGAGAGGCCTGCACACCGCAGTGAGGAGTGGCCCCCGCTCGCTGCAACTAGAGAAAGCCCTCGCACAGAAACCAAGACCCAACACAGCCAAAAATAAATTAATTAAAAAAAAAAAAAGAAGAATATGTTACAGACATGTGTGTGTCCTGCAAGGCCTCAAATGTTCACTATCTCGTTCTGGGAGTTTGCCCCCCATTCTCTAGACCTTCCGCAAATATGAAAGTTCGAAAGTCCTTCCCACTGCTCTTCTCCATAGGGTGATTCCAGTGTGTATTTGTCAGAATGAAATATACATTTGAGACATCGCTCACTTCTTTGTTGAATGTAATCATAGGGTTTGTGTTTAAATATTTACACGATAAAGTATTTCTTCATACCAGTTTTACTAGATTGGCAACAGCCTGCTGCAAAGTGCCTAAATCTTTGGGGGAAATTACATGATTTTGTTTTCGTTATAAAGGAAATTCCATTCCCTGCTATAAAGTCCAAAAATGCTACTTGCATTCAGCTTTTGAGTTGACTTCCAGAAAGATGAGATCATTTGACCATTTTTTTCTCATGCCATGTAAAATGTGTCATGTGGTAATGTCAAGGGACTAATAAACTATCGTAGTCGTGTACACATTTTTTTACTTTCCAAAAGGAGAAGTTCGAAATCCTTTCCACAATTAGTACTTGTTTGTTTTGGCTCTTTTAGAACTAAATTACTCAATAGCAATTAATAAATGAATCATTTTAAGAAATAGGTATAATTTTCGTTTAATGTATTACAAGGCATTGTTTACTCTCAAGCATTTCCATACTTTGGATATTTCTGAGTCATTTATCAGTGTGACCATTAGGTAAACTTTCCAAGCTAATACAGGGTTTCCTGGTTTCATTTTGGTGCAGATATTTGTTCTACTAGCAATTATTTAATAAACATAGGTGGTCGTGAATCTATACAAGGAACTAACCATTTTCAGGTGATCTCAGACTTGTTTATTCACTTTTTCTATTTGATTTGCCAATGCCACAGTTATTTTTCTAGAAGATAGAATTGTGTAATTTTATACACAATTCTGCTATAATCTAGGCTATATTTCAGCATTAATCACCTCACTATAGGTGAAAGTATTAAATGATACTGTTCTGAATAAGACTTCTGGTAATGTTTTATCCCTGGTTTCTATTTAATGTATCTGTACACTTATATAAAGGCAGGGCCACATGTTTAGTTATACAGTTTGTGCACTGCACAATAGTACCCAGTTGGGGGAGGGGGTTAGTACAGGCTGAAGCCTCACGGTATGTGCCTTGGAAGAGTTGCGTCTCACGACACACTTTTTTCCAATTTCTGAGTGAAGGGGGCTGTATAGGCCAGCAGCAATCCTGTTCATGGGAAGGATGTTTAGTAATTATGACTTTTTTTGTCATTAGTCTTAAGTGATACTGCAGTAAATTTCTACTCCAAGCCTGGGTGATTTACAAGGTTAAAAGCTAATAACTTTTCAATTAAACATTAATGATCCATAAGTACACAGCATTCTTAACTTTATGAGCTCTGGAGTAAATGCATGAACCTTCCAGCTTCACACAATGAAGGGGGACATATTGGAAACAGAAAAAACTTACTGCATAAGCCACATATGTCTAGCGTCCTATCTTTGGCAATGACCAAAGTGCCTTATAAGATGTAAAACAAGTTAGAATTTCCGGGCTTCCCTGGTGGCGCAGTGGTTGAGAGTCCGCCTGCCGGTGCAGGGGACGCGGATTCATGCCCCGGTCCGGGAGGATCCCACATGCCGTGGAGCGGCTAGGCCCATGAGCCATGGCCGCTGAGCCTGCGCGTCCGGAGCCTGTGCTCCGCAACGGGAGAGGCCACAACAGTGAGAGGCCCACTTACTGAAAAAAAAAAAAAAAAAACTGCTGGACAGACCTGAGGGGTCAACCCCTCTTCCACTGGCCAGTTCAACCTGGAACAACCAACTTTCCTCCCCTTCCTGGTCATCTGGCTGACCTGTGCCCACAGAACCCCTTTGTCTTGGAGGTGGGGACGGGTTCCTCTGCCTTATCCCATCCCCCGTTTTTCTGACGAAGGTGTGGCAGGGCAAGCAATGGACCAAGACCTTTCACACTAGGTGAAAGCAATCACCCACTGTAAAGGTGAGGGCTGAAAAGGAGTTAGGATCGCTTTAATCCAGCTCTTTTGTTCCACCTCTGAACAATACACCTCTCAGATACCACCCTACCACCCATACCCAGTACATACATCTCACTCAGTTCCTCCCTGGCCATTCCAGAACCTTCCTAGAGAGGTCATCACTGCCTGTCCTAAAGTCTGGTCACTTTATTCCAATAAGCTTACCGCCATTTAACTTTCTCCCCACTTCAATTCACCCCCAAACTTCCCGAAAGACATTTCTGCTAAAGAGAAAAGATGAGTTTCTAGGGAGCTTGGAGAAAGTGAGTTAACAACATTAAGTCATTGGGCCAACCTGGATGGATGTCTGCTCTGTGTCAGGCCTTGGACTCAGCCATGAGTGGGACAGGAGTTGACCAGTCTGGGGAGGAATACAGTCAGGCCCGTCCCACCACTCTCCCCTCATACGTATCCTCACTCTTCTCTCATCCAGACATCCCCCTTGCCCCTGCCCAGCCCCTCTAAATTAGCAAGGAGAACAAGGAACCTGAGAGGTGGAACATTCTTACAGAATCCAGTAAGTTACCAAGCTCTGAGGACACCATCCCTGCCCTTCTGATGACCCCTGCCCAGTTCAGGCCTGGGCCTCACCTCTCTCTCATGGATCACTGTACCCGTCTCTGGGTTCCCTTCCTCCACTATTTCCCTCTTTGGAATCTATACCACATATGGGCTGCTACAATGGACTCTTTTTTTTTTTTTTTTTTTTTTTTGCGATACGCAGGCCTCTCACTGTTGTGGCCTCTCCCTTTGCAGAGCACAGGCTCCGGATGCGCAGGCTCAGCAGCCATGGCTCATGGGCCCAGCCGCTCCACGGCATGTGGGATCTTCCCGGAACGGGGCACGAACCCGTGTCCCCTGCATCGGCAGGCAGACTCTCAACCACTGCGCCACCAGGGAAGCCCTGGCAAGCGGATTCTTAACCACTGCGCCACCAGGGAAGCCCTACAATGGACTCTTGAAAACAGATACAGACTGGTCAAAACTTTCAAAGGATCAAGTTAAAACTCCAGGTACGGCATTCAAGGCCCTTCTCAGGAACCTCTAATTTATCTTTGCACCTTCAACTCCCAATATTTACCCTTCCAACGACACAAAACATGGAATGTTTCCCAGACATGTCCTGTTTAGTCCCACCTCTGTACCTCTGCCCAGAGTGCCCTCTCCCTCTTTACACCACTCCTTACCTGCTGGGAAAACTCCCTACCACCTCAAATGCCATGTGGTAGGTTAAATATGGCCACAAATTTTTGGAACGCCTCCTCACCCCTTTTATCTGGGCTGGTCTTGTGACTTGACACTATTGCCATTTGGGGTAGGGCGGTTCCTGAGCATGAGAGAGCATTTAGCCGTATGCGTGTCGTCTGCCCAGTAGATGACAGAATCACACCCCGAGTCATGACAGCCAAATAGATCTCTAAACATTGCCAAATGTACTCTGGTGAGCAAAGTCACCTGTGGTGGGAACCACTGACCTAGAGGAAGGCAGGGAAACAAGAGGGCTTCCCAGTTCACTCCAGGGAGCGGGGCTGCCCATAGACTGACCTGGAATACTCAGCTCAAACTATTGAGAAGAACAAAATAAACCTTTATGTTTTTGAGCCTCTGGGATTTTGTCAGCACTTTGTTAGGGCAGCCTTGCCTTATCCCAGGTAACCTAATGTGTCCTCTCTGATCCCTGTTTCCCCCCAACCAGACTGGCTGCTCCCAGAGGGAGGTACCATGTTTGAATCACATCGGGTGTTACCCCGCGGAGGGAGGTCCTGGCATCTTGCAGGCTCACTCTTGGCTCTGGGAGGTGGAAAGAGCAGGAGGAAAGGCACCATCCAAACACCCTTTCTGCAGTCCCGGTGCCTTGGCCACTTGTCCCTTGCCGGCCTTGCTTCTGAGCAGGGTCTGGCTCATAGTAAGTACTTCCTAAATGCTTTAGGGGTGAACAAATGAATGATGTGCCCACTCATTTGTGCCCATCTGTCCGAGTGGCGTGAACTGTATCCATCGGGAGAGTGTATCAGTTTCCTATTGCTGCTGTAACAAATTACCGCAGACTTTCTGGCTTAAAAACACAAACACAGTTATTATAGCCCTACATATCAGAAGTCCAGAATGAGTCTTGCTGGGCTAAAAGTCAAGGTGTCAGCAGGCCTGCATTCCTTCTGGAGGTTCTAGGGCAGAATTTATTTCCCTGCCTTTTCCAGCTTCTAGAGTGTGCCCACACTCCTTGGCTTGTGGCCTCCCTTCATCTTCAAAGCCAGCAGTCACATCATTCTGACCTCTGCTTCCACTGGTCCCATATCCTCCGACTCTTCTGCCTCCCCTTTCATTTATGAGGACTCTTTGATCACACTGGGTCTGCCTGGGTAATTCAGGATTATCTTCCTGTTTTTTCTTTTTTTATAAATTTATTTATTTTTGGCTGTGTTGGGTCTTCGTTTCTGCGCGAGGGCTTTCTCTAGTTGTGGCAAGCGGGGGCCACTCTTCATCGCGGTGCGCGGGCCTCTCACTGTCGTGGCCTTTCTTGTTGCGGAGCACAGGCTCCAGACGCGCAGGCTCAGTGGTTGTGGCTCATGGGCCTAGCTGCTCTGCCGCATGTGGGATCCTCCCGGACCGGGGCACGAACCCGTGTCCCCTGCATCGGCAGGCAAATTCTCAACCACTGCACCGCCAGGGAAGCCCGCTGATCAGCAACCTTCATTCCATCTATAACCTTAATTCCCTTTTCCCATGTAACCTAACATATGCATAGGTTTCAGGGATTAGGGCCTAGACATCTTTTGGGGGCCATTATTTCTCATACGACGGTGTCCAATAAGTATTTGTTGAATAAATGAACAATAATGAAATAATGAACAAAAATTAATAAATTAACAGATGTGATTCCTTCACACGGACCTCTGTGATGTGAACTCATTCTGGACAGCTGAGTATCATTAATCCTGAATTCTCTTCCCACTTGCCATTTATCAAGTGCTTGTAACAGACAAGAAAACAAGAAGGCTGAGGGGTCGGGAGAGGACGCCTCTGTGTCCTTGGAAAAGTCTGAATTCTGTGCTGTGACAACTTCCTCCCATTTTCCTGACAGGCAGGTGGATTATCCCCGCTTTATGGGTAAAGAGATTACGATTCAGGAAACTCACAGCTCAGAAGAGTCAGGACGCCACATTTATAGGCCTACTTTGTCACTCTGGGTCCTGGTCAACCCATCTCTGAAGCTGGGCTGCTCACTGTCACCAGGCCCAGCGAAGGCCTACGGCCCGCGCAGCCCTGGCACCCCCTGATGTTACCTGGTGCCTTCCCCTCGCCTGGCTCATCGGGCTCTTTTGCGCCCCGCAGCCGCCAGGGGGCGCGCCCTGCATACAGTTTCCTCGCGAAGGCGGGCGGCTGGTCTTTGGGTCTGGGTAAATCTGGGCCCCAGGAGCCTGTGCTCCCAACTCCCTTCACCAGGCCGGCCTAGCTGACAAGAACCCCACGAGCAAGGAATATGATAGGGCTGTCTCACTAACAAACACAGATGCAAAATCCTATACGAAACGCTAGTAGACAATGTGGCAGTATGTAAAAAGGATGTCAGAGCACCCAGATGGATTTATCCCAGAAATTTGAGGTGGGCTTAGCATTAGAAAAGGAATCAGAATACATGGATAAAAAAGGAATATCTGCCAATGTGGCACATCACATCAAGAGAAATATGAATATCTCAGACGTGGCGGGGGGAGGGAATGTTTGATAAAATTCAACATCCGTTCGTGATTTAAAGAAAATCTTGGTAAAAGGTGAAAGCATTTCCTTTAAGAGTCAGAAAAGACTAGACGTGTCCATCATCACTACTGTTCAACATTGTCCAAGGCTTGAGAGCACAGCAAGGCAAGATAAAGATTTAAAATGATAATGAGGGAATTCCCTGGTGGTCCAGTATGTAGGACTCCACACTTTCACTGTCGAGGACATGGGTCGTCCAGGAACTAAGATTCCACAAGCCATGCAGGGCAGCCAAAAAGTAAAAAATAAAATGATTTCTTTCTTTGAAAAAAGAAAGAAAATTATCAGAACTTCAGAGACTTGCAATCCTATCAGATCCAATTTCCCCACAAAATTAATGCTATACTCCCTATTCTGAAATGAAATTCTTAGAGAATATAATCTGTCCACACATATATTTTCCAAAACTCAATATAATTCTTTTATTGTGATATAAAAGGTTAATAGAAGACAAATAAAATTGTATGAATTATGATGTGTAAATTCTTGGACACAACAAAAAACTCCCTTACAAATTTTCAAATCTCCCCCCAGGGGGCAGTACACCTCATTGAGAACCATTAGCCTACTTAGAAAACCCACCAAAACACACACACAAATCCTACAGTTAATTAATTAAAATAATTTTTAAATGTACCAAGTCTTCCAGTACAAAATCAATGTACAAAAATCAATTTAACTTCTATATAGTAGTAACAAGCGATCAGGAAAAGTCATTTGTAGAAGTACCATTTATAATAGAAATAAAAATGTATCTAGGACCGAATCTAAAAGCGATGCAAGAAAAAAAGTTAAGATATTTTTAAATATCTAAATTAATATGTCGAGATATCATGTTATAAAGCACCTCCAAGCCCCTGACTTCCTTGTATCCTCCCCCCATCCAGGGAACAGGGATTATTATCATCCCCATTGGGCAGATGTGGAGACTGAGGCCCAGGTAAGTAAATGACCGGGCCTCCTGCCTGCCATTCCTGGGCCCTGACCACTGCCCCAGGCACCGTGCCACACACACACACACACACACACACACACACACACAGAACCATGACATTATTTGTGTCTTCAGCAAGGGAAAACCCCCTCAACCCATCTCAGCGGCACTTGGGAGCAGGAGGCAGTAACCCTTCGAGGCAGGAGGGGAGGGTGGAGCTCAAAGGTAAGGCCCTACCTCAGTTTCCTCCACCCAGATGCCATACCTATCCCCTCCCTCAAACCCGGAAGAAAAGAGCAAATAATGATTCTGGGGAGACCAAGTCCGAGCCTGAAGGGCCCGGAGAGATGCCTTCCCTGCCCCCAGCCCCAGTGGAAGGGAAAGCGGGCCAGAAAGGCGCAGTGGCTTCAGCGTCCCACAGTGAGGGCCCCAGGCCCGACCCCAGCTCGGAATGCAGCCCTGGGGAGCGGACGCTCTGGGGTTTGAACAATAACTACTTCGACTGTCTGTCTGCTGGGGCCCTGAGTGAAGCCCCACCCGGCGCTGCCCAAGCAGAGTGAGGACTCCGCCCGTCAAGGCTGGGCTCTGAGCTGGAGGCTGAAGCCGGGAGAGCAGAACCACCGGCTTTGAAGGGGCCTCCCGGGCTGCCTGCCCGGCTTTCGCGGTGGGGGTGGAGAACTCTTAAAGTTTTAGCCTTGACTCAACGTCGTAACAGTTGTTAGAGCTGGCCTCTCTCCACCCTGGGACGGTCATTCGCAGAATGATTCTGTAGTGGTGACGACCCTCTCCTCCCCTCCAGCCTAGACTCAGCCTGGCGTTGGAGGAGCAAACAGGCCCATTAACCTATTCTCCCAGCTGAAGAGCAGTCTTTCCGAAAGGTTAGTTCTCATACTCCCAAGAACACAGAAATGACGTTTTTAAAATGTCTCTTTTTTTTTTCTTTCTTTACTCCTGGTCTCAAGAGTTCGAAGCTATAGATAAGAGATTGGATTTGTATTCTAGAAAGTTCAGTTGGCTGTGGGAGAAGGGATCTGAGGGGCAGAAGGGGTCCTGGGGAGAGTGAGGCGGTTGTTTATTTTATTTTTGGCTGCATTGGGTCTTCATTACTGCGTGTGGGCTTTCTCTGGTTGCAGCGAGCGGGGACTACTCTTCGTTGCGGCGCGGGCTTCTCTTGTTGCGGAGCACAGGCTCTAGAGCGCAGTCTCACTAGCTGTGGCACACGGGTTTAGTTGCTCCGCGGCATGTGGGATCTTCCTGGACCAGGGCTCGAACACATGTCCCCTGCATTGGCAGGTGGATTCTTAACCACTGTGCCACCAGGGAAGTCTGCCACCCATTTTATTTATTTATTTATTTATTGATTGATTGATTGATTGCTGTATTGGTTCTTCGTTTCTGTGGGAGGGCTTTCTCTAGTTGTGGCAAGCGGGGGCCACTCTTCATCGCGGTGCGCGGACCTCTCACTATCGCGGCCTCTCTTGTTGCAGAGCACAGGCTCCAGACGCGCAGGCTCTGTAATTGTGGCTTACGGGCTCAGTTGCTCCGCGGCATGTGAGATCTTCCCAGACCAGTGCTCGAACCCATGTCCCCTGCATTGTCAGGCAGATTCTCAACCACAGCGCCAGGGAAGCCCAGCCACCCATTTTTAATTTTAGAAGCTTTTATTGTTTTATGTCTGCTAAAGCTATTTCCTCCTCATAGTATTACTTTTTCAGTGTTCCCATTCTTGCATGTTTATCTTTCCATATGGACTTTGCATCTTGTCTATCTTCATAAGAGAGCTTGCTGGTATTTTTATTGGGATTGTATTGAATTTACAAATTAACTTAGGGAGAACTAACATCTTTATAATGTTGAGTCATAAAATCCAAGAACAGGGGATATCTTTCCATTTGTTCTTAGTTGGTGTCTTTCAAGAATGTTTTAAAATTTTCCTCATGTAGGTTTTATGCATTTCTCATTAAATTTGTTCCTAAGCACGTAATCTTTTTTGTTTTTATTATGAAATGGGTTTTATCTATCCTTATGACCTTTGTTTATTATTTGTATATATAAAGGCCGTTGAATTCTGTATTTTAATTTTGAATCCTGCTACTTCACTGAACTCTTTCACTATTTGAATTAGTTTCATCATTGGTTCTCTGGTTTTTCTCTTTTTTTCAGGTATAACATTATATCATCTGCAAATAGATATAGTTTTTTTTTTTCTTTACTCAGTCTTAGGCCTTAAGTTGATTTATTTTGTTTAATTGCATTGGCTAATACCTCTAGTACAATGTGGAATAGTGGTGTAGATAGAGGTTATTCTTGCCTTGTTTCTGGTCTTAGTGGAAGTGCTTCCAGTGTTTCTTGATTAAATAAGATGTCGGCTTTAGGACTACATTTTATTGTGTTGAGAACGTATCCCTCACTTCCTATTTCATTGAATGTTTTTATTGTGAATCGGTGTTGAATTTTGTTAAAGGCTTTCTTGGCATCTATAGAAAAAAATCATGGTTTTCCCCTTAGGTTCATTAATATGGTGCATACTTGTTATGGGTTGAATTGTGTCCCCCCAAAGATGTTGAAGTCTAACTTCCAGTGCCTCATAATGTAAATTTGGAAATAGGGTCTTTACAGAGGTGATCAAATTAAAATGAGGTCATTAGAAGGACCCTAATCCAATATGACTGGTGTCCTTATAAACAGGGGAAATTTGGACACAGAGATAGACAGACACACAGGGAGAACACATGTGAACATGAAGGCGTAGATCATGGTGTTGTGTCTACAAGCCAAGGAGTGCCAAAGATTGCCAGCAAACCACCTGAAGCTAGGAGAAAGGCACGGAGCAGATTGTCCCTCACAGCCCTCAGAAGGACCCAACCCTGATGACACATTGATCTTGGACTTCTAGCCTCCAGATCTGTGAGACAATAAGTTTGTGTTTAAGCTGCCCAGTTTGTGGTACTTTCTTATGGCAGCCCTAGCAAACTAATGCTATTAATGGATTTCCTGTTATTAAACCAACTTTGTATTCCTTAATAAATCCCACTTGGTTTTGCCTGGTTCTTAATAATATCCAGGATACTAACAAAATATAAGCAGTGTTTCAGAGTAGCATGGAATTAAGAGCAACTCAAAGTTCATTTTGTCCTTCATATCCCTATTTTCCATGGTGTGTGCTCTCCCATTTCCCAAACTCTCAGGAGAATACTATTAGTTCTGCATGTCCTGAAAAGTTCTGTATGTCCGACTCCACTTCTCTCCCTGCGATCCTGTCCCCTTGGCTAGATGGGTGTGGGGGGACTTGAATGGTTACTTGAATATTTTACCCTAAGACACCAGGCGTTAGAAGCCTTCATGTTGAGCCATTTCCCATGCCGAGGGGCTTCCTTTAGGGTTCTCAAACAATAGCTAGACAACTAGATCTGTTGGGATTTTTAAAAGAAATTATTATTATAAGGATTTCACTTGGGAAACTCGTTACATACAGGAGCAGTGAAGATAGGGGTTTGCTGGCCTGTAGCAAAGAAGATTCTCTCCAGGGCTCTGGTGGGGTGGAGGCTATGGAGTCCTGCAGAGCTAGGAAGAGGGAACTAGGTCACAGCTCTGGGTGACAGAGACTCTCCCAAGACAAGTAGAAAGGGCTGCCCTGTGAGGAAATGAGCTCCCAGTTACAGGGGGATGCAGCAGAGGTTGGACAGCCAGTCAAGGAGCCATCAGAGGTGGCCTTTCCCTGGGGGAGAGAAGAGGAGGAGGGGGATAGAGGAGGAGGAAGAGGGGAAGGGCATGAGTGGAGTCAGACAGGGTAGGGAGGATCCCAGTTCTGCTATTTCCTGATTGTGTGACCGGGGCATCTCCTGAGGCTCAGTTCTATCATCTGTAAAATGGGGCTAATGAGGGCTCCTGCCAAGGTGGTTGTGAGAATTACGTGGGAAAACCACCTGCACAGCAGGCCCCGTGATGGCACAGGAATCAGTTTATAGCAACCAACCAGCAGGGACCTGGGGCCAGAGCATCATCAGAGCCCTGCCCCTTCCCCCAATTTTTTGGGAGACCAAGCTCTTCCTGGCTTGTCTGGAAACCTCTCCATCTTAACCCCCAACAAGAGCAGGGCCAATGCCTCCCCCACTGCAGCAGGCTGGGTGCCCTGGACAGGTCACTGTCCCTCTCTAGGTCTCTTTCCTCATCTGTCAGAGAAGGTGGGAGCTGCCAGAGATGGGCTCTGAGGTGGGCCCTTCCAGTTCTAACATCCTAGGATGGCTGGGCTTCTAACCAGCCATGTGTACATGTCTCTGCTCTTGGGACCCAGTGTCTTCAGAAAATGAGGGCGTTGGGCTAGATTGAAATAACATCGAGAGCACTTACTTTGAGTCAGGGCCCACTCTAGGGGTGTTACATGGCTCAGTCCATTTAAGCCCCACAACAACAGCATGGAGTGGGTGCTACTATAATAATTTTATAGGTGAGGTGACTGGGGCACAGAGAGTTTGGGTCACTTGTCCAAGGTCACACAGCTAATAGGAGCCCAGGCAGTGAGTCCAGTGTACATTCTTGCAACCACCACGAAACACTCCTCTTGTGGCTCCAACAGTCGGAAATACAAAAGGGGGGCTGATTAGTCAGAGTGACTTAGACGTACACTGGGAACACTGGAAGGAGAGATGAGTGGGCCTGAGCTTCTCCATCTGCGAAGGGATGAGCATAACAAACATGTCTGCCCTGCCGTCCCAGAGCCCCTACTGTGTGCTAGGGCTGGTCACTCACAAACCTTCTCAGTCTTATGTGGGAAATATGCCCCTCCTGCTGTCGCCCCATCATAGCATATTGAGTAAATAAATACTCAATACGGGCCTGGAGCTTGCTTTCCCCATCTGACAAGGGCCTTCCTTGTAACTCCTGGGGTCTGGGTCCCGCTCCTCCATCCAGAATCTTGGGGATGGATATGGACATGGAGATAGCGCTCGCCTCTTCCAGTCCTTTTCCCAGCCCCCTGCCTCGGTGCCGACCTAGGCTGGGCTCTGGGGAACTCCCGGAGATGCTGGGAGGGAGGGGCCGGAGAACGCGGGTCCGATCAAGCCGAGAGGGGTCGGGCTGCGCCGCGCAGGCCCCCAAATCCTCGTCTACTCTCCAGCGGGAGCTCTGCAGCCACCTTCCTGCCCGTTCGCCTCACAGCTCGGCGCCAGTTCGCATGCGCTGCAATCCTGGCCCTCCCGCCCAGCTGGAAACCACGCCTCTGTCCCCCCAATGGGCGGAGGCCGCTGGGCGGGCCCGGCCGCCCGGGAGTCCTAGCTCGAGCCCCGCCCCAGGCCAGCCCCAGCTGATCTCCGGCCGGAGCCAGAGGCAGCTGAGGGGGCCGGTCCAGCTTCCGCTCCAGTGCCAGCGCCGAGCCCGGCATCCCCGAGTCCGCTGGACCCGCGGCGGCGCGGCAGGTAGGAGACGCTGCGCAGAGGGAGGTGTGTGCGAGCGCGCGTGTGTTCATGTGTGTGTTTCGGAGGGGTGTGTGTGTGTGTTATGGGTGCAGCGAGGGCCAGCGCGTGCCCTGTGAGCGCGAATCGGTGGGTGTGGGGTTGCACATCCTGCAGCCGGGGAGGAAGGAGGTGAGCGCTGGCTTTGAGGCCCGGGGTGGGGGGCGACCTCCAGGATCCGCCCCGGCCCCGGGGGTTCGTCCCCACCCCCGCTCGAGGCTAGGGGCCTCTTCTCACTGTACCCGAGTGTCCGGAGCTGGTTTCATGGTGCTTACGCGCCGGGGTTTACCTCCCGTGGCTTGACCGGCCCTTGCCCTCCTCTTCCTCACAATTCCCCTTTCGTGTCCCTTCCCAGGCCTCCACCCATTCAATTCCACAACCCCTCCCGGGTACCTCCCCATCCTCTGTCCCCTGGCTTGGGAAAGGGGGCAAGGCCACAATCGATTCCCTTCCTCACCATCTTCCCAGGTTGAATAGGGGCCTTTTCTCCTGGGCTGCTGGGCTTGGGTGTGTGTGTGAGGGGGCCAGGGAGGCAGGGACAGCTGGGGGAGAATGGATCTTGGGCTGCTCTGATCCTGCCACCACCTTTCAGAGTTGGGAGTCTGAGGAGACCCACCTGGGTTCCAGAGGTGAAGCAGGAGGGATCGTTAACAGGTGCCAAGTTCTCGCCAGGCTTCATTTCCTGTGGTGGGATTCAGCCCCAGACCCCACAGGGTGGAGGAGAGTGAGGCACAGAGGGTGAAGTGACCTACTCTCTCTCTCAGGGTTGCTGAACCAGAATTTGCAGCTGGGTTGCCCTGGCTCTCAAACCAGAATCCTCTCCCTACACCAGCATCGAAGAGAGAAGTGCCCAGGGCAGTTATTTGTAGGATTTTGGGGAGGGAAAAGTCTGGGCAGACTTCCTGGAAGGGAGGGTGTTTGAGTGTGGGGCTCAGCCTACCCTATGAGTGTGAGGCCTCCTGAAGAAAGTACTGTATTCTGCTGCAAGGATTGAAAGCCTCCCACCCAGGGTCTTTGGGCCTAGCCTTTGCTGCAGTCCCCAGAGTCCTGGGGTGGGGGTGGGGAGGCCTGGCTGCTTTCCCAGGCTGAGGGTGGGGCAAGCTGGGCCCAGCTGTTGCTGCTTCAGGCCAGAGCTGGGAGCCTGGACGTCGATGTGCTTAGGTGGGGTCATTGCCCTGAGGAACCTCTCTTCTGACCGACGAGGCAGATGGGTCAAACCGAGAAGCCCCTGCCCAGAGTTGCACCCAGTGCTGGGTGCCAGTCCCTGCCCAGGAACTGGGGAAGGTTTCACTGCAAAGGATATATCGGTGCTGGGTGCTGAAGGATGGAAAGTTCACCAAGCAGAAAAGCAAGGGCAGGGCACTGCAGGCCCAAGGAATAGATGGGTAGAGGCCTGGACACATGTAACTGAATGATAGCCCATAGGGAGGGGCATTGAATCATCAGAAGTGCATCCCAGAAGTGTCGTCTTTGGCTCTGTGGTGGGTGAGCTGCTAGGGAGGCCCGAGCAGGGGGAGGCCCCTTCCTCTTTCTCCTCGCCTCTCCCCTCCCCAGCTCCCCACCCAGGGCTAGGCTTGGCACCTGAGGGGGGCATCTGATAGGGCTTCCCAGAGCCTGCACAGGAGGGGTGGTGGAGCAGGGGGGAGGGGGGGAGGGGAGCCCTATCTGAGACAGAGCCACCACTGGGGGTGGAGCAGGTTTGGGGGAAGTCGATGAAGTGTGAGAGGCCTGTGGGCTTTGGGGGATGACATCCAGGCCACTGCTCCCAGGCCAGTGCTGTCTCTGGCTGCTTCTGCCCCTGCCTTCCCTGTGGGCTCTCAGGACAGCCCTGAAGCCCTGATCCCTGAACAGGTGGCCCTCCTGGAGGCCCCAGTGGCCACAGGGAAGCCTGTCTCCATGACCTCTCTTACCTGCAGGGCCTGTCATTGTGTCACGCCTCCTCCTCGCTGAGACTGGCTCTGCACGTGACCTTGAGACAGGGAACTTCCCCTGTGAGTCTCAGTTTCCTCATATGCAAAATGGGGGTAAATGCTGCCTAGTCATAGGGATTTAAGGGTTGATGATGAAGTTAAGTCCCGAAAGTGCTTTACGAAGTACATGGTGTCTGGTAGTCATTATAACTAATAGTACCTAACAGTCAGCACCACTTAATCCCTTCTTCCCTGGGGGAGGGACAACCCAGAGGAAGGAGGGGCCGACTTTGGGTGGAGAAGGGTGAAAGGAAACAGGGTCTCTCCCATTGAAGTGGAAGCCCCTCTTGGCTTCAGTGGTTGAGAACTGTGGCCTTCTCAGCCCTCCTGTGGCGGGGCTCACTAACTGGGGCTTGGCAGGTGAGAAGTCTGTCTGCTGCTGGTCTTCTCACCTCACGCCTGACTTTCTCTGCCCCAGGGTCCTCAAGTGTTTTGAGTGCCTTTAGAACCCCCTCCCCTCCACCCCTCTAGCCCCTCCGGAGACCTCTTCTGCCCCTTCATGCCTCGCCCTTTCTGCTCAAAACATTCCTTGGCTGGCCTCCCGGGCCTCGCCTTGAGGGCCCCAGACTCTGCAGCTTCTCCTCCTCCCTGGGTCGATGGTGATGCCCTGGGATTGCCTCACTTTAGTTCAGGCCGAGCTGCTGACTTCACTTTGGCCTCAGGCCTTGCCTTTCCCTGTTCACTAATGGCAAAATGGGCCAAGTCCCTTTGGGGTTCTAATCCAGGTTTTTTTTAGGAAGCCAGCCTTCAGGCTTGGACGTAGCAAGTTGCGAAATGTGAACATTTGCTGGCCTGTAATGGCCCGAGCTATTGCTCCCCGTTCTAATTGTTCAGGGATGTGTTTCTAGGGGTCTCAGCTTTCCCAGGACTAGGGGTATGAGGGTGCCACTGGCTGAGGCTATGGTAGCTTGTGGGCGTGGACTGTGGTTTTCTGCCACAGTGGTGCATGTGGTCAGCTGTGAGACAGGGGACTGGTGGCCGGACTAGACCAAGCCCATTCATTGGTACCCAGCTGGCCAGCGCTTTCAGGGTACGCCCAGGATGGCCTCAGGATCTTGCAGCCCGGGGGACAAAAGGCAGAGAGCCTGCTGGCCTGATCTGCCTGCCCCTGCCCAGCCAGCCCCTGCCCCATTGCCCACTGCTGGGTAACTTCTGCTAGTCAGGGTGCGGTGGTAGGACTCAACTGGTGTGTTACTAATAATATAGTAACTAAGACACTGGAGTTTGGGGTGGCTTTGTTTTCCACTGGAGCAGTTCATCCTCTCTCACTCACTTCCTTGAGCAGGAGAGAGGTGTGAGACTACATACTTACCCACAGGAATGATACTAATGGTATACATTGCCTTTCGCTGCTGTAACAAATGAACACCAATTTAGTGGCTTAAAACAACACAAATTTATTCTCTTACTGTTCTGGAGGTCAAAAGGCTGAAAAGAGTCTTATGAGCTAAAATTAAGGTGTCAGGCTGGTTGCCTCTGGAGCCTCCAGGGGAGCCTCTGTTCCTTGTGGCTGTCGGCGTTCCTCACGACCTCATCACCCCATTCTCTCTACTTCCGTAACCTCATTGCCTTTTCCTCTTTTGGAGTCAAATCTCCCTCTGTCCCCCTCTTAAGGACACCTGTGATTACATCTAGGGCCCACCCGGATAATCCAGGATAATCTTTCCATCTCAAGATCCTTAATTACATCTGCAAAGTCTTTTTTGCCATCTAAGGTAACATTCTCAGGTTCCAGGGATTGGGATGTTGGCATTTTGGGGAGCAGTTATTTAGCCTACCACAGGAGCCAACTGCAGTGTCATTGCAGGCGCCATGGGGCCCACAGCTGCTTCCCCGAGGGGGTCACCCTCAGTGTCTGCTTCCGCCTCAGCATAGGAGCCTTTGCCGGCAGAGCCTGGTCTGCTGCAGCTCTGGCCCCGAGCCCAGCCTGAGGCCACAGTAGGCAGAGCTCAGGGATGTTTGGAAGAGGGGAGCGTGCTGGCGTGTCCCCACGGGTTGACCCAGAGACCAGACCCCATCCTGGGGTCCTTAACATAAGAGTAGGTTAAACCTTCCAGAGTGGAGTGCATCTCAGACATTCATTCACTAGCCCCAGCGCTGTGCAGGGTCACTTGATCCCCACCGTCACCCTGTGAAGGCCAGGCCGGGAGCCCCATTTTGCAGATGAGTATACCAAGGACAGTTGGGGCTAAGCCCTGCCTAGAGCAGAGATGTGTGAGGGGAGCCAGGGGTGAGGGCAGGTTGGGCCAGCAGAGCGGGAGACCTGCATTTCATAGATGAGAACTCTGAGGCACAAAGAGGTAACTGTTCTTGTCCCTTTCTGGCCTCATTCTCCCCATCTGAAGAGAAGGATGTGGACGGGACATTCCGAGGCTCTGATTTCTCCTCTGGGCACGGGGAGGAGGAGGCACTGGCGTTCAAGGCTGCTTCGGGCAGGAATGTGACATGGGGCCCGGAAGTGCCGCCAGCATGCCGCTTGCCCAGAGACGTGGTTGTCATCCCGGGAGGTCGTGAGCCTCCTGGTGCCTCCAAGGAAGGACCCCCAGCCAAACCCCCAGACAGCGCCTGGCTGTGCGCTGTGGCCCCTGCCCCAGTGTGGGTCTGCATGGATCTCCATGGCCAAGGCCATGCTTTGCAGGTCCATTTCTACAGCCTGGTCTCCCTGCCTGCGTCCTGGCCTCCTTTCCATCCAGACTTCTTGTGACTCCTCCAGGAGGCCAGCTCACACCCTGGCACGCTCCCGAGTCCTTAGCCTGGCTTTCAGGGTCCCCATAACCTGGCTGTGGCAGTGTTGCCGTGATAGCCCTTTTTTCCTCTCCCCTGCACCCTGTCCTCCCGCCTTGCCTAAATGGTTTCCTCCTCCCAGAAGGTTCCGTCTTCCTCTGAACCTTCCAGTTCTGTCTCTTAAAAATCACAGCCCACCCTATGAGCTCCTGCTTAGATGCCGCCTCCTCCTCGAGCCTTTCCTGCCCCGTCTGAACGCATCACTGCCCTCTTAGAGCAGATCTCTCTGGCTGGTGCTGGGGTTGCTGTCTCTCCTCCACCAGGCTGACCTCCCGGGCTGAGCCTGGTCCGAGTTTTCGCTGCCCCCTTGGCCAGGCGCAGAGCAGGTGTGGGAAGGTAGAATGGGGGCATGCGGCTGAGTGGGACTCCCTGGAGCTGATGAGTGGGTCACTGCCTTTGCTTGAGGGAGGGAGTGGTGGGCCAGGCAGAGCAGAGCTCTGACATGAGACAGGCTCCTGACTGTCCTGAATGCACCTCTTCCCTCTCTGCGCCCCCTGGGCCTCATCTGTGCAATGAGAACAGTACAGCTCATTTCTGAGGGTGTGCAGGAGTTTGACCTAGGAATTGAGCCTCAGTTTCCCAGTCTGAGAAATGGGCACCATCCCACCAGGTTTCCAACCTTGGTTCTTGGAGGCAGGTGGTGCGAGAGGCACAGACTACCTATGCAGGAAGCAGAAAAAGAGGCTGTCCTGGTGACAAACATAGCTGATTGGAAAAGAGCAAGAAGTGTCCCCCTCTCCACCATTCAATGGTGAGAGCCTGCAGGCCAGAGAGGGCAGGGTCTTGCCTGAGGTCACACAGCCCAGTGGAGCTGAGGCAGCTTCAGTGACCTGATCAAGTCTCATTTTTGTAGGTTGTTTCCCCTGTGGGGAGTGAGCAGCACCTGTGAGCTGCAGGTGTCAATCCCGCCCCAGTAGGGTAAGGAAGAGCTGCTGCTGCTCCTCCGGCGCTCAGTGGCGCCTGCCCCTCCCTCTGCACTTTCTCACCAGATATGCTGCTGGGCTGGGTTTCCCAGGCCCAGTGACCTTCAGTGCCCAAGCCAGCTGCTCACCCTGCCCGATGCCGAGCCTTGGCCAGCCTGCTGCCCACGAAGGTTCCCAGCTTCTTCCTGTCCCTGCTGATGCCCAGCAGATCCAGCTGGATCTCACCTGCTTACTGAGGCTCCCCGGCCCCCTCCTCACAACACCCAAGTCCCAGTGGGAACTGCTGAGGGGCAGAGGCCACACAGCGAGCCAGCCCCGAGGCTAGCTTTCCCCTCATATACACGGCCGGCCGGGGGACATCAGCACCCCAGGACCGCTGCCCCCCAGGACCAGTGAGGGACCCTGAGCCCCAAACACGCCTGGCCCTCCCCTCCAGACCCACTTGTCTCTTAGCACAGAGCACTTGGTCGGGTTTACGTATTAGAAAGATCCCTGCAGCTGGGTGGAGACTGGATTGGACACAGATAGAAACCATAAGGGGAGGGCAGTGGAGAAGAAAGACAGGATTTCCCAGTCCCGGTGACGCCTGCTTGGCCTTGGCCAGAGTGACTCACTGGGCCTGGCCCCCTGGTTCTGCTGCCGGAGCCCCCGTGGCCCCGGCGCAGCTCACGCTTCTCGCCCCTTCTCCCCCGCCACCCTGCCATCCGTTCCTCAGCACATGGGGCATGGGGGAGATGGGGTCCTGGGAGGCCACAACACAACCACAGTCGGACACACAGAGATGTGTTGAGCATGTTAATGAAACAGTGGCTCGTGGGGCAAGAGAGGAGTGGGAATGGCTCTACAATAAAAGGGAAGGAACTCATTGATAAAACCCAAACTCTGAGGCTCCAGGCCCCCTCCCTGGCCTCTGGCCTTCCCTGCCCTGGCTCTGGCTGTGGCTCTCCCTGGCCCGCGTTACTGCTTCAGCACCTGACCCTCGGTCTCACCCCTCCACCCCTCCCTGGCTGCCCCATGCCCTCAGTGAGAGCCCACTTCCCAAAGCCGCCATCCCAGTCTTGCAAAGCCAGTCCTGCCGGCTTTCCCCACTCAAAGCTCTGCATCCTGGCCTTCCCTCCACCTGCAGTGCATCCTGCCTGCGTGCTCCCCCTGCAGATTCCCGCCTAGCCTTCCAGCCCTGCTCTGTCCAGTTCCATCTTGGAGAGACACCACCATTCTTCCTGCCCCTATAGCCCCACCTGCAACATGCATTGCTTCTGGGACCACTGACCACAGTGTGTCTGGCTTAGTTCTTGGTCTGTGCCTGTCACCCTGTGCCTCTCCTCCCTGGGACTGCCGTGAGGATCTGACCCCCTCCTGTCAGCTCAGGACCAGCCCAGAGGGGTGCCAGAGAAGACGAGCATGTTGGAATTGACTGTTCCCTGAATTATAAGCTGCAGCTGTTCAGCCCTTCCCTGGTCACGTGGCATAGGGGAGGGGGCTCTGTTGCCTGGAGTGGGATGTGGTGGGAGGTTGAGGGAGCGGGGCCGGGGTCGGGGAGCTTTGTCTGTCGGGCATCCTTGGCTCCTTCGGCCGGCCCTGGATGACACCCACTCTGCCAGGCCATGCTGCGCCATGGGCACCCACTGTGGGGTGTGGGAACTGGGGCACAGAGGAGGGACCCGCAGCAGGCCTCCTGCAGTCTCCTTTCACTCCCGCAACTGGCTGGTCCCCAGGTGGAGTTGGGTCTGCCTCCCACCCAGCTCTGCGTTCACATATGGGCACACAGGCTCTCTGGCCTGCCTTCCAGTTTTGCTGCCCTGGTCGTGTCCTTTTCCAGTGCATTCTCCATGTGGCAGCCAGGTGGATCTCAAGTCCCTCCCCTGCTCAGCACCCTTCCCGCTCTCCATCACCTCAGGATGAAGCCCGATCCCTGCGCCTGGCCTTCCGGGACCTCTGGCTGGGATCCTGGGCAGCCTTGCCTGTGGTCTCCTCCCGCACCCACACCGCCACTCTGCCTCAGCTCAGTTCCTTTCCCTGAGCGCCCTGCCTGCCCTCAGGGCCGAGAACATCTCCTGAGGATGGGGCCTGGCTGTTTGGTACCCCCTCCTCAGAGAGGAAGCTTTGGAGGTGTGTGCCCTGTGGGGTGTGGGGCTGCCATCCTGACCTTGTGGGATCCTCTCTTGGACTTGAGCACCTCAAGGGTCAAAGCCACAGGTGTCCTGAGAGACAGAGGAGGCGGCTCGCAGGAGGTCACAGCCTGTGCATGAAAAAGGCCGAGCCCGGACTAGTGCTGTGATCCAGCCCGGGCTTCTTCCCTGCTCTACACCCCCTGGGTCTTCCCACCCTGGGTGCCAGGCAGAACCCTACGGGTATGTAATGTCCCCAAAACTGGTGGGATCGGGGTCACTAGATTCAGCTAGGCCTTCTTCCCAGGGCCCCTGCACAGACTTTTTCTGTTTAAGATTTTATTAAAGCACAACTGACCTACAGAACAATGCTTAAGTCATAGATACGTAGCTCTGTGACCCTATCCATGCGGCCACCACCCAGATCAAGGAGCAGTGTTACTGGAACCCCAGAAGCCCCCCTCCTACCCCTTCCAGTCACTACCCCCAAAGGCAGCCACCATCCTGCCTTCAACTCACCATAGATGGCTTATATCTGCTTTGCAGTTTTACATCAGTGGAATCGAAGTATGGTTCTCTTGTTTACTATTGTGCTCATGAGAGCCACCCATGAGTTGCATGCAGCAATAATTTGTCCATTTTCATTACTGTATAATATTCCATTAAACACCATATTCATCCTTTCTTCTGGTGATGGACATTTTGGGTTGTTTCTAATTTTTATCTATAACAAATACTACGACACTAAACATTCTTGTACTTGTTTTTTGGTGAACATGTGCACGTGTTTCTGTTCAGTATCTACTTAGGAGTAGAATTACTGAATGATAGAGTATGCATTTGTCCAGCTTTAATTGATGCAGTCAGATGTTTTTGCAAAGTGGTTGTATCAGTTGACACTCCCACGGCCAACGTGGAAGAGCTGGACTTGGGAGAGAGAGAGAGAGAGAGAGAGAGAGAGAGAGAGAGGGAGAGAGAGAGAGAGAGAGAGAGTGTGTGTGTGTGTGTGTGTGTGTGTGTGTGTGTGTGTGTGGTGTTTTCCCCTGCAGCCATTCCGGTCAGGGCGTAGTGGTATCTCATTGTGCTTTTAATTTGCATTTCCTTGATGATTAGTGAAGTCCAGCACTTTCCTTCCATCTATTGGCCTTTTGGATATGCTCTTTTCCTAATATTTTCTTCAAAAAGCTTCACTGTTTTACCTTTCGGTTAGATTTGCAGTCTATGTGGAATTGCTTTTGAGTGTGGTGTGTGTTCAGGGTCAAGATGAAGCTTTTCCCACACGGATAGCTAGTCAACTGAGCACCGTTCATTGAAAAGACCATCCTTGCCCTAATGCACTGTGATGTCACCTTTTGTCAAAATCAGGTGTCCTTGTCTTGGAGGGCTCTCTAGTCTGTTTGTCTACCCTGTGCCAGCCCCACACTGTGTCAATCACTTTGTGAAAGGTCTTGTCACCTTGAGTGTGAGTCCTCCAGCTGCTCTTTTTCACATGGGCTCGGCTGTTCTTGGCCCCCTGAGTGCTGGCTCTGTTATCCCACCCCTTAGAGGAAGCCCCAAGGCTCAGAGAGGTGAGGTGACTTTCCCCTGCCACACAGTTCTGGAACGTAGTCTTGGCTTCTTCCTGGGCAGCACCCTGCCCTCCAGGTGTGATGTAATGCTGCGGTTCCCGCCTGCACCACCGGGAACTTAACAGATTTCTTGAAATCACCTTCCTTCTTCCTTGATATTTTTGAAAGGAAGCTGTGCGTTTACTCTAAATGGAAAGTCAGTATTACTCTCTAAGTACAAGGTAACTGGAAGAATCTTAAAACTGAAGGAAAACAACAGAAAAATCCCTTCCGTTGCAGCCAGGTGCTGTTGCTGTGCGCCTGGGGCTGGCTCTTCCTTTGTTAAGTAGGTGGGCAAGGGCCGTGAGGGTTTCAAGACTTGCTGGACCGAACTGAGTTCTCCTTGAGAGAGAAGTGGATGGGGAATAACTTTCTTACTGACTTATTTACTGCCACATAAAGCAATTTAGAGCGACCCCTAAAATGATCACAGTACTAACGTGGGGCCTGCTTTGGGAAGCCCTGGTGTGATGAGGAGGCTGCAGGCTTGAGGTCCAGCTCATGGGCTGCAGGTTTTGTGCATGTTCCTTTTATGTTCTCATCTAAAAAATGGGACTGAAACTGTCTCCTGTTTCCCCCTGGCTGCGGTGGCTGAACTGTCCAGGAAGGCTCAGTGCTATCTGCCCCCGCTGTAGCTGGCTCCTTGTGGCCTGCTGCAAGATGAACCCTTACTCTGCCCACGCACCCCTGGCCTGTCCCTGGCACCTCCAGCAGGTCCAGGGACAGCAGATCAGGGCACACCCTCCCGGAAGGAGGTACACACTGTTTCCAAGGTAAGGATAGATAGAGCTCCTATGGGGCAGGCCCCGGGGCAGATGCCACCTTACAGGCTGGAACCAGGAAGGGCTGATAGCAGTTCAGAGGGGTTAGTAAATTGCCCAAGGACACACAGCACTAAGTGGCGCAGCTGGGATTCAAACTCAGGTCTGACTGACCTGCTGGAAGACTGGGTTCCCTGAGCTCCCTGGTGGGTGCTCCCATGCCCTTGTTCTGACCCGGGTCAGTGCCCCCATGCTCAGTCTGTGGAATCCCACTGTGCCAGGCTGGGTCTGAATCAACTTGTGCTTTCCTGCCTCTGAGCCTTTGCCTGAGCTATTCCCTCTGCCTGGAGTGGCCTTGCTCTCCTAAAGCACAGCTGAATTCTGGGTCCAGGCCTTTGTGAAGGCTTCTTTGTGTCCCTCTTGCTGGAATGACACATATTCCATGCTGCCTTGTGTCTGTTGGCTGCAGTAGACCATGACGTTCCTTGGGGACAGGAACCCTGAATTGTTGTAACCCTCCTGGCAGGGGAGGCACATACTAGATGTGACCCAGACATCCGTGCTGACATCCCCCAGGGACACAGTGCATTGAAGTATGCCAAGTGCTAGTCCGTGCGGCCGTGTCTCATTTGATCCTCCCAGAGGCCCTGGCACATTATCTCTTCCTTCCACACAAGGACCATGCAGACCAGAGAGGTGACGTGGCCTGTCCAGGTCTCACAGCTTAGTGGGACATTGCGAAACTAAAGCCAGGTCTCCGTCAGGAGCTAGAGAAGGGCTGGGCCACAGCAGAGAGCTCCAGGGCTTTAGCTGCATTTTCCACAGACAGCATCAGGAACAGGAGGGGAGGAGGGGAGAGAGAGAGAGAGAGGCCTGATCTAGTGGGAAGGGGCGAGCCCTGGCCTTCAGGAGACCTGAGAGCTGGTGCAGCTCTGACATGGAAAGCTGATCCCCCTTGGGAGTCCTGGGCACTCTTTGAACCTGTTTTTCCCATCAGTGAAGGAATTCCTCATGCATCATCTGTGTTGGCTCATTCAACCCAAATTCACTGAATCCACCCCCGCTCCCCAATGTTGGACACTAGGGATACAGAGAGGAGCTGGACATGGGCTTTGTCCTGGAGGGGTGTAGGCTGGGGAGACAGACGAGTCATATGCAGATGGGGTACAATGTAACGGGCGCTGTCACAGGGGTTCCAGGACTGTGGAGGTAAGGGGAGGAATAATGTCGCACAGGTGGGAGGTACTTGGGCTGAGTCTTGAAAGGTGACCAGAATTCTCCAGGTGTGCATGTGTGGATGGAACAGTGTGTGCAGAGGCCCTGAGTGGACCACAAGGAGCTCGTAGCACTGGAACCTAGGCCCAGGGTGGAGAATGGCGGGGGGAGCGAGATTGGCAGGGGCAGAGGGAAGAGGGCAGGCTGGGGGGCAGCTGGGAGGCTCAGGCTGTCCTGGTAGTGCCTGGCTCAAACTTAAGTGTCCTGAAGACAGGACGTGCCCCAGCCCCAAGCTCAGACCCAGGGAGAAGAGGCCAGGGTTTAGAAGCTGGCCTTCCTGATTGCTGGTTTATCTGTATCTATCAGTGGTTATGCCTGGAACTAGAGGGAGAGAGCAGAGCTCAGAGGCTGGCGACTCTGACCCCTTGGGCGTGTTGACTCAGTGGGTGGAGTGGGAGGCGACCTTGGGGCAGATGGAGGGTGCAGGAGGACGGTCGGCATGAGGTGCAGCCTGTGCAAAGGCCAGGGCCAGAGAGCCTGGCATAAGTAGGCCAGGGTCAGCCTGGCGGCCAGGGGTGAGGCTGGAGAGATGGCTGAACTGGGTCAGACCCTCAGCCAGCCAGGCCTGGTCCCGGTTCTGGACCTGGGCCGAGCCGAGCTTCCCCCTCTCTGTTCGCTCCTCCCTTCTGTCCTAGGAGCAAACCTTCCCAGCAGCGCTGGCCGCTGCGCGGCCTGGAGGGTGGCCAGAGCCCTCATTCTCCACCGGCCTGGCTCTGTGACCTCGGCCAGCTCGCTCCTCCTCCTTGGGTTCTGGACTCTGAACACTGGAATTGCTAGAGCTGATTTCTGGGCTCCTGCTTTCAGCTTCTTTGATCTAATTCTTGCAGCTTAAATTGCTTCCTAAACAGGCCTTTCAGGAAACTGGGGGGCTCATGGCGCTGCTGGTGGCTGTGTGCAAGAGCCCAGGGGCTGCCTCTCCAGGCCCCCCCTTCTTTTTCCCTCAGGCCCCCAACGCTGGGAGGGTGGGTGGGAAGGGGCAGGGTTATTGGCTTTCCCGGGTAGAGGGATGGCCAGAGAGGTTAAGAGTGTTGTCCTGAGGTCACACAGCAGTGGGACAGGTGGGCCCTGTATGACGTATGGGCAGAAGCTGAAGTGGCTGTGGGTCCAGAGCAGGGGACAGGCCAGCCCGCAGACCCTCGGCAGGCGGGGACCATCAGCCCCGCTCTCCCTTCTGTGCATCCGTGTTCCACCCTCACCCCTCCATTCTCACCTCCTTCCTTCCCTGTTTCTCCCCTCCCTTGAATCCTGTGGGGCTGGCTCAGCCAGGGTGTGTGTGGGGTGAGCCCTGCCCGCGCTTTGGGGTCGCCAGGCCAAGATGGAGGCTCCAAAGTCAGAGGATGTGTGTTCAAGTCCAGACTCTGCCATGGAACTTGGACAAGTTGCCTCCCCTCACTGAGCCTCAGTTCTCTTTTCTGAAAAATGGCAACAGTGAAAGGCCTACCCAGCAAATCCTAAACGCCAACCTCTAGCCGGGTGGTTTGCACACGGCAGGTGCCAGAGACGCGGAGGTTCTCTCTTGGGAATGAGAGGGGCTTTTCTACTTCTGTTCTTCCTCTTCCCTCTGGCCTGCTAAGCAGTCTCCGCAGCCTCTGGTTAATTTTACTGGCATCTTCCAGTTACTGAAGCAACGTTGTTCCCATCTTGGAGATGAGAAAATAGGGAATCAGAGAGGTTGAGTGACTTGCTCAGGGCCACACAGCAGGTGAGCAGTACAGCTGGGACTGACACCCGTATCAGTTTGCTCACAAACTCATGTTGGCCCTAGAAGCTGGCCTAGCTTGCCTCAGTTTCCCTCAGCTAGGCTGCGAAGTTGGGACCTGTGTCTTGGGGGTGCGGGATTGCAGCGTTGCCCTGAGCAGGCCCAGTGATAAGTAGGCCCGGGGGTGTGGAGATCCCGGCTGGAGCCAGCAGCCCAGATGGAGTGTGAGATACAGGGCCATAGATGGGGCTGTCAGTCAGGTGCCTGGCTGTCCCAGCCTCTGTCAGGGCACCTGGCTGCGGCTCCCTCTCCTCCCCTCCCTCCCAGAGCCCTTTCCTGAGTCGGTCCAGTCTGGGTCTCTTGCATTTGGTCAGCACACGGCTACAAGGTTCAGGGTGCTGGACTGCGAGGCGCTGATAGGCGCGGCACCTTCATGTGCCAGGGCTGCGTGTGGATTCAAGTCCAGACTCTGCTGTGGAGTCTGGGCCTCGCAGGAGACGGGCCAGTTGGAAGCCTAGAAGACGGGTCCAGGCTGAACAGAGGGATGTGGGGGTCATCCGTCTGCCAGGGGACCCCTGAGGGGGAGGGGAGGTCAGAGGGGGAGTTGGGTCCGGACCAGCGCTAGATGCCCCCGAGGCCTAGGAAGAGGAGACCGACCGTCCAGGAGTGTGAGACGCTGCAAGGTCTGGGAGGCCGTGTGGGAGAGTCTGGCTTTGGAGACTGGAAGGTCACAGGGTGGGGCTGGGAGTCCTGGGGGAGGTTAGGTCACCAGCGTGGAGGAGAGCGCTCCCTACAGAACTGGAGGCATTTATTCCGAAGTGCGGTGGAGAAGGCAGAGTGCTGGAAGGAGGTGGTGAGAAGGGATGTGACTGAAGGCTGGACGGGCCTCCAGGGCCAAGGGTTTTCCACACAGGACAGAGATGATCTTGCGGCTCTAGGCTAAGGCATGAGGGTCCGGAAGAGTACTTGGAGACAGTGCTGCCGCTTTCCTGTGGGTGTGACACCAGCCAGGGAACTGCTGGGTCACCACTGGTCTGATCCTGTCCGGGAGCTCTAGGAAGGCTGGTGGAACAAAGGAAGGGAGGTCGTGGGTGCGGCCAGGCAGCCCTGAGCGCCATCGTGGTTGTGCCCTGTCGGCCCGCGGGCCTGGCGTCATGACCTCTAGGCATCAGAAATGAGGAAATTCAGGCTGTGGAGTTAGTCGGTTCCTCTCCCTGCTCTGTGCGTACCAGCTGTGTGACCTTGGGCAGGTCTCTCCCCCTCGCTGAGCCTCAGTTCCTGGCCTGTGCAATGGGGATGAGGGTGCCCACTTCCCAGACCTGTGGGGAGGGAGCACGCGGGGACCACCTCACTCAGCATATCCCTCGGGGCCTCCAGTCCTCAGGAAGTGATGCTTTTCTGATTTTCTGTCCTCCCAGGTGCCCCAGGAGCTGCCCTCTGCTGCCTTGTCTCGGCCTCCCCTCCCGGGTCAGCGGTCACCATGTTCTCCTGCGTGAAGCCCTATGAGGACCAGAACTACTCGGCCCTGAAACGGGCCTGTCTGCGCAGGAAGGTGCTCTTTGAGGACCCGACCTTCCCCGCCACCGACGACTCACTGTATTATACGGGCACCCCAGGGCCCGCCGTCAGGTGGAAGCGCCCCAAGGTCAGTGTCTGGTCCGAACTGGTGCCGAGGTGGGCAAGCCCAGACCCACCCCGTCTGCTGGGGACAGCGGGTGACTGGCAGGGGTCGCTCTGAGGCCCCAGGCAGCCGAGAAAGTGGAGCGGCTGATGCGGGGCCCGCCTGCTGTGGGATTTCATCTGGTTGGGGAGCCAGGAGAGCGGCCCCCAGTTCCGTGGCCACCGCTGCCCAGCCAGGACCTCTCTGGGCCTCAGCTTCCTTATGAGGAAAGTGGGGCCCTCTGTTCTGCAAACCCTCCTGCCAGGGTTGTTTTTCGGATACAAATGAGGTGACTTGGATGTGCCTTTTTTTTTAGTACAACGTAGAGTGACATTCAAGTAGAAGGAATTTACTTCGCTGATTATTGTCATAGTGATTTTGAAATAGTCATTTGCTGTACATGGAAGGTATTTATTAAAATGGTTAATCAGTAATAATAGTAATAGTAAGAAATACCGCATAGAGTTGTGGGCATTAAAAGAGACGATGCGTGAATGCCTGGCGCCAAGCCTGGCGCCCGTAAGCCAGCTGTCACCATTATTGCCGGGATCTGTGAATTACGGAGCATCTGTCTGGCGGCTCCCTCTGTCCCAGCCTTGGTCGCTGTGGCTGGAACGTGTTGAACAGAAGCTTCTGGCCTCATGGCATGATCTCATTCTCTTTAACCCCGATTCCTGAGTGTGAGAGTGGGTGTCCCGGGGGCCTGGGTGACGGAGAGGCTGCTGAAGGCCAGTGCCCCAGGCCCCCTCCCAGTCTCCGCGGCTGTGCCGGTGACACTGAGAGTTGGTCACACCGGAGGGACTTCAGTCCAGGAGACGGTGCTGGACCGAGGTGCCTGGGGCGGGGGAGACTCCCCCTCCAGTACTCAGAGGAGGCATCTCAGAGTTGAGGGGTGAGAGCGTGGGGTGTGAGAAAGACACGAGCTTGAAACCTCAGCCTTATTTGGGACGTGGCAGGAGCGTGGGGTGTGTGGGGTGAAGTAAGGGGAGAGGAAGCCCCGGGGGCCCTGGGGTCGGCAGGGCTGGGCCAGGGCAGCTGTGCTGTGAGGCAGCGGGGATCTTAGGCCAGGCTGTCAGCAGCGTGTGACGGGGGAAGATTTGCACGTTACGAAGTGCCTTCCAGCCCCGCTGGACATTTTGGGAAAGTGAAATTCAGTTTTCATGTTCCTCTCACAGGCCAGGCTCTCAAGTCCCTTCCAATGCACAGAATCCGATGTTCTTGGACTGGGGTGCTTAAGAGGTAGGGAAACTGGGTCTGGGAGGGGCAAGCACATGCCCCGATCGCCCAGCGGGGCGCAGCAGAGTGGCCTGCACTGGTCCTGCAGGCCACTGGGCTGTCCCTTCCTCCCCGGGCTCCTGCCCGCCCTGGCCCACCTCCCCGGTCCCAGATAGAGGGTCCTTGGTGCCCCCTGGGGACCTCAGCCCCATGAGCTGCGCTGCCTTGGTTCTCCGAACTCCCAGCCTCCTCTCGGCCTGGCCTGAGACTCCTGCCCCTTGGTGAACCCCCAACCCCCATGGCTTCCTCCCTCTCCTATGTTTGGTGGGTAGGGAAGGAGGCCGGCCTCAATAGGCCTTTGTGAGGCCTTGGGTGCTCGAGCTCCCTGCCCTCCTCTCACTCCACCCCCTCGCTGCTCCCCTCCTGACCCTCTGCTGCCCTCTGGCCATCACTCAGACAGTTTAGATCCTGCGGCTCTGGAAGGAGGCTGGTGAGGCATGGCTGGGGATGGTTTTGGGCTTGCTGCAGTGAGAGGAGGAAATGCCAAGCTGGCTGGGCTCAGCATCCCCCTGCTGTGTGACCCTGCTGGAGTCACCTGCCCTCTCTGGGCCCTTTGCCTGCAAGTTCCGGAGTCCTGCCACGGCACACTCTCCTTCGCTGCCTTTCTCACTGGGCTTGGTGCCTAGCTGTTCCTAGACACATAAAGAGGAGGAGCGGAGCTGCCCCTGCCTTGGATGTGGAGGCCGGTGACAGGCAGCTTGTGGTGGTTGGCGTTGAGACGGAGACGACTGAGCGGGGCCCAGGGGCGGCAGTGGGGGTCAGTTCTGGGTTGGGAGGCAGTTCAGGGCCAGGCACTTCTGAGTGGTGTGGGTTGACGGGGTGAGACGGTGTGGACTGGGGTGTGTGTGATGGACGGCCCTTTGTAAGTGGGGCTGTAGGTGGTGGCAGGGTGGGATGGCGGGCAGGCCCTGCTCCACAGCATGCGGGATGTAGGGTTTGTGGAGCAGGAAGTCAGGCTCACTTGCCTCAGGCTGGTGGGGTGGGGCCAGCCCAGTGGGGTGACCATTAACTCCCTTGAGGTGGAGCATGGCCCGAGGCAGCCGTGTTTCTATGGAGTCCCATTTCCTGGGTCCTGTGACCTGACTGTTTACAAATGGAGCAAAAAGCCAACTTTCTCGAAGGCCCAGGGGAAGCCCGTCTTCACTCGCACCCCTCCCCTAGCTCCTTCTCTTGACATGAGTTGTGGCCTCTCTGCTCTTGGGGGGATCTCCTCGGCCAGCCTCCCTGCCTGCCAGCCTCTCTCTTCCTTCTCCCAAAATGGAATGAGGAGGCTGGCTTTTGAGCCAGATGGCCTTGGCCCTACCTTGCAGGAGGTGTGACCTTGAACAAGTCACTTCCCCTCCCCGGGCCTCAGTTACCTCATCTGTGAATGGGGAGAATAGTTCTCGCTGCTCCTGGTTTCTGGAGGTTGAAGTGATTTGAGGTATATCTGTGCTGTTCAGCACACAGGGGGCAGATGACAACCTGCCTGCTCTCACCGCCTGCTCCTGCCAGCCTGGTGTTGGGGACCGAGAGCCAGCCCTGCCCGGAAGTCCCATCTCTTGGACTCTCTGGTCCACTTCAGTCCCACCCAGGGCACCTGCCTCGGCCCACACCCTCCTCCCAGGTCCAGTGTTTCTTTGTGTTTTTTTCCCATTCAGTAAACATCTGCTGGCCTCCCTTAGGGGCCTGGCCAGGGAGATAAGAGGAGATAAGAGACTGGAGGAGGCCTGGGACTCAGGGGGAATCCCAAGGGGATGGGTGGATGGGAGGCTTCCTCCTCTGTCAGGCCCAGGGCCTTAGTACCGCCGCTTCTCATCCCTGCGTACCACTCCACCCCATGTCCCCCCTTGCTGCACTGTGCCTTGTCCCATCTCTGGGGATGATAAGCCTGCAGGTCCTTTGCTGGAACCAAGAAGGGAACAAATAGGGATCCCACAAGCAGACGTCAGTTTTGCAACCTCCCAGAATTCTCGCAAGGTGGCCTGGTGGTCCCCGCCCCATCTGGGGCTCATGCTCGCACCAGCACCTGGAGAAGGCCCCGCTCCTTGGCTGTGCTGAACATGAGGCCCCTTTATGTCGTGAAGCAGGCAGTTTGCGTCAAGTCCAGCCACCTGGGCCTCTGCCCTGCCCCGCCCAGGAATGATCCCCTCCCTGGCATGTGCTCCGGTGGCCTTGAAGGATGGGAGGATGGGGCGGGGAGGCAAGTCTGTTGCAGAGGGGATGGGGCACAGGCTGTAACCCCTGAGAACACTGCCCTGTTTTCGGTCCCAGGCAGAGGTCCTGCTTCCTTCCTGGGCCTCAGTTTCCCCGTTCTAATCGATTCCAGCTGTGATCTTAGCTTCCAGGAGGGAGGTGACTGGGGTGAAGGTGGATGGATGAGGAGAAGCGGGGAGAGCGGAGGGGCTGAAGGCGCCCTGGATCCGTTGACTAGCTGCCTTCCTGTTTCTGCACTGGGCCTGGAAACCTGAAGTTCTGGTTCAGTGAGGAGATGGTTACGGGCTGTGACCTATGTCCGGTGCAGCTGGCCTGGCAGGCTGGAAGGGGCCGAGAGGTGAGAGGTGACCGCAGGAGCAGGAGGCTGTGCCCCACAGAGACGTACGTTGACCGGAGGAGTGGTCACCCCAGCCCTGTCCTGCAGGCCACTCTGCTGTCCCTTCCTCCCAGGGCTCCTGCCCGCAGCAGAACCTGCCGAGTCCTGTTCCTGACACCGGAGGTGGGCAGAGCCAGACCTGGGCCCTGCCCTGGAGCTCTCAGGCTGGTGAGGGAGACCCAAAGGTGAACTTCAGGGAGGGCAGCGTTGGGAGGGAGCACAGCTGGCTGGGGGCCCTGGGGAGGATGGCGTCTGAGGTGGCATCGGTCTCGAGGCTGTGGCTGGATCCCATCTTGGGGGGGAGTTTGGAGTCTGCATTCCCCTCTGGAGCCTCCCTGCCCATCAGCCCTCTCCATGCCTGTTCTGCTGGCGTCACCACCTCCAGGCAGCCTCCTCTGATCTCTCCCTGGGTTCCTGCTGTCACAGCTGTGCTCACATGGAGGGTTACGCTCAGGCTTCTCCTCCTCAAGGGCGCTGCCTGTGGGCTGGGCATTTTCTGACTGGCTCTGTCCTCTGTGCTTAGCCAATGGCCCAGGAAAGGTGGAATGACAAACACTGGTCTTGAGAAGCCGGGGCTGTATGGTGACAAAGGTGAGGGTCTGCGCTGCCCCTGCCCCCTTGGTCTCATTGCCATATAGCAAGTCCCCCAAGCTGGGCTAAGGACAGGTGCAGGGGATGGAGAAGGGATGGTAGCTTTGTCACTCATAAGTCCTGGCCCAGCTGGAGGCTCTGGAGCTGACTGTCTGAATTGGAATCTCAGTTCACCTCTTCCTCTGTGGCCCTGTGCAAATGACTTACCCTCTCTGTGCCTTGGTTTCCTCATCTATAAAATGGGGATGCTAACCGTACGTGTCTCACAGGGTTGTTCTGCACAGCTGGGCACACAGCAGGTGCCCAGTCACTGCAAGCTGTGTCTGATTGTTCCATTCAGGGTGTCCCAAAGTGGCCGCTGGACTCCAGGTGTCCCAAGGTGGCCGCTGGACTCCAGGGCCAACCCCAGGTGCCGCCGCCAACCTCAAGTCATTTCTCTATCTTGAGCTGGAAAACCCGCGCCTCTCCTGGCAGCGGGAACACACCCAGACCACCTCCTCCTCTCCGCTCCCTCCCAGGCTGGCAGATTCGCCCCAGGTCTCTGCTCTATCGCAGGGAGTCAGGGCAGTGCCGAGCCTGGAACCAGGGACTCCGGAGCCCTGAGCTCAGTCTCTCCCAGGGGCCAGAGGAGTGTCTGGGGCAGGCTGGGGTGGCTGGACCTGCCCACAGGCTGCCCTGGCAGTGCCGCTTAGTGGGGAGGAGAGCTCTATTCCGGGGGCTGGGCTCTGTCTCATCCATCCACCTGCCTCATGACCCCAGGCGCCCTGCCCCATCCTGGGCCTGGCATCCTCCCCTGTGGAATGGGTGGTCCTGTCTCTGTGCAGGGCCCACAAGGGGGAGGGGTGCCTCGAAAGTCACGTCCTCTGATGCCAGGCGGTAGCTGTCTCTTTTCCCATGGTGGGGATGTGGCTGGGGTCCTCCAGGTACGAAGCCCCCCTCCACCCTTGTCCTGCCTGCCCTTCCGGGCCCCAGGGAGGCAGATGCTAAGTCATGGCTCCCTCTGGCTCAGAATTCTCAGCTGGGCCTGGGAGATAAGATAAGGAGGGCAGCTGGGTGGGAGGCAAAGCCACTGCTTCCTGAGAGCTCACTGGGTTTCCAGCCTCACTGGGTTTCCATGACCTGGGGCAGTGTTACTCAGACCTGTGGCATTCCGCAGTCTGTACTCTGGGGGATCCTCTTGCAGCTTGGCCCTGGGTCACCCTGAAATCCCATCTGGAGTGCTCATGCCCTCAGGGGAGTTACAGCGCTCAATGGCCCTCCCAAACTCTGGTTTTCCCAGGTAGAGGTGGCAACAGGAGTCCTGAGCACCTTAGTGAGACCTGATGGCCCTTTGCCCCGTTTTCCCCGGCCAAGTGCTCTGCCTGCATGTTCTGTGGAGTCCTTACACAGCCCTGCAAGCATAATAATCTACTTCCTTTGGGAGGAAGGGGAGGCAATGGAGGCTCAGAGAGGTTGAGCCACTGGCCCAAAGTTGCACAGCCGGTAAATGGGGAGCAGGAATTTGAATTCTGACTTCCTGACTCTGCTGCCCTCTGCTGGCTGCCTCCAGTAGGACCTCAGTAGCTCTGTTGTGATTGAACTGGTTCAGGAACACCAGCTGAAGTGGAGGCAGGCCAGTGCTGCGTGGCTGCGGTATGTTGTTCAACCTCTCTGGGCCTCAGTTTCCTCATCTGTGAAATGAGCACAATTCCCACCTCTCAGGACCATGGTGAGGATAGATCACGGTGCCAGCAGGAAGGAAGGCATGTCTCAGTGTTTACCTCCCCCAGCCCGTATTGTTGCCCCCCTTGGAGAGCAGTCACTTGCTCTCAGCTCTGTAGAGTGAAGATGCTGATGGGTGAGGAGGAGGGGACTGGGGTGGGCACTCGGGGAGCTCTGGGGGTGTCTGCTCAGCTCTGCTCGGCATTTCTTGCTGTGTGTCCTTGAAAATCACTGCCTCTCTCTGAACCTTCGTTCCTCATCCATAAAATGGAATAAAAATGCCACACTGCTCGGGTGGGGTGAGGGTCAGATGAGACAGCCCGAGGATGTGCCCATATGGGTCCTGGGATGGTTGTCTCCTCGCTTCTCCCTGGCCCTTTGCACTCGTCATGTGCAATTTTGATGTGTTTCTGCCCTGCACCTCACCCCACTTTGTGACTGTGGGCCCCTGAGAGCTGGCTGGGATGGGCCCTGCAGGGCTGCTGGTGCTGGAGGATGATGGACACTGAGCCCTTGCTGGTCAGGGAGGACCACAGAGGGCAGGAGGAAGGTGGTGGCCCGGGTCCAGCCCCTCGAAGTCCTTCCACAGTATTTGCTCATCACCCAAACTTCGGCAGAAGAGCAGAGTTCTTCAGCCGGGCGGGGGAGAAGGGCTTTCTGGGCAGCCCTGGGGGAAGCTGGACTTGGAGAAGCTGACCCAGGGCCCCAGGAGGCAAGGGGAGGCGTGCGAATCTCCAGCAGACAGTGAGGTCTCCTCTCGGCTTCTCCACAGGACATATGCGAGGACCCCCGCCTCTTTGTGGATGGCATCAGCTCCCACGACCTGCACCAGGGCCAGGTGGGCAACTGCTGGTTTGTGGCGGCCTGCTCGTCCCTCGCTTCCCGCGAGTCACTGTGGCAAAAGGTGAGGCCCGGGTCAGGCGGGGGTGCTGGGGAGACTCAACTCAGCCTGGCGCCCTCCCCATCAGATGGGGGAGGTGCAGCCTGAGTGAGCAGGTGAGACGTTACGACAGCCTGTGTGGGGATGGGGCGGGGTGATGCCAGGGCTCCCCAGTGCTGACTGAGCATCAGAATTGCCTTCCCTGCCCCTGCCAGCTCAGGGGCAGGTGCTGGGAATCTGCAGAGCTCCCAGTTCTGATGCGGCCGCTCTTGACTGTTGGGGGCCCACTGAGCAGAATCTGCACCTGCGAAATGTGGAGGCTGCCTAAAGCACGTGCAGTGTGGAGACACCACTAACTGCAGCTCAGGAGTCCCCTGCCAGTATCTGCTGTGCGACTTGGCCAGCTCTTGTCCTTCTCTGGGCCTCACTCTTCTCACTCTGAACAGCTGGAGTGATCCAGACAATCCTGTTTCATGATTCATGGTTCCAAGCAGCTGATATTCTGGACCAGAACCACAGGGTTTTAGGTTGGAAAGAATGGGCTCCGGTCCTGACACTTCGCCCTCTCGTGGCAGCATTCGGCGGTGCAGCCCTTAAGTCCAACACTCAGAGCTCCCTCCTTGGGGAAGCAGGGAGGCTGGAGTTGTGGTTTCTAAAGAGTAACTGATGGGGACTGCGTCCTGGGTTCCCACGCCAGCAAATATAAGTCATTGCCCCTTTCTCATCCCTGCCCTTTCTGCTCTTTCTGTAGGGACTAGCGGTAGGGCTTAAGAACACCGGGCATCCGAGTCTTACAGGCTCAGGTGCGAGTCCCAGCCTCGCCGTTTCATAGCTTTGTAATTAGCCTCAGGTTACTCATCCAGAAAGTTGGGATATCAGAGTAGCTCCCTGTCGGGGAGCTGTGAGGGTGGAACAAGGTACTGTGCTTACAGGGCCTTGTGCAGGGCAGCGCTGCCGTGACCAGTGTTGTGATCATTAAGATTCATGGAACATGATGGGTGTTCCCGGGCAAGCAGGGTGCAAGGGGCAGATGAGTTTGTTCTCATCCTCTGAGGCGTCCCTCAGCCGTCAGAGGGAGCTGTGCCCTTCGCCGAGGCTGGGACTGTGGTAGGTGTCCTGTTGTCATGTCTTCGGAACAGGGGTGTGACCTCTCAAAGCCACCCCCCGAGTGGGCGTCCCTGGGGCCTGGCCCCGGTGGGCCTGTGGGATACGGGAAGCTCTGTGCTGTAGGCCCCTCGGCAGAGGCCCTGGGTGGTCACGGGGCGTCCAAGCTGGGAGGGCCTTGGAGAGCCTCATGGCCCACAGAGGCTCGGGATCAGGCGCTGTTCTTCGGGTGTAGAGCTGTCCTCACCCTCCTGCCTCCAGGCTCCAACCCCCTTCTCTGAGCCCAGAACAAGGTGCCCCGGTCAGGTGGCACATGGGAACCCTGTGGGGCTGGCCTTACACCTCCCACCCAGCCCTGTAATTGCCTGTTTATCTGTGATCTCCCCTCTCGAGCTCGCAGACAAAGCTGGTCTATATCTTCCTGCTGAGCCCAGCAGGAGCCCGGCACAGAGAGGGCTCAAGAAAGTTTTGAGAACAGAGCTCCTCCCCAGCGACTGGCCAGCAGCCCCAGGCCTCCCGGGGCCTGCAGTGGGGCCAGGGCCTGGCCCTCTGTGTCCCCTCCTGGGGAACGGGCTGTCTAGTCATTTGTAGAGATGAGCCTCAGCTTACCGTGTGCCCTGCCCTGGGCCCGACCCCTGGGACAGCCCTCCACCTAGCAAGTGGAAGAAGGGGCCCCGGACCCGCAGGCAAGAGGTTTTTGTTGGTGCTTTGTGACCATGGGCAGGCCTGTGTTTGTCTCTGGGCCTAAGGTTCCTCCTGCAGGGTGTTGGGGCACCCAGCCTGGCTTGTCTGGAAGCTTCAGGGGCAGATCTCCAGGAGCTTAGGTCCCTGGGAGGTTGGGCGAGGCAGGGCTGCTCTGGGCTAATCGCACTCTGCCTTCTGGTGCTGCTGTGGTGACAGACCCTGGGTCCCGGCGGCAGGCACGAGGCCCCGGGGAGCTCATTACTGTGCCTTACCTCCCCTCCTGTCCCTGCTGACTGGGCCCTGTTTGTTGTCACCCCTCACTTGCTGGGCCTGTTGCCCTGCAGGGCCTCCCCTGCCCCACCCTGTTTTCTCCATGGAATGGGGGCGCTCAGCCTGAGCTGCACCCCTGCTCCCTCCACCCACCTCACACTCTGGGGGTGCTGAGCCTCAGTGCAGGCACATCACGCCCCGACACACGTGCCCCCTTCTCCAGGAAGCCGCCCCTTGACCTCTAGTACTTGACACGGCCTGGGGCCGACAGGCGGGGGGATTTGAAGCCAGCGGGTCCTGGGTTTGATTCTGGCTGGGTTTCTCGTTAGTCGTGACCTTGGTCAGGTCATGTTTCTTCTCTTGGCCTCTGTGTAAACCTGACTTTTCCAGTCCCCATGGTAGTGGGAGGATTAAAGGAGCCCACGGGGTAGGGGTGCGGGGCAAGCCCATGGCATTTAGCAGCAATCTAAATCCCTCCCTGCCCCTCCTCTGGCCTCCCACCTATTCCTCTCTTCTGCCGGACACTTCTAGGAAGCAGGCCTCCCCGTCCTATGGGATCCCTGATGGGGACATTATGGTCTCCCCAACTTGAATGTGCATTCCCTGAGGGCAGGGCAGTGGACTTTAGGTGACCAGGTTTTGTGGACCAGACGTCAGATGTGACACTGGGTTGGAGCATTTGCCATGAGCCTGGTCTGGCCCAAGCCAGGTGAGCGCACCTTCCCTAGAGCCTGGCGTGGCCCCAGGCGCAAGGGCAGGCCTGAGCCCTGCTCTGAGTCACGGGGTACCCAGGCCCAGGAGGAGACAGCCATGACCCCGGTGGGGGGAGAGCAGAATTGAGCAGAAACCCAGCGGGGTGCCCGAGTGTCTGAGAGCGAGTTTTGGGGGGTGGGCATCCTGGGCCGGGGCCTAGGGGAGGCACCTGGTGGCAGGGCCTCGCAGTCTTTTAGTTCCACTTAAAAACGTTTCCCATCCCACCCCTGCCCATGTTATATGAGCAATCCCGGCCCTTTAGCATATAGCAGTTCATGCACCACGCGATAATTGAGCACCAGCTATGCCCCAGCGCCATTCTAGATACTGGGGACAGGTGATTTTAAAAACTACCTGGAAACAGCCAGTGTTGAGGGTTTTCTACATTTTCTTCTAGTCTTTTTTCCATTGGGGGTTAAAGAGGGGCTTGTTCATTTGTTATGATCACATTTTTGCTGTCACGGATGCCAGTCTGGACCTTGCTTTTCTCTTCTCTATTCACTCCTACGTCCAGCCTTTGGTGGGGCCTCCCAAGGCATCTGGTGGCCAAGCAGAGGTTTGTGGGAAGCAGCGGGCCAGCCCCACCCGCAGCCTCCCGCCTGCCCTTCCTTCCCCTCTGGCCGTCCTTGGTCCCCACGGCTCCCTCCCTCCTGCCCTGCCTGTCTGTGAGGCCCCAGCCCTGGTAACGGCTTCCACCTTCAGCCTCTTCCTGCCGGTCGGTAACCCTCTGCCCAGGCCGAGACCAGGCCCTTCCCCAGGGTCCTGCGGCCTCTGAATCCTCATTGGTAGAAGCTGGACACCTCCCACCATGTCCTGCAGGCCCGGAGAGGTGGCGGCATTCTCCCCCTTCAGTGATGCCTCCAGACCACACCCTCCCCATATAGACCCCTGCAAGCTCTTGCCATTTGTCCCCCACTCCCCCCACCCCCGGCCCCCACCAGCAGCCCACCTTACTGCCATCCCCTGGCAACCAGCTACCCTGGCACCCAGGCATCAAGGGCTCAGCACCTCCAGTTTCCCAGCCTTTCCCACCCCAAGTACTGCTGCGTCCCAGGGGTTACTGTGCCTGTGTGGCTGACACCCTGCCCTCATCACCCTGGCCCAGTTCTTGGTTCTGTTCCTCCATCACCCTCCCCTTCCAGCCATCTCCCTCCTTCCTGTGCCGATGCACAGATGTCTCTAAACCACATTTTGACTTCGGTCAATGCCCGTGTACTCTCTCCCCACGTGCCCGTCTTCCTCTTGTCGTCCTTGTCCTTAGGCCCCATGATCATCAGCTATTCTCTTGTCAGTGTCATTCGTTCATTCATTCATTCAGGATTTCTGAGGGCCTCCTATGTGGCAGCCCTGTTCTAGGTAGTGACTAGAGTGATGAACCAGACAGCCACAGTCCCTGCCCTCTTGGTGGGGAGACATCACAGACAAAAACGAAGCAAATGTACAAATAAAAATGAAAATTTAGTGCTGGGAAGGAAATAGCTCCTCCTCATGAAGGAGAGAGAAGCTCCCCGAACAGTCACTCCCCAGACACATTGTTCCCCTCTCCTCTGCTGCTCCAGCTACAAAGTAAAAGGTTCTGTGAGGGACAGGCAGTTTAACATTTGCTGCCTGGTTTTCTCGAATACCATCGGGGAATTGCTGTCAGCAGCCCCCAGAACTGACCCAAGGGCTTGAGGTGTTGTCTTAACAGGATCGGGTGCATGGTCCCCTTTGGTGACCCTCTTGCTGTTTGTGTAGCCCAAGACCCCACTGACTTACTTAGCTTCCATCTAGCAATTGACTGTGCTTGTGGTCCACTGGGCCCTTCAGATTGTTTTCAGTTATTACACTTTGGCCTGTGCTTCTGTCCTCTTTTCTGTGTGTGGCAGTGTCATGGCAGCTTCCCCTCTCCCTCACCCCCACCCCCAGTTACTCTCACATTTCTTCCATTTGCCCACGTATAACAGCTGAGCTCCTGGTTCCCCCTCTGCAACCGGGGATACAGACGTTTGTCAGATTCTTCCATGGCCTCAAGTCTCCTGGGGGAAACTGAGGCTCAACACAGGGGTGATAAGTGGTGGGATTTTAGTAGAAGAGCTTCCTGGGCATGTGGCTGCCATGCGGCGCAGGGTTGAGGCGGGGCCAGCAGGCAAGAATCATCCAGGTCAGTGATTCTCAAGATACAGCTCCTGGACCAGCGGTATCAGCATCACCTGGGAGGTTGTTAGAAATGCAGGTTCTCAGGCCTCATCCGAGACCGATTAAATCAGAAACTCTGGGGTGGGGCCCAGCACACTGAGTTTTAAGTCCTGCAGCTTAAAACTCAGGACTTAAATGCTCCCTGAAGTTTGAGAACATCGGTCTAGGTGAGAGATGATGGTGGCTGGGCCGGGGTCCTGGCAGTGGGGCTGGGGAGACGTGTTTCCAGGGTAATCCACAGGCCTTGCCGATCGGGCCTGGAGGGGTGCGGGTGAGGCCGAGTCAAGGAGAGCGCCAAGGTTCGGCTTAGGTGACTTCAAGTCTCAAATCGGTGGGCCCCTCTGGGCCTTGTTTCCCACCCTCCTGCCAGGGGCTCTTCAGCCTCTCCTGATGTGTCTCCAGTGAGCGCTTGCCCCCCGCCTCCTGCCCTCTTACTGCCTGTAAGCAGTGCTCCCTCTTCACAGCAAGCCAGCTCTCAGCCCATCCGTGGTGGCCAGCGCGGTTGCCACAGCAGCTGGTCCCTGAGGAGCCTGCCACCCTCCTGCCCGCCTGCAGTACCTCCATTACCGCTTCTGCGAGGAGTAGAGAAGGAGGCATGTGGGGACGCCCGCCCTCCTGCACACTCCATTTTGAGGACGGGGTGGGGCTGGGAAGAGCCAGGGGCAAAGAGGGGCGGGACGAGGAGAGGGCGAAAGGGGAGACGGGGCCCCTCTTTGGTGGCCTCTCGCCTTGGCCGTGAGGCCCCAGTCCACTCGGCTCCTGGACGGTGGAGGCGGCAGCAGCGAGGGGGCCATGGCGGAGGAAGAGCCGAAGCCGACCCAGCTGGACACGCCCCTGGTCCTGGGCGAGGACCTGACCAAGCAGCTGCGGCTGCGCGTGGAGAGTCTGAAGCAGCGCGGGGGGAGGCGCCAGGATGGCGAGAAGCTGCCGCCGCCAGCCGAGTCCATGTACCGCATCGACTTCATCCAGCAGCAGAGGCTGGACGTCGTGCTGGACAAGCCGGGCAGGGTCACCATCACGGGCACCTCCCAGATCTGGATGCCCGACCTCACCAACCTCATGACGCGGCAGCTGCTGGACCCCACTGCCATCTTCTGGCGCAAGGAGGACTCGGAAGCCATGGATTGGAATGAGGCCGACGCCCTGGAGTTTGGGGAGCGCCTGTCCGAGCTGGCCAAGATCCGCAAGGTCATGTACTTCCTCATCACCTTCAGCGAGGGCGTCGAGCCTGCCAGCCTCAAGGCCTCCGTGGTCTTTAGCCAGCTCTGATGGCAGCTGCCCGCTGCTACCCTCTCCCTTGGCCCACCTGCCTGACCCCTGCCCATACCCCTTTCCCCCATGTGTGTGTTTGGGGACATTCTTCTAGCTGCTGGCCTGTACTTGGCTTGGCCGGGACCCCTGAGCCTGCGTCCTTCCTTCTCTCCTTTCCCTGGTGCTGGCGCTCCTGTTCACGGGAGGAAGATGCAAGGGCTCCGTAGTCTAGAAGCTGACCTGGCTGCCGCTGCTTCTGCCGTAGACCATGGAGACCTGGTCGGGGCTAGTGTGGGGAGATGGAGAGGCCTTGGGAGGTGGGCTTCTCTCTGCTCCATTGTTGGGAGAGAGACTGAGAGACCAAGACAGAGACAGACACAGACCGAGAGGGACACCTCTAAGGAACCAGCCATTGGGCTTCCTCCGGAGACAGGGGCCCAGAGATGACGACGAAGCAGCTTCCTTGGAGAGTCTGGCACACAGGCGTCTGCCGCCCTCCTGGCCACGATGCCCCTTCCCAGTGTCCGTGTCTGGAGGTGAACACTCAGGGCACCTTGTGTGGGCCCGCGACACCTCAGGGCTCTTAAGACGTTGGGCAGGGTTGCTGTGAGGGCTGATTTGGGCAGTGGGCAGTGGCTGGCATGCTGGAGGCTGTGCAGGCCAGCTCTTGGTTTTCTGGGACTTCAGGAGGGGAGACGTGAAGGGGGAGATCTCAAGAACGTTGCATAGAGATGTATCTATCTATACATACACATATGTCTTGAGAGAGAGCACGCTATATTCATATGGTTGTGTTCCGTACCTGCCCTGTGGATGAGCCTGAATTGCCCAGCTGGTTCCCTGGTGGCCCTTAGCAGGGGCTTGCTCAGGATGGCCTTGGGGAGGGGAAGCTCCTGAGCCGGTGAAGTGGGGAACAGTGTAGTAAACAGGTTTCCCTCTGCCTGGGGGAAGCTGGAGAGAGGGGGTCCAGAGCCCTGGAGCTGGAGACAGTAACATCTCTGGGGCCTGAGGTGTGCCCTCCTGGGATGTCAGGCTTTTCCTGGCTAACTGGTCGGAGAAGGCAGGTGTGTCATCCTGGTGCGGCACCTTTGGTGGGGTTGAGGGGTGGGAATCGGGGGCAGCCTTGGAGGGGAGCTGCGATGGATGGTGGTCAGAAGTGGGCTGGAGGTGACAGTGTGGTGTGACGGCGGAACACTGGCCTCAGAGGTACAGGGCAGAACCCACTCACCAAACAGAGGGAAACTGAGGCACAGTTGCCAGCAGATTCAGTTCCAAGCGCCCCTCACGCTGCACAGGCCCAGTGAGCTCCTCTGAGGCCTGGCACCAGCCGAGGGCACCTCAGGAAGCGCCCCCAACACCGTGTCTCCAGGTCAGCCCTGTTTTGTGTCAGGGACGTGCCCGTGACATTTCCCTCGTGAAGCAGAGCCGTCGGGGGGCTGCAGGGCCTCTGTGCCTCTGCAGGGAGCAGAGGCACTGAGAGATGGAGGGTCAGCCAACCCTAGTGGCCAGGGCTGCCGGGAGGGCAGGCCCCCACTTTGGAGGCAGGCAAGCAGAAGCAGTTGGAGTCGATTCTTCAGTGGGAGATTTGGCCGTGGTGTGAGCGATGGTCCTTTCTAACCTGAAGCTCGGGTGTCTGTTCCGGGACATGCTTGGATTCCTGCCTGCTTCTCTGCTGACTCCGGGGGAGCCTGGAGGCTAGACCCCTGTGGATGGCCCTGTCCTTCTGCCCCTCTGCTTGACCCCTCCCTGCAGCTCTGGGGCCCCTCTTGCCGCAGACTGCTTGTATCCGCTCCCCAGCACGTCTGCTCTGTGCAGGCATGTGAGTGTCTCTGCCGTGCTCACTGCATGTCCCCGGTAAAGCCTGTGTGTCCCCGCCTCGTGGTACGCGTTCTCTTCCCAGGAGCCACCCCTCCCTGGGCCCCCTCCACACCCCTGCCCCCTCCTCCTGCCGCTTTCAGGGCTGAGGCCCAGAGCAGGTGGTGACTGGCCCAAGGTCAGACATCAGCATGGGGTTTGAAACCAGGTCCCGTGACACCCAGCCAGGAACCAACAGCCCTGACAGTTTTTTCTCCAGTGGCCCCCAGACCAGCCTCTGTATGGGGCATGGAGAGAGCCATGCTGAGGCCTCGGGGAGACACTTGGGGCCCACAGGGGATGGTGGGGACCCACCAAGCCGTGCTCAATCTGGAGTCACCCTCCCTTGCAGGGTGGCCGGGCAGGAGGCAGACGGGACAAGGGAGTGGCTGAGAGGTGGGGTGGGATCAGGCCTGTGCCCCGATTTCCCTAACATGCTGTATGTCCTCAGGCAGCCCCTGACCCTCTCCCAGCCTCAGACCTTCTAAAGGGAACAGCCTGGTTCTCTGAAGCCCCTTGCGGCCCTGCCCCCCCACTGACCAGAGAAGACCCATGTCACCATGTCGCCTTAGTGCCCCACCTGACCCTGACCCTCACTCAATTTGTGGACGGTGACAACAGAGGCCCGGGGAGGAGGCTGCCGGCCCGAAGTCACAGAGGGTGTGTGGAGGGGCCGGCGACGGGGTGCACGTGGATCAAGCTCTGGGTCTGTGGACCTTCGACCCCATGACCCTGGCCCCCTGGGACAGGAAGGGCCGATGCCCCCATCCCATCTGAGGGCCCAGGCCCGGGCAAGGCCGGCTTCTCCCCCGAGACAAGGGCAGGCCCCGCTTCCGAGGCCGCTCTTGGGGCTTTGCTTGGGAACAGCTCCCCAGGCAGGTCTCGCATCCGCGTGTTCCTCCACCCCTGAGCCCTGCCCAGAGCAGCTGCTGCCGCCTCATTTCCCTTCCCCAAGCCCTGCCCTCCAGCCCCAGCCTCCATCCACTCCTGAAGATACTTCTGGGAGGGGTGGGGGGAACAGAGACGGGAACCCAAGCTTCCCACCCTGAGGACAGCAGTAGAAGGCCTGGTTCTGCTCCTGAGACTGGGTTGGGGGGAGTGCAGGGAATGGGAAATGAGGACCTGCTTTCCACGGAACCCGTGAGAAACCACCGAGCAGAGAGACCCGCCGTTTCCTGAGCTCCTGCCTCCCACTGAGCCAGTGTACGGTAGGGTGAGGGACCCAGCCTGGCGCTGCCGCCAGCCACCACCCGCGTGACCCTGAGCAGCCTCTCGGAGCCTGTTTGCTCATCTGTCGGTGGGGATAGTAATGGTTCTTTCCTCATCGGGTCACTGTGAAGATGAAATGACTTAAAGCTAGTGAAGCACTGAGCTTCCTGAGAGGCACACGGGCTTCCTCTCTGGATTTCCTCCTTGTACTTTCCCAGTCGCTGTAGACACAGAGTCTCACTTTGCACCATGATTCTGAGAGGAGGGTGTTAGGAGAACCTACTTACTAAGGAAGAGTGTAGGGTTCAGAGAGGTGTAGTGAGTTGCTTGAGGCAACACAGCAGCCAGTGCTTAGGCAGTGTGGGGTGGAGGGATAGGCAGGGTCCAGGCCTGGCTCTGTGGTTGGAGAGAGTGGTCATGGGGGAGTGGATTCTCCTCACCATTACCAGGCTTGGAAGGGCCCGGCTGAGGGAACCTTAAGCCCTCACAGTCGAGCCTGGGAGCCTAGCCCGAGGGGCCGCCCAGGTCTCTGAGCGTCTGGCTGTGCTCACTCCTTGTGAACAGGGATCCCGGGGCCCCCTGCAGGTGTGTCCGCACCCCACGCTCCAGGTGGTGAGCTGGAGGCGCTCCTCTCCCAAGGGGCTGGGGGTGGGGATTGCCCAATCTTCCTGGCTTCTTCCAGCCGTGGCGTCTGAAACTCGGGAATTTGAGACTCTTGGAATCAGAAGCTGAGAACTGAGAAACCAGATGCTCAGAACCAGGGACCCTCTTGTTCTGAGGATCTGGAGAGGACTGTGGCTCACCTCACCCAGCTTGGGTAGCACAGGAAACTCCACTGTAGCCCCTCAGCCTGCAGCCCTACTGGCCTTGTTTAGAAATGCTCCTGGCTGGCCCTCTGGGGTCCCAAGCAGAAATGTGTGGGAAGCTCCCTCTCTGCCACACGGACAGACACACACGCACACACTTGCACGTACACATGCATGCTTCTGTGCACACACTCACACACGGGCGTTCACTCACTTACCCAGGGTCCCAGCAGGATTTGAGCCCAGCCACTTGGGTCTGGGTGGGAGTCCCTGGGGGAGATCACCGGGGGGTGCTCCAGGTGCTGGGGCACCAGGGGGTACTGTGGCACACCCATCAGTGGGACTCTGAGGTTTCTGGGTGATTCTGCAGTGGGTGGCTGTTAATGGGCGCACGAGGGGCTCCAAATCCCACAGAGTTCTTGCCTCACTGCCCGGTCAGCCCAAGGAGGTGCCTCAGCCCCTTCAGGCCTGTTTTTCCCATCTGCACAGTGGACTGTCGTTAAGGTTTTCCTTTCTCCTCCTGGGAGGGAGGTTGACCAGGTCCCCCCGAGGTTTGCACACACCATGTACTCCACACACCAGCAGGGACGACCCCTCATGTGTGCACAGCCCTCCACAGTCGATGCAGTACAGCCAAGGCCGTTCTCCACCTTCGTTCCCACAACAGCCTTGGAGGGAGGGTAGGTAGATGCGGAGACACTGAGGCTCCGAGAGGCGGCCTAGTCGAAGCTTAAGTCCCAGCCACACACCGGGGTTGGTAAATTGATGTCCAGCATCAAACGACAATCAGTATCAAGGCTACAGAGGACAAGGAGCTTTATTTGCAGGTCTTGGGAATTGCAACGGGGGCGACACAGATTCAGGTAGAACCAAAGAGCGGTCCAGGGAAGAGGAAGTCGGGCTTGTAAAGGCGAAAGCCATAAGGTCGTTAAAGGAAATATGTGTCCTTGAGGCTGTCAAGAGTTATTTTAGGGTAAGGATCCAATAAATATCTTGAGTTTCTGGAACACTGGGCAAACGTTCCGGATGGCTGCGTTAAGACAAGAAGCGGTCAAAGTTCGGATTCCGTGCAGGTGATGACGTGCAGAAATCACACTTTCTCAGTGGCCTCCCAGCTCCGTTTTAGAGCGCTGTCTTAGTAAAACTGACTCCATTTGTATTTTCCTTTCACACCAGTAGTGTGTACAAGCTCACCAGCTGTCCAGGCCCTCGCTGCGGCCGGCATTTGGGGATTTTCCTCCCAGAAAGACTCAGCCAGCTGTGGAGCTGGCCCTGGCCCTGTGCCGGGCGGTGGGGATCGGAGCAGGAGCTTGGGGGAGGGGCTGCTGGACGGCGCCCAAGGGGAGGGTGGAGTCAGGAGGACCCTGCAAGCTGCTGCTCAGCTGGCCCCGGAGGGACAGGGACGGGATGAGGCCGGCAGAGGGAGCCACCCGTGCAAAGCTGAGGTGGCCTGAGGCATCACGGGGTGTAGATTCCTATAGGGCCTGAGGGAGGCAGTGTTCAGGGGTGAAGCTGAGAGCTGCCTGCAGGGCTTTGAATGCCGGGCCAGGCAGCTAGTGTCCCTGGCGATGGGGCTTTTCAACTGTAGTCATGCGAGAGGAGAGAGACAGCCTAGTGAGCCCTTGGACCCATCCCTCCACCTCAACCACTGCCAACTCGTGGTTGCTCTTGTTTCCTCTACAACCCCGCTCCCCCCAGGCGGCATGTCATTTCATCTGTAAATATTTCTGGATGTATCTCTGAACGATAAGGACTCATTCAAAACCCAGAACCATAATATCTTAACATAACTAAAATCACTTTATAATAATTCCTTAATATCATCAAATACCCAGTAAATGTTCTGGTTTCCACTCTGGGTCACAGATGTTTATATGTATATTTTACAGTTTGTTTGAATCAGATCCAAAGGTCCATTACTGCAGTCCGTTGGTTCCCCTTCATCTTTTCATTTTTTTCCCTTGCAATCTAGTTGCTGAAGAAGCCAGTCATTTGTCCTGGGAGTTTCCAACCATCTGGATTTTGCAGGCTTCTTTTTCATGGTGTTGATTAATATTTGTCTGTGCCCTGAGTTTCCTGTGAGGTAGCACTCACCTCTGGAGGCTTCATAAGATGCGGCACAATTTTTTTTGCACAACTGCTTCATAGGCGAAGTTGTCTCAGGAGGTACATAATGTCGGGTTGTCTCTTTTTTGTGACATAGGAACCATCGGTGATCCTAAATCGATGTTAGAAGCCATGATTACCTAAATCCATTATTTGTCAGTGGTTGCAAAAGAATAGGAGTCTAGGACTTCCCTGGTGGCGCTGTGGTTAAGAATCCACCTGCCAAAGCAGGGGACACGGGTTCAAGCCCTGGTCCGGGAAGATCCCACATGCCGTGGAGCAAATAAGCCCGTGCGCCACAACTACTGAGCCTGCACTCTAGAGCCCGCGAGCCACAAGTACTGAGCCCTTGTGCTGCAACTACTGAAGCCCGTGCGCCTAGAGCCTGTGCTCCGCAACAAGAGAAGCCACCACGATGAGAAGCCCGCCCACCACAATGAAGAGTAGCCCCCCGCTCGCCGCAACTAGAGAAAGCCCGCACACACAGCAACAAAGACCCAACGCAGCCAAAAATAAATAAATAAATATATTTTTTTAAAAAAAAGAATAGGAGTCTAATATTCTAATTTCTTCTCACTTCTTAGATGGAATTCATCACCAGATAAAAACCTCCCTTCATCTGCTCTTGGTTACTCTATGGCACAGTTTGTATAGAAAAGTCAGGTTAAGTCTTTGATTTTTTTTTTTCTTTCGATTTCCAGTTTCAAAAAAATGAGTTGTTTCCCTGCCACCCTCCAATAGTGACTAATTATTTGTTTGTGTTAATATCATCATGGTCTCATGGATTTGAACATATCGGATGTGTTTTCATTCATCACTGTCATTATCCTTTACTGCTGCTCAGATTGGCCCGCCTTTGGCTAGTGGGAGCCTCTTCAGATTGGTCCTGAATCCTCTGGTTGCTTCCTTGATTTCTGGCATGACCGGATGTGGTGTGGAGGGTGTCTGGTTTGTGTGCCCGTGGGAGCACACCTCCCTGGACAGACTGCTTCCTCTCGCTTGGTACCCTGGCTGGCAGCAGAGAGGGGCTGAGGGGTGAGAAGGCTGGCCTGGGGCTTCCTTGAAGGGCTTCCTTGAAGGGCTGTGGTGTGGGAGGGAAATTGAGGCCCGTGGAGATCGCTGACTCTTATCACAGGCCCTGGAGCCTCATTAGCTGCCTTTTGAGTAACAGAGGGTTCAGAGCCAAGCCCTGGGTTTAATGATCCTCCCGTGGCCCCAGTGATACCTCCCAGCTCCTGCAGGGCTCCTCTTCTTCCCTCCCCCCTCCCCCATCCTTCTTCCGCATCCCGTGCAATCCAGAGCTTTCAGAGCAGGGAGGAGTGGAGGAGGGTGCAGTGGCCAGGCCAGTGTTCCCAGCTTCCGACTCTCCATTGCTCTGTGCCCCTGCATGTACCCCCTTTTTTGCAAAATAAATTTATTTATTTATTTATTTTTGGCTGTGTTGGGTCTTCACTGCTGCGCGCGGGCTTTCTCTAGTTGCTGCGAGCAGGGGCTACTCTTCATTGCGGTGCGCGGGCTTCTCACTGGCCGGCTTCTCTTGTTGCAGAGCACGGGCTCTAGGCGTGCGGCTTCAGTAGTTGTGGCACATGGCCTCAATAGTTGTGGCTCTCGGACTCTAGAGTGTAGGCTCAGTAGTTGTGACACACGGGCTTAGTTGCCCCATGGCATGGGGGATCTTCCTGGACCAGGGCTCGAACCCGTGTCCCCTGCACTGGCAGGCAGATTCTTAACCACTGCGCCACCAGGGAGGTCCCTGTACCCCATTTTTGATACACTTTTCTGTCCTGAAATCAAGTGTCAGGGAACCTGCCAGGGATCAGGGCAGAGGCCGGCCTGGGAGTTTTCACTGAGAAAGGACACCCAGTTGACTGAAAAGGGACCAGCTAGTAATCAGCCCTTGCTGGGTTCTAGACTCTGTGTCAGGCTCTGAAGCCCTGAGTGTGAATCCTGCCTCCCTCACTGGTGCCTGTGGGTGGCCTTCTGCAGCGACTTCCTGCCCTAACTCTCAGAAGACAGCCCTGAGGGTTCAGGCGCTTAGGCACTTAGCTGGGCTCCATTAGTGGCTGTAGCGCCTCTCACTGTGCTTATCATTTTCATTGTCTTGGTCCCGAATGTCCCACTAGGGAGCATTTCTCTTTGCCAGCATCCCTGTTGATGGTTAGAGGCGTGTAAACAGAAGCATCCTTAATGAGGGTGGGGGTTGGGAATGGCTTTTGGCTGAAGTCTCTGTGCCCAGGCTGCTCCGGACCTTGGGATTTACAGCCTCCTGATACATCTCTGGCTCCTCAGGCGGATTGCCTGCGTGCCCTCCCCCATACCTGGGAGTGATTTTCTTCTAGAAGATGGTTCTTCTGGTCTTGATGGGGTTTGGCTCCTCTGGGTCCTTGCCCGAAAGGGCCAGCAGGTCCCCCTGACTCAGCAGGGTGAGGGTTTTTTCCCCTGCCTCCCCACCTCCTGCTGCCCCGAATTCTTCTGTTTGTCCTAGTCTGCTGGGGCGATGCCCACTGCCAGCTCTCAGGACACCTGCTCAGAAGCTACTGCTTGTCCTCCAGGGTCAGGCCCACCACTCCCTTCTCTCCATGGCCCCGCATGTACCCCGTGTCAGCCTCAGCACTCGCCTGTGTGCCTACCTCTCCCACCAGACTGGGAGCCTCCCGAGGGCAGGGACCATGTCTGAATCATCTGGGTCCTCAGTGCCAGTGTGGGGCTGGGTGCAGAGTGGTCCACACTGATAAAGAACTCCTTATTTGGAGGCAGACAGACCTGCGTTTGAATCCTGGCTTCAAACCCAGGTCTGCCTGCCTCCAAAGAATGTGTATATTTTCTAGCTGTGTGATCCTGCCCTCTCTGAGCCTTGATGTTCTCATCTGTAAAGTAAGGATGGATATATTAGTAATTTCATGGGGTGGTTGTGTGAATTGAACCGAGATAACCCATTGCAGTCACAGGCTTGGTATCTGGCATTTCCAAGATGCTCCATAAATAATCAATTTTATTAAGAGTCCCAGTGGATGCCTGTGTATTTATTCATTCAGTTAACACATGTTTATTGAGGACCCTCTCTGAGCCAGGCCCTGGGCTAGGTGCTGGGTGGATAGCAGTGACCAAGACTGACGTGTCTCTGCCCTAAGAGAGTTGACATTCCAGTGACAGTATCAGCACTGAACACAATGTCACACACTTGTGTAATTATAACTGGGGAGAGTGTCTCAGAGGAGAAGTGCCAGGGGCCGTGAGTTGGATGGACAGGGGTCCTGGCCTAGTCTGAGGAGTCAAGGAGGGCTTCCTGGAGGAGGAGGGTAGGCCCTAAAGGACAAGTGAGAGTCAGCTGCAGGAAGAGCAGGTGCAGAGTTCCTGACCAGAGAAAGAACCTGGAGCAGGGCGCAGTAGGTGGAGGCTGGGGTGGGTGAAGGTAGAGACACGAGCCTGAGGACAGAGCATATTAAGGGTTTGGGCTTTATTTTCCAGGGGACCTGATCAGAAAGATCACTCTGCTGCTGTGTGGGGCAAGAGCAGATGTGGTTGCTGATGCTGTTAGTGTCCCGGGGCGAGGAGATGGGGGACCGGGCCAGGGTGGTGCCGGGGGGCTAGAGAGGAGGAGATGCATTTTAGCAGAATGTGGGAGCTCAGATTGCATGGAGAGAGGGAAAGTGGGGAGGCCGGCATGGCTGCCGACTTCTGGCTCGGGCAGGGCAGGGGGCAGGGTGGCACCACTGACCAGGCGGGAACTTGGGTGCATGTGCTATATTTCTGAGGGGGAGGATGCAGATGGAGGCATGAGGAAGGGAAGGGGAAGCTCATAGAATCTTAGAATGACAGAGCTGGGAGGAGCCTCAGGGGGCCTCCAACCCCTTCAGGGATGGGGAAACTGAGGCCCGGAGATGAGAAGGATTTGCCCAAGTCCCATACTGGTTCATGGCAGAGATGGGAATTGAACCCAGTATTCCTTTCCATTTGATTCCCTGGAGGCATGCAGCCCCACTTCCTCAGGAAGCCAGCCATGACCCTCAGTGTGTCCCATCCTGTCCCCCTCCCCGTCCAGGTCATCCCAGACTGGAAGGAGCAGGAATGGGACCCCGAGAAGCCCAACACCTACGTGGGCATCTTTCACTTCCATTTCTGGCGCTTCGGGGAGTGGGTGGACGTGGTCATCGATGACCGGCTGCCCACAGTCAACAACCAGCTCATCTACTGCCACTCCAGCTCCCGCAATGAGTTCTGGTGTGCCCTGGTGGAGAAGGCCTACGCCAAGTAGGTGCCAGGGTCGGGCGGCCAGGCTGGGGTGGAACTGCTCTTGGGCTCTGTGCGGGTGTTCCTCTAGCTGGGGCTCCAGGCACAGAGAGGTGAGGGGCAGGTGCAAACACACACAGCGAACTCAGAGCCCGGCACCCAGAGCACAGCCGGGTGTGGTGCAGGCCTGGACTGCAGGGCCTCTGGGTACCTGGTGTCAGGTCCCCACAACCCGCCCACATAGGGAAGCCCGCTTCCACCTGGGAAGATGAGGCCCAGGCAGGTGTCCTGCAGGTAGCCGGGGGCAGAGCCAGCAACCATATTCAGGTCGATGGTTCTTTTCCAAAGATCCAAGTTGCTGAGCCGTCCCTGGAGGCCTTGCTGGGCATGTGGTGTCTCTGAGCCTGGGCTGGTTGAGGAGGTTGGGACAAACCCCTGCCTATCCTGCTGGCTGGGCCTCCCCTTCACCCACCCACTGGTCTGTCTACCTGACTGTCCAGCCATTCTATCTTTGCTGCCCCTCCTCCTGCTCTGTGCCAGGCCCTGGGTTCCCAGCATGGGCATGAGCAAAGGTTTGCTGAGCTGTGGAGGGCTTTGGGGCAGAGTGACCTGCCCAGGCCCCTGCAGGACAGGTGCAGGCCTGGCGCAGGAGGGCCAGTGGGGTCAGAGACCAGCTCTGTGGGAGCCTCTCCTTGATTCTTCCTCCCAGGCCTGTTTGTCACTCTCCTTGGATAGTGTGGTGTGTGTGTGTGTGTGTGTGTGTGTGAAAGGAAAAACAAAAACTCCATCATCAAAAACAAACCCATGGAACCCTCTTGCACTGTTGGTGGGAATGTAAATTGATACAGCCACTGTGGAGAACAGTATGGAGGTTCCTTAAAAAACTAAAAATAGAACTACCATATGACCCAGCAATTCCACTACTGGGCATATACCCAGAGAAAACCATAATTCAAAAAGACACATGCACCTCAATGTTCATTGCAGCACTATTTACAATAGCCAGGTCATGGAAGCAACCTAAGTGCCCATCGACAGACGAATGGATAAAGAAGGTGTGGTACATGTATACAATGGAATATTACTGAGCCATAAAAAGGAACGAAATTGGGTCATTTGTAGAGACGTGGATGGATCTAGAGACTGTCATACAGAGTGAAGTAAGTCAGAAAGAGAAAAATAAATATCGTATATTAATGCACATATGTGGAACCTAGAGAAATGGTACAGATGAACTGGTTTTCAGGGCAGAAGTTGAGACACAGATGTAGAGAACAAACATATGGACACCAAGGGGAGAAAGTGCCGGGGGCTGGGGTGGTGGTGGGATGAATTGGGAGATTGGGATTGACATGTATACACTAATATGTATAAAATAGATAACTAATAAGAACCTGCTATATAAAAAAATAAAATAAAATTGAAAAACAAACCCATGAAAACATGTCGGAAGATTCCATTTTTAGTCCTAAGAAAGCGAAACCCGCCCCCTGGTGGTCAGTTGGTCACCATGGTCTTTGGTGCAGGCTCCTCTCCTCCCGCTCTGGGAGACCCACTCAGTGACTCAGCGGGCTAGCTCTTTTTTTTTTTTTTTTTTCTTTTAAGTAAAATTTTTATTATTTTAAAAAATTGTCCAAAATATAATATTTATCATTTTGACCATGTGTAAGTGTACGATTCAGTAGCATCAATTACATTCACAGTGCTTTGTACCCATCACCACTGTCTGTATCCAGTATAGATGATGATACTTTTCATCATCCCCAACATAAATTCTGTTACCCACTAAACAATAACTCCCTCTTTCTCCTTTCTCCCAACCCTGGGAACTTCCATTCTGCTTTTTGTCTCTATGAATTTTCCTATTCCAGGTAACTCATGTAAGTGGACTATTTGTCCTTCTGTGTCTGCCTTATTTCAATTAGCGTAGTGTTTTCAAGGTCCTTCCATGTTGTAGCATGTATCAAAATTCCGTTCCTGTTTATGGCTGAATGGTATTCCATTGTATGTGTGTGCCACATTTTGTTTATCCATTCATCTGTCGATGGACACTCGGGTAAACTGTTTCCACCTGCTTGCTATTATGAATAATGTGGCTATGAACATTGATGTGCAGATATCTGTTTGAATGTCTCCTTTTAGTTCTTTGGAATATATATCTAGGAGTGAATTGGTGGGTCGTATGGTAGTTCTGTGTGTACATTTTTGAGAAAACACCAAACTGTTTTTACACAGGGGCTGCACCAGTTATGCTTGTTGTTGTTGTTGTTTTTAATTATTTACTTTTAAAGTTATAAAAAGAATGCATGTCTGTTATAGGAAATCCAGAAAATATAGGAAACCATGCAGAGGATAATAAACCTCTCCTAAACTCCTGCATATTCTCCCAGGTTGCTGTTCACCCCTTCCCTGTTTTGGGCCATCTGGGTTAATGGGGCAGCTCCTCTGTTCCGGACAGCAGGACATTGTCCCCTCAAGGCCCCACCCCCTCTCCATGTCTTCCATTTCTGCCCTTTGCTCTCCCTGCACCCTCCCCCCACCACTGGCAGCTCTTTTAACATCTTTGATGACTTTTTTGTTTGTAGGTTACCTTGCAAAACCTGTGCTGGTGTTTTGTGGGCGCATATTTTCAATTTATGGAAATGGTATTTTGTCATAGATCCCATTCTGCTTCTCATGTTCGCATTTGGCACTCTGCCTTTAGGACCCCAACCTTTTTCCTAACATTTAAATAAGGAGCCACAGCTGTGTCCTAGCACCTGATCTATTGCACATAGTAGATGCTTAATCTTCTTGAAATGAACTATTGCATACATTTTAGACATAATTGGAGTCCGGCTGTATTGCCTTTTCAAATGTAACAAGCAGGCACTAGCATTTTCCCTGCAGTAGGAATTCCTTTACAGTGTTTTCTTCAATGGCTGCTTGAGATGCAACATTAGCTTTTAAAACCAGTTCTGTTGTTAGACGGTTAGGTGATTGCTAGTTTTACATTGTTATAAATAATGTTACTCGTCCAGAATTATGTCAAAAGACATAGGAACTTTTAACACTTCTGAAAAGAATTGCTGGATTTCTGGACAGCTAATTTTTGAAGATGGGCTATGAAGGCCAAGGGGAATTTGAGTGACAAAATGGTGTGGTTCAGTGGGACAGACGTTGGCCTGGGAGCTGGAGACCTGGGTTGGCTCTGTTGTGTGGCCTGCTGTGTGACCTTAGCAGTTCTCTTGACCTCTCTGAATCTCAGAAATCTCCCCTATCAGGTGAAGGATTTAGACTGGCTGGGGAACATGAGCTGGGAGTTCTTTCCACATTGCTTCCAGGCTGGCAGGCTGTTACCAGGCCCTGGATGGAGGCAACACAGCGGATGCGCTGGTGGACTTCACAGGTGGGGTTTCCGAGCCCATCGACTTGACCGAGGGTGACTTTGCCAGTGATGAGGCCAAGAGGAACCAGCTCTTTGAGCGCGTGTTGAAAGTGCACAGCCGGGGAGGCCTCATCAGTGCTTCCATCAAGGTGAGAACACAGAACCGAGCCCCAGAGGCGGCCCCTCCCCTTCACTGACCCTGATTGGGGTGGGAGGTGACTGGCTTTTCAGGGAGAGCCCCTGCCCAGGTTGGATCACAAATCCAGACCCTCAGCCTCATGGAGGGGAGCAGTGAGAGGCTGCAGCCCCTCCCCAGTGCTGGACAGCACAAGCCGCGGGCCCCCTGCCCTAACCTTACACTACGAAAGGCCTTGCCCACACTGTTCAACTAGCGTCCCCCTTTTCCAGCCCTTTCATAACGGAGTGATAGGTCCTTTGGCCAAGGTTTAAGGCATCACAGTTGCGAGGCGATGGGAAGGCGAGGGAGCCCCTACTGCCTGCTGGTACAGGCCTGGGCTCTTCGAGACGATCGTCTCATTTCATTGACTGCTCACGTTTTGGGTGGGAAAGTTGGGACTCAGTGAAGGCAGAATTTGAACCCAGGTTTGGCTGACCCAGTGGTATGTTGATAAAAGACTGGAAAATTTAAAAGCCCTGGTTTGCTGACTTCTGTGGTGTAAATTCTCCCACCGTGGTTGATTTCAGGCTAACGTTTTAACAACCAGATTGCAAAACTGAGCCAGTGCTAGTCGACTCCAACTCAGCCCTGGGCCGATCCCACTGCAGGTCCCTTCCTTTATCCCCCACTGCTGTTCCCCGGCTTTGTAAGGGGCTGTGAATGCGGAGGTCAGTCCCTAACCTCAGAGGAATGTCTCCCCTTTGTGCGGGGCTGCCATTCCTTCCCCGTCCTGTAGGGGGTGGTGTGGCCTCTGGCTCCAGGTGGAGCCTGCCCTGCCCTGCCCTCTGAGCAACTGTGTCCCACAGGCAGTGACAGCGGCAGACATGGAGGCCCGGCTGGCGTGTGGCCTCGTGAAGGGCCATGCGTATGCCATCACTGATGTGCGCAAGGTGCGCCTGGGCCGTGGCCTGCTGGCCTTCTTCAAGTCAGAGAAGCTGGACATGATCCGCCTGCGCAACCCCTGGGGCGAGCGGGAGTGGAACGGGCCCTGGAGTGACACGTGAGGCCCGGGGCTTGGGCAAGGACAGGGGGCAGGCACCGGGAAGACCCCAGGTGGGTGGGCCGGGGTACGAGGGCTTGGGCAAGGACAGGGTGGACTTCCTGGAGGAGGTGGCACCAGGGCTGGGCCTTAAAGGATTTGGGGGGAGGATGACATTAGGAGAAGACTTACTTTGGAGCAGGCATGTGTGTGGGGGGATAGATTCAGCATGGGCAGAGGTCTGGAGGTGGGATGAGCTGATTCCTATAGGGGATGTAGAGACCAGTCTTGGCGCTTGAGTGGGGAGGAAAGCAGGGAGGGAGGCCACCAAGGGTGGGAATGGGGGTGACTGCCCTGTGCTTGGTTAATGGCCCTGGTGAGGCCAGGAGAGGAGCAGAGCCTAGGCCCCCAGTGAAGGAGCTCCCTTCACTGAGGGTCAGTCCCCCCACTTGCCCCAAGCCTGCAGCTTTGCTCCCAGACCTCCGGATCCCCGGCATGGTGGCAGCCCACGGTTGCCTGAGAGAGTGGGCAGACAGCACTTCCTGGAGAGGGGCCTGGGCATGGCCCTGGGTGCCCCCAACTACACCCACACTGATGGAGGCCTAGTGCTGAGCTGTCCCTCATGCCTCCTGACCCTTGCCAGAGTGGCCCTGAGGGCGTCCCTCTGATACTCCTCTCTCTTCCCTCCCCTGTGCTCACATCCCAGCTCAGAGGAGTGGCAGAAAGTAAGCAAGAGTGAGCGGGAGAAGTTGGGTGTGACTGTGCAGGATGACGGCGAGTTCTGGTGAGTGTGCTCTTGCCCTGGGCGGATGTCCAGGGCTGAGAGGGGAGCCTCCTGTGTGCCGGGCAGGAGGCGCTGGACAGGGAGGCGGGAGCCAGGGCTCTAAGAATGCCCCACCATCAACTTGCCGTGTGGCCTCGGATAAGCCACTGCATCTTTTTGGGCCTGTTTCCTCCTCTGTAAAGTGAATTGGGCAGAATGGACCCTTTGGTCCCCATAGCCTCCACTGCCCATGTCAGGGGACCCTGGGCTGCTCTGGTACCCGGGCTGAGCCCTCGGCAAGTAGGCCAGGGTACCAGCAGGTGGGGAATTGACCAGAGGGCAGAGGGCATGCTGGCAGCCTGATGCCGAGAGCAGGTAGGAAGAGGAGAGGCCCTTTGGAGGAGCTAAGACTCAGGGTGCAGAGGAGCCCTTGGGCGAGGACAGAGACCCAGCCCAGAGGCAAGAGAGCACACTTGGGTTTGGGATGGGAAGAGTGAGTTCAGGGAGGTGAGGAGGTGAGCTTGGAGGATGGCAACAGCCTTTCTTAAAGAGCATGATAGTGACTCCTGCATTCATTCACTCCTGCATTCATTCATTCGGCATTCATTCATTCTGCATTTAGCCCTGCTTGCCAGGCTCAGTGTCTTTCTTCAGCAGGACACTTGATTTGGAGACTGAACCACTTCCTGGAGGGATACAGGGTACCCTGTGTGTGGGAGATGTTGTGAGGGCCCCAGGCAGATCCAGAGGCAGATGGCAGTGATCCTGGAGGTCCCCTCCTGCAGGTGTCAGGGGACCCGCTGCAGGAGGCCCCCCAGGCCTTTTGGTCTGAGATCCACTTTGCCCAGTCTGGCTCAGGGGCCAGTCAAATTAAAACATAGCAGTAGAAAACCCTCATCAGGAAAGGGCTTCCTCCTAAGGCCTTTCTCAGATATGTTCACCCTTGATGCATGTATGTGCACACTTGAAGGTGGGTGGGCACTTCCCTTCCCCCCGCCCAGTCTCCTGGAGGTGTGGCAGTATCCTGGCCACTGCAGCTCGCCTACCAAGGGGTTTCCACCACTAGCTGTGGATGACAATGGATGGAAACTGTAGAGAGCTGTACACATTAGTTATTCATACTATTAATAATTGTAACGGCCAGCCTTTGGCAACTCCTGTCTGCTGGAAGTTGTATTACATGCTTTTATTGTCATTGCATTGCTTAATTCCTGCACTGACTCTGAGGTAGGCAGCTGTCATTAGATTTATTCCCGTTTTACAAAGCAGGAGACTGAGGCCAAAAGAGCTGTGAAGGGTCCGTGTGATGCCATGTCCACACTTGCTGTGTAGGCCGTGGTGCAGAGCATGTGGGGCGAGTGGGCAGGCTGGTGGGTGGGGTGGGGTGGAGAGACCGGCGGCTCAGCCCCTTGCCACGCCCAGGATGACCTTTGAGGACGTGTGCCGATACTTCACGGACATCATCAAGTGCCGTCTGATCAACACGTCTTACCTGAGCATCCACAAGACGTGGGAGGAGGCCCGGCTGTGCGGCGCCTGGACGCGGCACGAGGACCCGCTGCACAACCGCAGCGGGGGCTGCATCAACCACAAGGACACCTTCTTCCAGAACCCGCAGGTGGGCCTCCTTGGGGATCCCCCCCGCCCCCACCCCTTGAGCAACTGTGGGGCCCTCGGCGCCGTCCTGCCACGGACTCCGGCACGACCTCGGGTACATCCCTGTACCTCCGTGGGGTTCGGTGCACCGTTTGTACAGCGGGGTTGGATGGGCGTGTCTGGGAGGTCCTGTCACGCGCAACCTCACAATATGACCTGCAGGCTCTGAGGACTAATGAGCGCCCTGGTAAGAGTTACGGGGACATTGTATTTAGAGGCTGAGCTGGGGCCTCACACCCCTTGTTTTCACACATGGTGCTGCTCCTTCTGGGGAGACTTGGCCAGGCTGGCTCCCCACGGGACTCCTCCCCTGCGGCCTCCTCGGTCATGACCCTGGCACCCGCCTGGTCCTCACGCCCGGTGTGCCCTCATTGAGCACCAGCTGCATGCAGGCTCGGAGCTGAGCCTCCATCGTTTCCCCGAGTCCTCCCACCCCACATGCGGGGTGGACACTGCCAGCCCATCTCACAGATGAGGGACTGAGGCTCGGAGAGGTGATGTGACTTGCCCAAGTTCACACAGCTGAGTTCCGGGCCGAGCTTCGGGAGCCGTTTTCGGTGTGGTCTCACCGTGCGCCCCTCTTCCTCTGCTGCACCCGCAGTACATCTTTGATGTCAAAAAGCCAGAAGATGAAGTGCTGATCTGCATCCAGCAACGGCCCAAACAGTCCACCCGCCGGGATGGCAAGGGTGAAAATCTGGCCATTGGCTTTGACATCTACAAGGTGAGGCCAGCTGGGACCCCTGCTCTGGGTAAGGAGAGTTTGGGGAGAACACTCTAGAACACTTTGGTCTCCGACATCACCCCTGTCCCCCTGGCCACATTGGCTGATGCCATGGTTGTGCTGTGACACAGGTCCTGTTTCGATCCCCACAGAGGCCCAGCCTGCCTCGGATTGGTCCCACTGGAGCTCTCAGCCTGATTTCTTCTTGCCCAGACCCACAGGCTGTTTGGACGGGGAAGGGGACGATTGCTGGTGGTCGGGCCTAGGCTCTGGGGGGCCCCCCACGGCTTCCTCCCTCAGGGCTCTGGCCCCCCTGAGTTGGAAGCCTTGCTGGGCACTGGGAAGAAGCATCCTGGGCAGAGCCAGGAGGGCTTCCCACTGGCCACTCCCCTGGCCTGGGCCCCAAGGCCTTCCACACGTTGTGACGCCCCGTGTGTGACGACACGCAGCGTAGCGGGGCGCCGTGGGCCTGCCAGACACCAAGAACCTAATGAAACCAAGTGCATGTGCTGGGCCCACGGCTTGAGTCGAGGCCCTGGCATTTGATGTGCTGGGTCGTATCATAACCGTTTGTCCACGTCAGCATGTTGGAACATTCACTGCGTGCTGACGTTGTGACTTTGACGTGACATGACCTTCGCTGATGTGACTATAGCTTATCATGGCACTTATTCCAGGAATTGTCCAGCATGTCCCGGCAGCTGGATGTCATTTCATGGACACATGCTGTGTCCTGCGCAGATAGTGATACTTGATTCTGTTGTGATGTCAGAAACCCCGCAGACATTGTCACCAGGGGGATTCCCATTGCCACCTCTCTCAGTAGCTTTATGAGATATAATTCACCTACCATATGACTCGCTCACTTAAAGTGTATTTGTAGAGTTGTGCGGCCATCACCACAGTCAATTTGAGGCCACTTCCATCACCCCAAAAAGAAACCCCGCACCCTTTAGCCGCCACCACCCAGTTGCATCCACCTCCCTCCCCGCCAGCCCTAGGCAGACAGATTCTCATGTACTTCTGACTCTGTAGATACGCCTCTTCCGGCAACGAGGGGGAGATGTGGGGTGCGGGGTGGGGTGAGGGGCTCTGTGTGACCCGATGTCTCCGCCCCCGTCAGGTGGAGGAGAACCGCCAGTACCGTATGCACAGCCTGCAGCACAGGACCGCCAGCTCTATCTACATCAACTCCCGCAGTGTCTTCCTGCGCACGGAGCAGCCCGAGGGCCGCTACGTCATCATCCCCACCACCTTCGAGCCAGGACACACTGGCGAGTTCCTGCTCCGAGTCTTCACTGATGTGCCCTCCAACTGCCGGTGCGTGGGGACTGGCTGGGGGCCTGGGTTGGCAGGGCCTAGGTCCACACCAGGCTGGCCCGCAATCTGCAGCCCAGAGATCTTCAGTGTCGTCCTAAGCCATGGAGCCTGGGCCTCCAGCCTCCCTGGCCTGACATTAGCATCCATCCCCTTTCTTCCCCTTCCTCTCCTCCCCTGTCCCAGCCTCTCTTGGCCACACGAAGGAGCAGCTGCTCACGTGTGCAGAGCGCTTCACAGTTTACAAACAAGCTTTCACTCAGCTCATTTGCTCTTCCTGAACCCTCGGGTGGGAGGCCTGACCCCTTCATTTTATAGATCAGAACTGGGGATCGACGTTGGCTGGGGGTGGTTTCTGAGTCCGTGCCACCAGTGGCAGAGTCCGGCTAGGTGGACCCTGAAACCACCCCCATCCCTGCTGCAGTGCAGACCTGTGCGTCCCACACTGCCCTCCCACCTTACCTTGCTAGGCGGCCCAGAGTCGGTGCTCCCTGCCCACGTCCCAGACTGGGGGGGCAGCTTGTGGAATTAGCGGACCTCGGTCCCGCCAGTCTGTGCTGTGTTGGGCAAGCCCCTTCCCCCCAGCGATCCTGATGCTTCCTAATCCGTAAAATGGGCAGAGTGGCAGTCACTTATCTCCCAGGGCTGTGTGAGGATTAGAGACAATACCTGTAACATCCCAGCAGAGTGCTTGGCACACAGTAACGCTCGGTACATTGCTTTTCCCTTGGGAGGGGAGGGGGCACCCTTGGGTAGGGATGGGGCAGCGGGAAGCTTATGGGGCTTTGTTTGCCCGAGACAAGCATTGTCTGGACTAAACGCTGCTCTTGACCCCCGCCCCACTCTTCTCGAATCCCCTGACCTTCCGTCTTCCCGGACCCTCTCCATCACCTCCCGCCCCTTCTCCTCTGCCCTGCATCAGGGAGCTACGCCTGGATGAACCTCCCCACTCCTGCTGGAGCTCCCTGTGCGGCTACCCCCAGCAGGTGACCCAGGTGCATGTCCTGGGGGCCGCCGGTCTCAAGGACTCCCCAACAGGTGAGCTTGCCTGGAGAAAACCCCCAGCCCTCCTCCCCTCCCAAGCCACAGACACAGCCTCCAGAGCTCTCCTGCTCTCACTCATTGAATGAGCAAACCCATCCTGACATCCACTTTGGGCCCAGCCCTGGGATGAAGCTGGGCATGTAGAGAAGAACACGCTCTGCCTCCTGCCCTTGGGCGGCTTCCAGTGTGCCAGGGCAGTCAGCCGCAGGGACAGGCAGCTAGGAGGGAGGCTCAGGGAAGGCTTTTTGGAGGGGGGGCCTTTCTCCAGGCTAAGGAGGTATTAAGGCGTGAAGCCTGGTGAAGGAAGGTAGGGGAGAAAGGTGCTCCGGGCAGGGGGAGCAGCTTGGGTAAAGGTCTGGAGACCAGAGATTACCAGTGTGCCCGCTCCTGTCTCTGGAAGTTAGGGAGCTGGCCAGGCTCTGGTCTCCCTTCTCCTGAATACACGAGCCCAGGCTTCTGTCTCATCCGGGGCCTGTCCCAGCCCCAGCCTCACCCCGTTGCCCACTCCCTCTTTCTAGGGGCTAACTCGTACGTGATCATCGAGAGTGAGGGGGACAAAGTCCGCTCGGCCGTGCAGAAAGGCACCTCGACGCCTGAGTATGATGTGAAAGGCATCTTCTACCGCAAGAAGCCAAGCCAGCCCATCACCGTGCAGGTGACCCACCTGTCTGGGGTCCCTCCTGGGCCCCCCGCCTCGTGCTTCCGCACTCAGAGTGGCCGGGCCCAGCGTGGCAGGGCCTTCGACAGGGACCCAGGAACACTGGGTTCTGCTTCCCACTCTGTCCCTGACATGGTGTGGCCTAGGGAATTCTCTTGCCTGCCCCTCCCGGTGCCCCAGAGTCCCCTCTGTGGGGTGGGATGAGTTGGGTTAGCTGTAGGGATTGTGGGACCCAGCAGGGTCAGACTCCTGGCCAGGGACAGTGGGCATCTCTGCCAGTCTTGCCCCAAAGCCTTGGGAGTTGTTCCTTAAATTCCCCTGGTGGCAGATGGTGGGAGTGACTGATCCCCTGAGAGCAGGGGATCAGAAAGCCAGGGTCCTGGGCACGGGCTTCCTTCCCCTCTCAGGCCAAGGGGGCCACAGTTCTGAGCTCACTGGCAGGAAGCCCTCTGTCCCTGGGGTCCAGGCCAGCATCTCTCCCGGTGAGAAACCATCTGTAAACAAACGCTCGGGTACCCTGGGGGAGCTACTATAGGGTTTCCAAGTTTTTTAACACTGAGTCCTTCCGGATCAAATCACAGACCCATAGATGTTTGGGCTGGAAGGACCCTTAGGAGCCGTTGATCCAAACCTCATGTTGAAGATGGGGAAACCAGAGCAGGGGGTGTATCACTTGTCCAAGGTCACCCAAGGTCAACAGCAGAGCTAATAATGACAGATTTAACTGTATACATGGAGGGGAGCTTTGACATATGGGAGGAAGCCTGAGGCTCTGGCAGGGGCATGGCCTTGCCCAAGGTCCATGGTGAGGCAGACACAGGGCTCCTTTTCCTCAGCCCAGCTTGCATCACAGGAAGGGGAGTCAAGGCCCTGCCGCCGCTGTCAGCAGCCCTCAGACCCATAGTCCTTGTCTTGGAGATGGCCCCCAACCATCCTCTGTCTCCCTCCAGATCTGGAACTACCGAGTCCTGAAGGATGAGTTTCTGGGCCAGGTGCACCTGAAGGCCAGCTCAGACGACCTCCAGGCCCTGCACACCCTCCACCTCCGAGACCGCAACAGCCAGCAGCCCAGCGACCTGCCGGGCACCGTTGCTGTGCGCATCCTCAGCAGTGCCTCCCTCACGGCCATCTGATGCCGCCCATCTACCTGCACCCACAGTTCTCACCACCATCCGCATGTCCCCAGCCAGGCCAGGGACTAACCTGGGAGCCGGGACACTGGCGTCCTTTTCCCAGCTTTTCCACTGACTTGCTGTGTGACCTTGGGAGGTCTCTGTCCCTCTCAAGGACACTTGCCTCAGCGTCCCGAGGACCCCAAAGCATTCCCTTCTCATAGAGGAGTCGTCTTGCCTGAGATTTAAAATAGCCCTCCCTACCCCAACTGCCACCATGGCTAAGGGCCTCTATCCGTTGAAAACCTTGTCCCAAGGCCCTGCTGTCTGCCAGCAGAGTGCCAAGAAGATGTCACTTGTTTACACACAAACTACCACATCCCCAAGGCCCACTCCTGCCCCTTGTGTCCCAGACCTGCCCCAGTGTCCAAGACTTGCTTCCTTTGTCACCTACATCTGGTTTTGAGCCACCTTGAAAGGACTCTGGGCTCTTGGGTTCCTGCCCAGGCTAGAATTTGGGACATGTCCAGGTGACATCTGTCCATTCTCGAATCCCATCCACTCACCCGCCCATCAGGTATTAATTCAAAGGAGATTCGCCAAATGAATAAACGATGCCCATGAGACCCCATGTGGAGCCGGGCCTCTCCTCGCAGCTCTGGGAGACCCGGCGTCCGTCCTGGGCCTCGCCTCTGCTCTCAGGTCCTCTCAGATACAGACGCCCAGAGGAGCTGCAGCCACCTTCTCCTTCTAGGTTCTCATTGCATTCCCAGCCTCTGGTTTAGGGTCGCTGGAGAGGGGGTGGAGAGGAAGGGCGTCCTGCCTCCACTGCCCTGACGCGGGAAGCAGTGTGTCTGATGTAGTGGGCCAGGCGGGGAGAGACCTGAGAGGAGGCACCCCCCTCTGCTGCAAGACCTGGGCTTTTCCCGGGACCAGGGACTCTGGAGTGGTGGTCTCAGGCCCGCTGACATCAGTTTGCACATTGGGCTTGACAGGAGATGGTAAATCCATTGTCTGACCAGAGGCCCTTCCACCAACATTCCCCTCAAAGCGTAGCCGAGGAGACATCACCCTCTTGCTGCCTGGACCAAAACTCTCCTTTTAGTCCTCAACGTTTTATATTCTTTCCGTTTTAACTCTTAATTTTAACCAGGGGTTTTTAAAGGAAAACTGAAAGCCAGAACCCTTTTTTCTTCTTAAGCTCCAGTTCCTGTGATCCTCTGATTTTATTTCGATCTGCTTGGGGAGGGACGTGGCGAGGTCATACCTTCTCAGAGGAGGTCTGGAGGTGGATGAAGAAGATGGGGTTTGTACCTGGATGTTTTACAAGCCAGCACCTACTGCGTTCTTGGAGAGTGTTGGCGCTGTGACCATCTTTGGATCTCCCTGTGCCCTTCTCAGACTCCAGACCAGGTGATGTCAGTGAAAAAGTCCAGTTGGTTCAAGATCAGGAATTCCTGTGGCCTTGCTGGGAGTTCCTTTGGGGAACCTGACTTTTCAGCTCCAGATCTGGCTCTTGGGTGCAGTGACCTGGCTGGATATGCTGGATTCTTGACCCCTCGCCCTGGCTGGCTCTGCTCCTCTGTCCTGGCCTTGGGTCACGGGAGGGGCCAGGAACTGAATGACAAGGAGGACAAAAGGATTCCTTCTCGAAAAGCTGGGACTTCTCCTCAAGAACCCGAACCTAGGGTGAGGACTTTGCGTGTGACCGGGAGCAAGTTGCTTAAACCTCCTGTGCCTCGATTTCCCCCTCTGCAAAGTGGGGCCAGTGATTATCGTTTGTCAGCATCTTACTAGCAAGTGCTGTATAAGGGCAAAACAATACCCTTTCTCTATGTATCTTTGTATGCGTACACACTATACACAGTCATGTAATCACCACTTCTCAGTGTCTGTCTGAAAGGAAGACTCCTGAGTTGGGTGGAGTGTCGAGGGCCGGATAAGCCAGCTTGGGGCCTCTGGGGCCGACACACGGGTCTTTGCTCAGCCATGTCCACCTGGGCTACGGGGGCAAGCCAGGACCAGCTGGCAGACCTGTGTGGACTTTAGCCCGGGGGCTGGGCATTTTGTCCCTCGACTCCCTTCTCAGACAGAACTGGTTCGGCAGCCCTGCCCTTGCTCCCTGCCCCTCTTGGTTGGCTCCTGGCTGTGTGGGGATCCTGGTCCCCCGGAGGCCCTGGGGACTGGGCAGGTGAGGATGGAGCTCTTTCAGGCTGGGACTGGAGGGTGAGTGGGGAGAGCAGCCGCTCTGTTTGCCTGGTGCACCCTGCAGCCCACAGGGGCCTCAAGTCCCCATTTGCAGATGGGTAGGGCCCCTGCTGCACAGCACCCCGAGCTGGGCTGCGTTCTCCTCAGGGCTGAGCGCAGGGTCAGGGGAGTGGAGACCTGTTCCGTTCTCAGAATAAATGTTACCACAATTCCAGAAAGGCCTTCCTGTGTCTGTCTGTCCCTCTGGGGATATGGGACAATGAAGGGAATGTTTCCCAGGCCTGGGTGACTGTCTGTTTAGAGAGCCACGTGAAGGAGTTACAGCTGAAGCTGGACCCCGATGCCTGCCTGGTGGGACCGTGCTGGCATTCGGCTGTCCCTTCACCTGGCCTTTTCCCAAGTCCCGTCCCAGGCACGGGGGCGAGGGAAGCAGCCACAGTGCCTGCTCCGGGGCAGTGTACAAACTGGTGGGGAAGACATGCAGAGAACGAGTGGCGAGGCAATGTGGGAACTCAGGGTGTTCCCTGAGCCTGCTGGGGGCAGGAAGGCCTCGCCCTGAGCCAGTTGTGGAATAGAGGGGGGCAGCCGCATGAAGGGCAGCCGAAAAGGAGATGGGCTTATGGGGGTACAGGTGGATGGAGGGGATCAGAGTGGAGGCTGTTGAGGGGGAGATGATGGCAGCTCGAGCCAGAAAGGCGGGGGTGGCGGGGAGGAGAAACCAGAGAGATTTCAGAGGTAGAGTGGACAGAGCTTGGTGGCTGGGTTGGGAGTGGGGAGTAAGGGAAGAGTAAATGAACTAAGACCAAGATTTCCTCATCAGACTGTGAGAGAAGGATGTGCTGAGCGATGTGCCCGCCCTAGCGTAGTGCCTGGCCACTGGTGGGTGCTGAGTAGCCGTAGCTGTGCAGCACCTGGAGGGGACCACACCCCCCCGCGCCACTCCGCACCCATCCTCCGCAGCTCAGACCTGCGCTCTGCCTGGGGCACCATTTCCTCTTCGGGCCTCAGCTCTCCCATCTGTGTGACGCTGACACCACTCGCCCCCCCAGTCTGGCTGGCTCAGCAAGAGATGATGAGAGGGGTGGTAGGTATCGAGTGCGGACGGCAGGTGGGAGTCCAGCAGTGGGGACTGTTCAGGAGCAACTCCGGTCATGGGCACCCAGCCAAGCACACGCCAGCACCCAGGGGTCTTCAGGGGTCAGGATCGTCGGGTCAGAGGGAGCCCCAGCCTTGGCACAGCCTGGGTCCCAGCGCTGTCGCTTCCCACCCGCTGCTCCAGGCCGAGGCCGGATGCTCAGCCTTGCCCTCCAGGGGGCGCCGTCGGGCAGCTGTGCCGGGGAGGTGGCGCAGTTGGGCCATTGGTCCCTCCCTGGGTCCCCCACCCCATCCTTTGGGTGGCAGCCAGGTGGCCCCTTCCCTGCAGGCACAACCCAGTTACAGAGACTCCAAAAGAGTACCTCCCTCCGCCCCGGCCAAACCTGTCCCGGAGAGGCCTGCGTGGCTGGAGCTGCTGCCAGGGTCGCTGCAGGCGAAGGGCCACGGCGTGCAAGGGCCAGGTCTCAACAGGGAGTCCTCGGTGTCCCTGTCTTCGCTGATGCTAATAACGAACATGTTGTTCTCTCTCTTCCTCGTTTACCCTCCTCCCCTACTGTAAAATCGCATTTTCCACCTCAGTTTGCACGAGTCCCTGGTACATGCAGCGTTGCTCCCAGTCAGCTGCTTTGAGAAGGTTCCCCGGATGATTAGAGACAGCAGGCATCTCGCGCCCCAGCCCCCAGAACAAGCTGTGGGGCAGTGGCGAAGTGAGGAACTTCAGGGGGACGCATCTGAGGTGAGCCCTCGGGAAGTGGCCTGGGGCAAGGGCAGTGTCTGGGGGTGGGGGTGGGCAGGGCGGCAGAAAGGGCCAGGAGGCAGGGCTTGCTTCCTCCTGCCCTGCCTCGCCTGGTCCTTTGCTCTGAGTCTCAAACAGCCATTTTGCGGAGAAGGAAACAGGCTTGGCAGACAGCAGGCAGGGGCCAAGACTCAGCAAATCAGTGACCAAGTCGGGATCAGAACAAGGTTTCCTGCCCAGGTGCTGAGAGCAGGTGGTGGGCATTACTGCAAATGACAGGACGCAGCTGAGGCTGGGATGAGTGGCTCCGGGCCTGCTCCCACGCTGGTCGGCAGCACAGCCGAGAAAGACCCCAGTGCCCCGGCCTCCCCGCTGGGCGGCCAGGGCTCCGCCAGGGCCCTGGGCAGCACAGCCCGCCTCCCATGCTGATGTCATGACACCCAGACCTCGGAGGGCCCTCCAACTCCGCCTCCCGGGGGAAGGCTCTGGAGTGGGGAGGAGAGGGCAGCAGTGCCGGCCAGAGAGCTGCCCTGGGCAGGAAGGAAAGGGAGAGACTGAGAGAGAGAGTCACACAGCGAAAGACCGCAAGACCCAGAGAGACCCCCAGAGCAAGTCACGGAGCAAGACAGAGGAAGAGGGGGCTTGTGTCTGCAGATTTTCCCACCCCTGCCACCCCAGCTTCCCGAGCCCTCTGTGCTGGTGGCAGCTCCAGCCAGGCCGGTGGGCAGCAGGGACCCAGGTAAGGATGGGCTGCCCGCTGTCCTGAGCCCTGGGAGAAGGGTTTGCTGGACTTCGGGGGAGTCATGGGCTCAGGCCACCCTGGAGCCACTGTCCCCACAGCCAATTGCTCCTGGCCTGGGCCCCCTGCCATCTCTGACCAGAGCTGGGATGGGGGGCAGACATGCTGGGGGTGGCAGACAGAGTCCTCTGTCCCTGACTCTTTGTCTCCTTAGGCCTCTCTCAGCCACTATCTCTTTCTTTATCTCTCTCCTTGGATAAGTCGCTTCCTTCCTCTGTGCCTCAAATTTCCCATCTGTGAAATGGGAGATGAAGCCCCATCAGCCATGGTTGTTGGGAGGACAAGGTAAACTGAGCATGGGTACAGAAATGGAAATACAGTTCTGTGTTCTCTGTTGTCAATTTAAAAAGCAATTAACTTGAACAGGGATTAGTTATTATTTTGAAGAAAAAAAATGTCTATCTTGTAGCTTTTTCCTTACACGTGGCCCTTAAATTCTATGCCCTTTCAACCCCTTTCCACCCGCCAAGGCCCTGAAGGCCCCGGTTCTGCCCCTGGCTCTCGGGGCTCATACTGGTGCAGGATGCCAGCACCACAGCTGGGCATCCTCTTCACAGACGTAGCTCCCCACGGCAGCTGCCTGCTGGCCTTTGTTGAATTCCCTTCTCAGCCAGACACCCAGGCCAGGTGCAGGTCTCCAGAAGGACGGTGCGCCTGCTGTATCCCGGAGCCCCAGGGCAGGGGTCAGGGCTCGGGTGTCAGGTAGTGTCATGGGCAGAGGATCAAATGCCCCAGCGCCTCTGAATGCACCTTGTGAAAAATTGATGCTCATCCTGGGAGGCAGGTAGGGGGCCAGAGGGGCCTCATGCCGGGGCCAATGGCCTGGGGCTGCTTTTGATCACCACACTCAGTCCCACGAGTCCTTCCTGAGCTGTCCCTGTGCTGTGTGAGGTGATGGCTGAGCCCCACACCCTACCCTGTATCAACTCCCTCACTTTGGGAGCAGAGGTGGGGACAGACCCTGACCAGACAACAAACGCATATAGTCAGGGCTGGATAGAGGGAAATATTGGGGCTCTTGGCAGCCTGGGGACAGTCAGGGAAGGCTTCCTGGAGGAGGTACCATCTAAACTGAGCCATGAAGCATAGGTGGGAATTTATTAGTCAGAATTCCAGGCAGAGGGTCCAGTGTATACAAAGTCTAAGAGGTATAAAAAGGGCCAGCATATTTCAGGAAGAGTGAGTGCTGAGAATGGCCCAAGGGCAGGGGTGGGGAAGGAAGAAAGCAGAGAGAGGCAAGACTGAGACGCATAGTGCTGGGCCTTAAACGCAAGATGGGGGAGGGATTAGCGCCCCCATCCTGAAGGCCGGGGGTGCTCTGGAAGGGTTTTAGGCATGTCGTGTCATGAGCAGGTCATGTACAGCCTGACCCGCCTCTTGGACCAGGCTGTCCCTGTCACCTGTACTCCTGGGGCAGCTCTGAGCTGGGTGGCCAGAGACCAAGTCCTAATCCTGAATTTGTCCTGTGCTGCTGTGTGACCTTTGGCAAGTCTTGGTCCCTCTCTGGCCCCTTTGCCCATATCTCCAGGGGAGGGGGCTGGACTTTCTACTTCTTAGGAGCCCTTTGGGAATCTCTGAATAACAGTAGTAAAAAAGGGAGCTCAGCTGCTCTGGGCAGTGGAACTGGTGATGGTGGCAGAGGCTCAGGTCACGCAGGCTGGGCTGTGGCCAGAGGGAGAGAAGCCAGGGAGGGTTCCTCAGGGAGGAGGGGCTGGGGCTTTGGGAAGAGCCCAGGTGACCCAGCCAGGCTCAGTGCTTCCAGGGCTGGCTGGCTCAGAGGTTTGACATGGTCTCTCTCCCTGCAGAACTGTGTCTGGCCAGGCGGGCGGTAGGAGCATTTGACCAAGGACAATGGTGATTCTTCAGCAGGTGAGGGCTCCTTCATCTTTCTATCAGGAATAACCCTGTTGGGTGGCTCATCCTTCCCTATCCCATATTCTCTCATCCATGTTCTTAGCTGTAGAATCCCCTCCCTAATCCTTTCTTCTAGAAAACTCCTATCTATGCTTCAAAACCCAGGTATGAAACTTTCCCTGACTCTCCCAGGGCCCATTCTCCCTGTGATGTGTCTGTTGGGGCCTCCCTTTCTCATTGCACTCACCCCACTGGTCAGAAATTACTTATTTATACACATCTCTGAATCCCCAGGTAGTCCAGGCAGTGGAACAGCATGTGCAAAGGCCCAGATGTAGAGAAGCCCTTGGAGAAAGGGAAGACGAAGTTGGCAAGTCTATTGAAGCCAGACCAGGAAGGGCCTTGAGCCAGAGCTACAGGCTCCGAGGGTAATATGGGGAAGAAGCAGAGGTGCTGCCCCCGGCTGAGTCCTCCAGCCCCCCTTCCTTCCCAGGGCCACAGTGGCCCCTGACCCTCAGCCCTTCCCCGTGATCAGCCTGAAGCTCTAATGAGCTCCTGGTCTCCAGATTCAGGAATGTGGGCCCTGAGCCAGGTCGGCCTGGCACCAGGCCCTTGGGCTGGTAGGGGTGTGTGCTGTGGAGGCTTGGCCAGTGGCTTCATGTCCTCCAGGACCATGTGGGACCAATGGGCAGCCGTGCCCTGCAGCTGCGTGTTTGAGTGTGAGTTATGTATACGTGTGTATGTGAGAAGGCAGGCGTCAGGGCAGGATCAGGATAGACAGTCTTCTGTCCTGGGGCTGGAGGAGTCACCCCCTAGAGCCCCTCGGCCTGAGAGTCTCTTCAAAGGCCCATCAGAGATGGCCAAGACCAAAAACAGAAGGAAAAGTCACTGTCACTGAGTGTTTGCTGGGTGCCAGGGCCTGGGTTGCAGGCGGGGCTGGGTGGATGGGGACATTTGCAGACCCCAGAGGGAGGGCCTGGGCCACTCATAGCTCCCACAGCCGCTTTCCCTCGGGAGGCCTCTGACTTGCTGTCCACCCTCCTCCAACCAGCCCCCCTGAACGCTGGCCCATCTCGCCTGGCAGCCTCTGCTGGGAGCAGGTATCTGCAGGTGGACCTGGCTCTGCCCACCCCTCACACAGAAAGCACATTTCTCTTACTTCTTTGGTCCTGAATGAAGTCCCAGCTCTGGGGAGCCAGCCAGCCACGCAGCTCCACAGGCAGAGCCCGCGGCCCTGGGCTCATCTTGGGCTTTGCTGTTGATAAGTGTGCGGACCTGGGGCACGCACGTCCTTCAGCCTTCCTGAGCCTCAGTTTCCTCATCTGTAAAACGAGGATAAAAACCCTCCTTTCCCAGGATGGGTGCTGTGAAGATGAAATGCCACGAGGGGTTCAGTCAGAGCGCTTGCCTTTCACCTGCCTACCAGGTCCGCCTCCTCCCGCCACGCCTTCCCTGTCCTGAAAGACGGTTGGTCTGCCCGAGCACTTGGTCCCTCTTCTGACTGACTTCTAAGTCCTCGCTGTGGGCACGACTCCCTTTGGGACCCTTCCCTCCTCTGCGTGCACTAGAGTCTGACCGCACGCCACCTTCTTCCCCTGCCTTCCTGGGGCGTCCTGGTGAGCCCAGAAATGGGGGACAGCCTTCATCCTGCTCCCCACGGCCTCCTCAGCTCCAGCGCCAGCACCCGCAGAGATGGAGCTCTGTGCCGAATGAATGAACGATTGCGATTTCACCCTCATTTTGTCCGAGGGGCTGGGGCGAGCATGATAGCTACCTCAAAGGGATGTTGGAGAACAAAATATCGTAACACATGTACAACGCTCAACCCAATGCTGGACACAGCTCAAAAGAGTTTAACGGCCGCGGCGACCACTACTAAAATCATATCAGTAGTGTTCCTGTGTATGAGAATTTCCCATTCTTTTCTCTCTTTTACTTTACTTGGCATAAATATTTATTTGGGATAAATTATTTGAGAAGACCTCAGAGAATATGATGTTTCTTGCCCCGTGTGTAGAGTGGCCCAGTGTGGGACATATCAGTGACAGATACTCACCCATCCCTCCCTCATTCCCTCCATTCATCCATCATGCCAGCCTTTCTGAGCCCCACAGAGTACCAGGCACAGAGAACACTTTCATAAGTTGTGCTCAGAATCCAAATCTCTTCATTATGAAAAAATGTTATTCATTTGTTGAGGGTTCTAATTCTTCAAAGGTAGCATCCACATTGGTCCTACTGTGTGCCGGGTACTCTCTATACATGATCTCATTTTATTGCCGTAAGGCTGTAGGGTAGGGATCTTTGTGCCGATATTGCCGGTGAAGAAACTGGAGCCCAGATAGGGTAATTTATTTTTATTTTTAATTTTTTAAAATTTCAGCTATGCTTTTATTTATTTATTTTTTAACTTCTTTATCGGAGTATAATTGCTTTACGATGGTGTGTTAGCTTCTGCTGTGTAACAAAGTGAATCAGCTATACATATATCCCTATATCTCCTCCCTCTTGCATCTCCCTCCCACCCTCCCTGTCCCACCCCTCTAGGTGGTCACAAAGCACTGAGCTGATCTCCCTGTGCTATGCGGCTGCTTCCCACTAGCTATCTATTTTACATTTGGCAATGTATATATGTCCCAGATAGGGTAATTTAGACATGAGCTGGGGCAGGTCCAGACAGGATAGGGAGCCATGCTGGTGAGGGGGGCAGCATGCAGGGAGAAGAGACCTTGGGAAGAGGCTACTGTGTGGGACACAGGGCTGTGACACAAGGAGCAGGCACAGGGCTCAGGGGAGGAGGTCAGACTTCCCCTGCTGGGTGGCATTCGCAGAGCGTGAGCTCTTTCCCAGGCACCCTGTGGTAGGCTGGGCAGACCCATCATGTTGATGGCTTTGGGAGTAGGTGGGAGTGTCTGGAGGTTCCTAGTGTGCCGGAAGCCACCTCCTTCAGCCAAGTACTCACTCACCCACCCAGCAAAGTGGCACTCAGCCCCTTCTCTGTACCGGGCAGGGCACAAAGGATACAGAGATAAATTGACTGCTCCCTGTCCTGGAGGAGTTTCCAGACCAAAGTGGGAGGCAGCTCCGACACACAGCAAGGGTGCCCATGAGCAAGGGTGCCCATGAGCAGAACCGTGATAGCAGGAGTCCTGGGGGTGGAGTAGGGTGGGAGGGAGCCTGGGGATGGGGGAGGTTTCTGCCCCGCCTGCGGTACGGCAGAGTGGGGTGGTGATGTCAGGGAAGGCTCTGAGGCTGTCGTGGTAGCCCCTCACATACAGATGGGGGGCTGTGGTCTCAGGAGGAGGGACTTGCCCCACGTTGCAAGGCTAGCTGGTGCTTGTGAGAACCCAGAGATCTGTGGTACACGTGACCTGCTTCTTTAGGACCTCAGGGAAGTCTGCTGTGCTTCGGTAAGATGTGATTTCCGGCTCTGTGGTGAGGCCAGTGTAGGGACTAGATGTACTTTGCCCAGATTCCTGGATCAGAGTGAAGTTTGAAGATAAATCTGTGGACTGTTGATAACAGTTGGGTTAAGTCTTTTATTAAAATATAATGTTCTTCTTTGTCTGTTGTGACAATTCCTGATTTAAGGTCCATTTTGTTTGATATTAGTACAGCCATCTCAGCTCTTTTTTGGTTACTGTTTTCAAGGAGTATATTTTTCTATCCTTTCACTTTCAACCTATTTGTGTCTTTGGATCTAAAGTGAGTCTCTTGTAGATAGCATATAGTTGGATCATGTGTTATTTTTTTTAAACCTTTTCTGCCGACCTCTACCTTTTAATTGGAGAGTTAAATTCATTTCCATTTAAAGACTTACTTCTTCCATTTTGCTGTTTTTTTTTATATGTCATATCTTTCCCCTGTCAATTCCTCTATAATGACGTCTTTTTTTAATTGAAGTATAGTTGATTTACAATGTTGTGTTAGTTTCAGGTGTACAGCAAAGTGATTCAGTTATATACATATATATATATTTTTTTTTTTTTTCAGATTCTTTTCCCTTATAGGTTACTACAAAATATTGAGTATAGTTCCCTGGGTTATACAGTAGGTACTTGTTGGTTATCTATTTTATAAATAGTAGTGTGTATCTGTTAATCCCAAACTCCTAACTTATCCCTCCCCCACTTTCCCCTTTGGTTACCGTAGTTAGTTTGTTTTCTATCTCTGTGGGTCTATTTCTGTTTTATATTTAAGTGCATTTGTATCTTTTTTTTTTTAGATTCTACTCTATGATGCCTTCTTTTGTGTTTGATTTTTTTCCCCCACTCTACTGTTTTGGTTCCCTTCTCATTCATTCTCTCTCTCTCTCTCTCTCTCTCTCTCTCTCTCTCTCTCTCTCTATATATATATATATATATATATATATTTTCCCCCCCAGTAGTTACTCTGAGGTTTACAATTAACACCTTACATTTATAACAATCTAGTGAGGGTTAACACCAACTTAGCTTCAATAGTACCTGAAAACGCTGCTCCTATACAGTTCCATCACTCTCTCTTTACAGTATTATTGTCAGAAATTACATCCTTATACACTGTGTGCCCATTAACATAGATTTATAATTGTTATTTTATGCATTTGTCTTTTAAATCACATAGGAAAATAAAGAAGTGACAAACCAAAAATAACAATAAGGCTGGCTCTTATATTTACCATTGTAGTTACCTTACTGGGTTCTTTATTTCTTTCTATGGCATTGAGTTACTGTCTGGTGCCATTTAATTTTAGCCTGAAGGAATATTTTTGGCATTTCTTGCAGAGCAGGTCTATTAGCTACCAACACCCTCAGTTTTTGTTTATCTGGGAATGTCTTAGTTTCTCTTTCACTGTTGAAGAATATTCTTGCCACATACAGAATTCTTGTTGGAAATGTGTTTTTTCCTTTCTGCATTTTAAATATATTATCCTACTGCCTTCTGGTCTCCATGGTTTCTGATGAGAAATCAGCAATTAATCATATTGAAGATCCTTCGTATATGATGAGTCACTTCTCTCTCACTCTTTTTAAGATTCTCTTTTTGTCTGTCTTTTGACAGTTTGATTATGTGTCTCAGTGAGGATCTTTTTGAGTTTATCCTACCTGGAATTTATTGAGCATTTTAGATGTGTAGATTCATATCTTTCATCAAGTTTGGGGAATTTGGAGTCATTACTTCTTCGAATATTCTTTCTGCCTCTCTCTCTCCTCTCCCTCTGGGATTCCCATTTTGCATATATTGGTCCATTGGATGGTGTCCTGTAGGTTTCTTAGTCTCAGCTCATTTTTCTTAATCCTTTTTTCTTTCTGCTCCCTAGCCTGTATATCTCAGTTAAGCTATCTTTGGTTTGCTGATTCTTCTTTCTGCCCTTTCAAATCTGCTGTTGACCCCTCTAGTGAATTTTTCATATCAGTTATTGTACTTTTCAACTCCAGAATTTCTATTTGGTCCCTTTTTATAATTCCTGTCTCCTTATTGATAGCCTGTACTTGGTGAGATGTTGTTCTGGTTTTCTCCAGTTCTCTGAGCATATTTAAAACAGTTGATTAAAGTTTTTGTCTATTAAGCCCAGTGTCTCGGCTTCCTCAGGGAAAGATTCTATTAATTTCTTTTTTTCCTATGAATGGGCCATGTTTTCTTGTTTCTTTGTAGGTCTCATAGGTATTTTTTTTTGTTATTGTTGTTGAAAACTGGACATTTTGATTACTATAATGTGATAACTCCAGAAGTCAGATTCTCCCCCTCCCCAGGGTTTGCTGTTACTGCTTATTGTGAATTGTAATTTTGTTGAGTGACTTTTCTAAACTGTTTTGTGTGTGTGTGTGTGTGTGTGTGTGTGTGTGTGTGAAGACTAGATTCTTTGTTGTGTGTGGTCACTGAAGTCTCTAAAACCCCTGGAAAAAACAACAAAACAAATAAAAACAATCTCAGACTTTGCAGTTGGGCTGTGTGTATGTTGGCGCATGACTTCAATGCTCAGTCAGGACATTTACAACTCTGACTTAGCCTTCACTCCCTGTCTGCATGGAGCTTGAGGTCAGTCAGAGGTGAGAGCTTAGGGTTTCTCATACTTTTTCTGAACATTTGTCCAACCCTGGGTGTGTACGTGGTCTTCTAGATTCCCCAGTATATGCTGAAGCTTTTACAAAGCCCTTTTTCCCTGGTGCATCTCATTCCCCTGCCTTTCTTCCAGGCTTTTTGGAGTGTCTATTGTTTGCTCCAGCTGATTATTTTTTTCCCCAGGTGGTAGTTCATTTGCCTTTGGATGTTTTTGACCAATGCCCTCCATAGCTACTTCTCTACCCTGGGGTCCCTAGTTAGGGAATAAAGACAAACCTTTAGCATTATTCCTTCAGGGGTCCCCCAGACAGGTTAAAACCATCAAAATTCTTTGATAAAAAGGTCTGTTCTGCTCCCTCTGACCCCAAAAACCCACACCAGGGATACAGGCTGCCATCCTCAAGGTGGGGGGTGAGGGAGGATGGGTAGGTTAAAGTACCACAAAGCTCTCCTGTGGGGTTTCAGTCATCTTCCTCTTCCTTAAGTGTTCAAATGGTTACTGTAAACCTTTGCATATTTTCTAGAGTTCCAGTAAAGTTGACTCTGACAATTTTTGCTATGTTTTTTGGTGTTTCTGTAGAGCTCTTGGCAGACTTCTCTACTCTTTGCTGATATCACTTGCTGATGACAACTGGCACAGTTATTTCCTGAAAGCTTTTCTGTTCCAGCTTGCTATGTATACTTGGATAGGTCCTTTTGCCCCTTCTGAACCCCAGTCTCCCCATATGTAATATGGGTGGCCAGAATTGGACCAGATGGTGGTATGGTGGAGGTGACAGCAGCACTATGGGTGTGAGGCATGAAGGGAGGAGAAAAGAAGGTAGTGAGGTGTGGGGACCAGGGGGCACATAGCTAAGTGGAGCCTTGGTGGCTAAGTGGGGGCAGGGAAGAGTATGGTGGAGGTGGAGCATTCCTAGCAGAGGATTCAGCATAAGCAAAGGTAGGAGGCCCTGTCCTGTGTGGCCAGGCAGCAGGAGACAAGGCTGGGGGAGCAGTGAGCCCTGGCTCTGGGAGAGAGTCTGGTGTGATGCCAGAGTGGGTCCCAGGGGCATTAGACCTGCCTCCCAGACCTGGTGTGCAGCCACCTGCAGGGAAGGGACCTACTCCTAGGCTTCATCTCAGGGGTGGCCTGGGTGCAAGGTGTTGAGTAGTGGGTCTGGGTCAGGGAGGGCCAGTCTCTCAGTACTTTACTAGGTCTCTCTCATGGGGCCTCTCTCCATCCACCAGACTTGTTTCACCATCTCTTCCTCCTTACCTCTGCTTCTCTGTGCTTTGCTGTTTTCTTTTCTGGAACACCCTTCTCCCTCGTATCTGCCTAAATAATCACACCACCACAACAACATGACTTGCTCAGTTAATAATAACTAACACTCACACAGCATTTGCTCTAACAGGCACCGATCTGAGTGAGTTACCCACGACCTGTTTAACCCTCACAAGCACCTAATGAGGTACTGTTATCCTGTTATCCGACAAATGAGAAAACAAAAGCACATGGGGGTTGAGGAACTTGCCCAAGGTCACACAGCATGTGAATGGCCTTGTCATCATTGAACCGGTGTTGGCTCCAGAGTCCAATCTCATAGGAGCCATTCTATCCTGTCTCTCCAGGGTTAATCTGTCCCTTATCTGGTGGTACCATCCTTTTCTGTGTCTGGGTTTGTCCACCCCCAGGCTGGAAGCTCTGAGGACGGTGTCCCCTAAGCTTTAGCCTGAGCCTGTGAAGGTTTTTGGTTTTTTTAAATTTTAAAAATATTTATTTATTTTTGGCTGTGTTGGGTCTTATTTGCAACATGCAGGATCTCTCGTTGCGGTGCGTGGGCTTCTCTCTAGTTGTGGCGTGCAGGCTCCAGAGCACATGGGCTCTGTAGTTGTGGCATACGGGCTCTCTAGTTGTGGCTCTTGGGCTCAGTAGTTGCGGCGTGCTGGCTTAGTTGCCCTGCAGCACGTGGGATCTTAGTTCGTGGGATCTGACCAGGGATCGAACCCATGTCCCCTGCATTGGAAGGCGGAGTCTTAACTACTGGACCACCAGGGGAGTCCCTGTGAAGGTTTTTTAAATAGACAGATGGAAGGATGCCTCGAAGCCCAACTCTAGCACCTCCCTGGGTCTGAGGGTCTGGTTCCTGTCCCCACGGACTCTCCTAGGAGGGTGGGCAGGGGTAGGTGTGCTTGTTCTGGGCTTAACTCTGGAAAGGACCCCTTCTGAGAGCAGGGCCCCTGAGAGGGCACAGGAAATGGGTGGGAATCATTGCCGACAGTCATCTGTGTGCTGGGTGGCAGAGCGCTGGGTCCTCGAGGCTGGAAAAGGGGGGGGCGGCGTGTAGAAGGAAGCCCAGGTCCAGAGGGGCAGCTCCGAGTTCTGTGTGAGGCATCACTGTCTCCTCCCTTGTCATTCCCTCTACTCCCCGCTGTGGTTTGCTCCTCTAGAACAGAAAGTTGGGTCTTCCAGGATTTCAGGCAACGCTGAGGGCCAGAAATGAGACCTTGAAGAGAGAATAGGAGAAAAGAGGGGAGAGGATAAAGATAAGTAGGGAGAGAGGAGGAGGCAGGTGTAGGAGGAGTCATAGGGCCTGGGCATTCCACGCCTTCTGGATGGGACAGTGGCCACTGTGGCTTGCAGCCCAGCATGGACCCAGGCTGGCACCCAGTCCTGTGTGGCTGCCAGGACACAGGAGCCCAGCTTGGCGCCCACTGTGGGGTGAGCTCTGAGCCATTAGGGGTGACTTGCTGTCCTGGGGAACGAGGGGACGCCCCTCCTTTAGGCCTCAGTGCCTCCTCTTTGGCCTGGAGATCACCAGCTGGCTGGCCTCAGAGGCTGGGTGAGGACCAGAGACTCTTCCAGGGCTTTCCCCATAAAGTCCCCTCCCAACCTCAAGGCTTTTATCTGCCCTCATTCCCCAGAGGCAGCCAGTGGGCCAGAAAGATCTTTGACGCACCTTCCCTTTAGTCTTAAAAAATTTACGAAGTTTATTGTGTTCCACTCCATAACATCCCCACGTTTCTTTCCGCAGAAAACATACTGATTTTCTCCAAAACTGCGGTCAAGGTGAGGTTCCAGGTGCCTCGTTTTTGCTGAGGCCCCGCATCTCGTTTCCTGGGTGCCGTTCGCAGAGGTCCTGGTGAGGCGGGCCCGGAATCCCCGACGATGTTGGGTGTTGGGGTCGCGCCAGGATGGGAGGGGGCTGGGACGGCGCGGGCGCCCCCTCCTCGTTCCCGCCAGCGGGCGTCACCTAAGCCGCCGTTGCCATGGGCCCGCGGCAGATGGCCGGGTTTAGGGTTCCCCGGCGGGCGGCGCGCACGGGATTAGGTGAATTAGGGAGCTCGAGACGTGTTGCCACCGTAGCCGCCGCTAGGCCCTCCGCGCCATGGAGCCCCCTGCCCATCCCGCAGACCCCGCCAGCCCCGAGGACGCCGCTGACCCCGGCGACCCTGCCGAGGCGCGCGCCAAGCAGCCGGGCAAGTGGGCGCTGTTGCGTAGCCTGAACCAGGCGTTGAAGACACACGCGGTCCTGCCGGTGAGGCCCGGGTCGGGAGGGGGAGGACGCGCCCCGCGGACCCGGTCCTGGGCCTCGGTTTCCCCGCCTGTCTGGAGCCAGGCGGGCCGCAGGGTCGCAAAGCCCCAGGGTGCACGCACACCTGAGCCCTCTGGTGCCGCGCGGCCCTAGACGCCCGGCGGGAACTTGGCCCCCAGCTGCCCCTGCCTGGGCGGGGAGCTTGTGCAGCTGGAAAACGGGAGGTGGATGGGCCAGCGCTGGGAAGGGGCTTCCCTGCCCTTGCCCGGGTCCAGAGCAGGGGGTGACTCCAGGTGCACGGAGGGGGCTCGGGGAGACGTTTGTGGACTGGCTGACCGGCTGGTAGAAGGAAAGCATGGCCCGCGGGTCCCCTCCTCCACCGAAGATTAGCAACCAGACACTTCCTTGCTCACTGGCGCCCCTGGCAAGTCAGCTGGCCCGTCTTTCTCACCTGTGAAAATGGGGCTAATGTAACCAATGTCCCGGAGTGACTATGAGGATAAGTGAGGGTGGGGGGAGTGTCCTGAGACAGACTCCTTTTCATTGCACAAACGGGGACTGAACCTCGGGCCCTGCCCCAGAGGAGGAAAGAGGCATGTAAGGCTAAGGCCCTGTGGGGAGTTGATATTGATCTGATCCTGGGCTCACGCCTAGGAGGGAAGGTGGGTGGACATCAAAGACAACTTCCCTTTGCATGGGTCTCTCATCTTCACAAGCACTGACTCCTTTCCTGTTAAGGTTGTTGAACTCTAAGGCTCAGAGAGACTGAAAGACTTACCCAGAGTCACACAGCGTTCGTGGCAGAACTGGGACCTGAACCCAGAACTCTTTACCTTGTGTTCATTGTGGATGTGGGCCAGCTTCCCTGGAGGAAGCCCCCACTAGGGTTGTGGTGTACCCTTGAGAACATTTAGGCAAAGCCATCTAGGAACTCACCGTTCTGGGGCTGGGAACCACTCAACTGACAGCAGAGAAGCTGGAACTTGCCCCAGGTTACACAGCCACGCAGAGGCAGGTGTCTACACAAATGGAACTTTTGATTCTGGGTGAGGTCCCTAGTGGGGCACCCCTCACAGTCGAGTGGTAAGAATGGGGCCAGATACAGCCATGGGCTGCCTGGAATCGGCTGTGGGGAGGGGCTGGTGGGGTTAGACCTGAGCCCAGTGCCCCTTTCCTCTCCTCCCCTCTCCTGCCCCTCAAAAAAGTGTCATGTTCTTTTACATCTTCCTTCCTCTGCTCCTTCCTTCACACATCCAGCGATTCCTGACCTACCCTGTTTTGGGTTCAGGCTCTGCCCTGCAGATGCTCACAGTCTCATCAGTCACTGATTTGATGAGTGACTATGGCCAAATCCCTTTCTCGCTTTCGGCCTCAGTTTCCTCACCTGTAAAATGGGGACCCTTACAACCCAGCTGCATTCTGATGCCCCAAGTGCTTTCCATGGGACCATGGGAACTGTCCCCCTCAGAGGTTCTCAGGCCCCAGATTCCTCCCTGAAGCCTCTTAGCTGCCATTTTAGCCTCTTTCCTCGAGTTCAGACCAAGAGAAGAGAAAGTTAAGTCGCCACCCTCCTGGTGACAGTCCTTGGCTAGGAGGGTTCTAGACATTTCTGTTTGCTTTGCTGCCCTTAGCTGGAGCTTCCAGTTTGCCTTTTGGGTCCACAAACCATCTCCAGCCAGGGACCCTATCAGTGCTTCCTGTTCTGCCTGCAGAGCTGGGTTCAGGATGGGGCCCAGGGGATGTAGGGAGAGAGCACTGAATTTGGAGTTTGCCAGGCGTGGGCTTCATTCCCAGCTCTACCACAAAACACCCGTGTGACCTTGGGCATGTTTCTTGACCTCTTTGAGGAGATGGAGTAGAGAGAGAGTGCCCTGCCTAAGCGTTGTCATAAGGGTCAGTGAGACAGTTAATTACAGGGAAGCATGTAAGTCACCACCTGGCCTGTTGCAGGGGTATTGAGTTTGCATAGAGCAACGTCCTGGTGCCACTGCCCGCCAGCGCTGGCCTCTGGGAATCAGGTAGTCTCTCTCTTTCTCTCTCTCACACACGAACTCTGTCACATGCTCCCTCTTACCTACTCACACACATGCTCACATACACGCTGTTTCACATTCTGATTCTCTGTCTCACTGAGAGAAGAACTGTTTCTCTATGTTTGGTTCTGGGGAGTCACCAATGGAAGACTCAGACCAGCCCTGCCCTCACGGGGCTGCAGGCTAGCGGGGAGTGGACACCCATGGTGATGACCCAGAGTGGTGCTGGCTGTTAAGGGGCAAGCCCAGGGGCCCCGAAGACTGGAGGAGAGCCTGTATTCTTTACACAGCAGCCAGGGGAAGTTTTGAAAATGTAAATCCATTATGCCATTCTCTCCTGCTTTAAAACCTCCCAGTGGCTACTTGTCCTATTTGAAAGAAAGTCCAACGTCTGTCCATGGCTCCCAGGGCCCTGGTGCTGCCCATATCCTCCAAGCGCCCCCTCATCTAGCTCCAACCTGGGCCGGCCCTTACTAGGCCCTCTGCTTTCCCCTCTGTTCACTGCTCTGGCCCCAGGGTCTGGAGTGAAACTGGCCCACAGCGGACTCTCCACAGATATGTACTGAATGAATGAACTAACTCTTTAGGAATTGGGGAGGAGGTGGAAGGTGCGGCAGTGAGGAGGGGCCAGGGAAGAGTTGCTATTTGCTTTGGGTGTCCACTCAGTGGAAAGGTGGGGTGAGATTGGGGGCAGTTGGAACAGAGCAGCCTGAGCAGGACTGTGTCAGGTGGTCCTGGGCTGGCACTTAGAGAGGGCGAGGAGTGTGGCCGGAAGCACAGCTTGGACTTGGGACTAAAGCAGTCGTGAGGATTAGATGGGAAGCAGTCATGAGCCTGGGCACACAGTAGATGCTCAGCAAACGCATGAGTTCTCCTCCCAGCCCAGATGCTCTCCAATTTTTCTCAATTTCTCTGGGAGACAGCTTGGGTTTGAAGCTAGTCTGTTTCTAACATGTGCTAACCTCCCATGAAGTGAAGGCCCATAATGACGGCTGTGGCCGAAAAGTAGTTGGTTCTGATGGGAACAGGAGGAGGCTGAAACAGTGAAGAGTTGGCCTTGGGACTCACCAAGCCCACGCCTCACTGAGGCATGTGGAAACTGAAGCTCAAAGAGGTCAGCGATTTACTGGAGGCCAAGTGGGTCCTGGATCCCAGTCTCATAGCCCAGAGCTGTTTCCCCTGGGCCATCCCCACGGGCTTATTTCATTGTGAATCAGTTTTAGCAACTGTTATGTTTTTAACTGCCATTAATAGGAAGTTATATTTTTATTAGGATGTCTAGGTTCTCTTACCCTTCTGGGGAACTTGGGAACCACCCCAAAAAAATACTCTTATTAAGATTAGAATAAGGGCTTCCCTGGTAGCACAGTGGTTGAGAGTCCGCCTGCCAATGCAGGGGACATGGGTTTGTGCCCCGGTCCGGGAGGATCCCACATGCCGCGGAGTGGCTGGGCCTGTGAGCCATGGCTGCTGAGCCTGTGCGTCCGGAGCCTGTGCCCTGCAACGGGAGAGACCACAACAGTGAGAGGCCCGCATACAGCAAAAAAAAAAAAAAAAAAAAAAAGATTAGAATAAAATTCGAACTTTTACAGGCCAATGAGAGTCTATGAGTCCTGAATCTTGCCCATCTCTCTCTCTCATCAGGTCCTGCAACAACCACCTCTTTGCGGTTCCTTCCTGCCTCAGGGCCTTTGCACTTATCATTTCCGCTGCCCAGATTCCTACCCTTGCTCTTTCCTAGCCTGACTGCTTTTCGCCCTTCAGGTCTCAGCTCAGAGGTTTCCTTCATAGAGTGGCTTCTCCGGCGAATGAGTCTCCGGTTGGCCGGCTCTGTCTTTCTCCAGCGTTGGTGTGCTCACTTCCATCACAGCACTACCGCCATCCCAAGTGACCGTGTACCTGCTCAGTTGTTTGTTTTCTGTCTCCTCCCAACTAGAATGTGGACTCCATGCTCACTGCTCGATCCCCAGCATTTAGATCCATCAGTGCCGTGTACCCAGTATGTGCTCAGTACATGCATGTTGAACGCGTCAGTGCTGAACGTGGTTGTTCTAAGTCCATTTTCTGACTCTGGGTTGTAGATTTGGCTTCTGCGAACCCTTACTGAGAGTGTAGTGGGAGCCAGGCCCTTTGCTGAACGCTGCAGGGGACACAAATATAATGGTCCCCTGGCCCCAGATCGGGATGTCCCCACAAGCCAGGAGACAGTGTGGCTGAGAGCGCTGCCCACATATATCATGGGGCCTGGCACAGAGCAGCATCACTGCAGGGAAGTCATAACTGTGACTGTTGACCAAGGAGGTGACAGAGGCTGTTTGAATGTCCTGGGGGTACGCCTCCTTTAGGACAGAGGGGAAGTGTTTCTGCCTAAACCGCAATGAGTCTGCTGTACATGTGTGGGATGTAGCGTCTTGGGGAGAGGTCAGGGCTTTGGACAGGCCTGGGCTTGAAGCCTCCCAGCTGTGTGGTGTTGGCTCTTCCCCTCTCTGAGCCTCTGCTTACTCATTATAAACTGGGGACAGTAACAGCTGCCCCAGAGGAGGGATTGATGACGCTACATCGTGCCCAGCCCAGGCCCTGGCACCATGGCTTCCACAGTGCCAGTTCCCTTCTCTTCCCTCTTCTGTGGTTGGCACAAGAGCCTCTGGTGGTGGAGGGGTGGGCACAGGACTGCTTGGAAGGAGTACCCGATCCCCCTCCCTGCTCACCTGGCCTGGGCCTCTCTCACCCGCAGGGGGACTATGTCTGGATGGACCTGAGATCCGGGCAGGAGTTTGATGTGCCCATCGGGGCAGTGGTGAAGCTCTGTGACTCTGGGCAGATCCAGGTGGTGGACGATGAAGGAAATGTGAGTAGCCCACGGCCACCCCGCCCCCAGGCCTTGGGGGGGACCCAGGCTGACAGGTGACCTGCCTCAGGGGGATGGAGGCAGTGCCTGTGCCCCGCTTCTGCCTCTCAGAGCCCCCTTCCCCCATGGAGCTTTCCCCATCACCCCCGTGGGAGGGAGCCTCCCCTTCTGCCCCAGGCTACCTGTTCTAGTTCCACCAGCACTTCAGTCCATTCTGCCTGGTATTAGAAATGTGTGTCTGTGTGGGCATACCGGTGTGTACAGTGGGGCAGGAGGTGGCACCGGACTGGGAGCTCCTCAGGTACAGGGGTGCTTTCGGGTCAGACAGACTGGATTCAAATCCCATCCTGCCCACTTGCTAGCTATGCAAGCTTGGCCAAATCTCTTTCCCTCCTGAACCCTCACAGGGTTATTGATTCATACTTGAGATCACACGTGAATGCCTCAGAAGAGGGTGAGGGGGTCTGAAAATGCCCGCTCTCGTTCTGTGGAGTTATGGCATCACACGAATTCACTGTCCACCCCGACGCTGCCCTGGAATTAGTCTAACAGTTGAATGCTTTATCTCTTGTGGCCCTGAAGAAAAGGGCCACAGGAAGTGTAAGTTTAATAGACAGTGAGAGTGGGGCCTTGGGGAGGGAAGAAAAGGTCTTAAGTCAGGGTCCTGCCTTAGAGAAGGTGACCCTGATGAGGGCCCAGAGGGGAAGCCTGGGAACTCTGGACATGTGTGCGTGTGCATGGCATGTGTGTATGCGGCAGGGGCACATGTACAGCCTAGTGGGGACATGGAGGACCAGAGAGATTAGGTTCCACCGTAACCTGGGTTGTGCCTGACGCTGTGGCCGGCGCTGGGGGCACAGAGACAGTCCCCATCTTAGCCTCTTAGTTTGATGGGGGTGGAAGAGGGTGCAGTGACTTGGAGAAGAAGGCTCTGTTGAGCTCCAGGGGAGGGCTCAGGACGCTGGAGGCCTGGTACTGAACGTGGAGGAGGCAGGGACATCACTGCTATCCCTGCAGCCCCCGGGGATACCCGCCTTGGGGTTTGCAAAGCCCTTTGACCGAAGTTCTATCTTTAGGTCCTCACAGTGTCTGTGAAAGGCAGGGAGGACAGCAACTGTTACCCCAAGGGGAAACTGGAGTCCAGAGAGGGACCCTCAGGACGAGTCACCCAGCTAGTGAATGATGGTGCTGGGGTCAGGACCCGGGACCTCTGGGTTCTGTGTAGGTGTTTCCTCTCCCAGCATCTCAGTGGCAGCTTAGAGCTCAGGTTCTGTTAACCACACTTTCGTCCCCTGAGCTTTTAGAAATGGAGTGCCTGCAACGTCATTCCAGAGGCTCCAGTTCCAGGGCCTTCTAGGAAGCCCCTGTGAGGTTGCAGCCTCAGAAGGGGGACACGGATTTGGCTGGCAGCACACACAGGCCCACAGGCTAGCCTGGACCCCCCGGGTGGGGCCCAGGGACTCTGCCTGCAGGCTTGAGTTTCATCTGGGTCATGTTGCATGTCAGATGGTGTCCCATAACTGTGTCACCGGATCCCAGAGGTCCCCTCCCACTTGCCCCCTGAGAACGGGGGCTGCAGAAGGGGGAGGGTTGTGGCTGGCTGGCTGGGAGCAGGTTAGGGGGCTGGGTTTGCTTCAGTGGCATTGGACCCCTAGCGGCTTCTGGCCTCCCCTTTCACCAGCCTTTCCTACTCCCACTCCCTCCCCCTACCCCACCTCCAGGCCATCATCTTTGACCCCTCTGTCTGCCCATAGACTCCCTCAGCTTGAGGGCAGGGACCAGGTGAATCACATCTGGTTCCCCAGAGCACAACAAAAGGTCTCCCAGAGAAGGTCCTCTGTAAAGACTTGCTGAATGAATGAAAGGTCATGGTTCCGTCCTCACTGGAGTCCTAAGGCTCTGCTTTTGTCCAAGCTGTTCTCATTGGCAGATGTACCCCTCCTTCCCTTCCTCTACAGAGCATGTGGTCCTTGCCTCTCTGAGTTCAGTGCCAGGCCAGCTCTTTCCCAAATGTGCCCCCAGGCCCTAGAATTGGCCATGTTCCCTCTCTGTCTCTCGCTGGTATGCCTTCAGGGCCAGGCCTCAGTTTCTGCCCTGGTTACACTTTGGTCTGTGCTGTAGGTGTCTGTGGACGCTGACCTGAGCGCTGCTGACCTCAGCTGGGCGACCTTCCATGCAGGAAAGGGGCGGGGAAAGGCTCAGCTCTGCCATCTAACTGAGCACGCCACTTTACCTCTCCAATGTGACTCCTCACTGTAAAACGGGACTGGTAATTCCATGATGAGATGATAAGAGAAACAAATGAGAACATACATCTCTTTTGCAACAAAAACTGGAAAACATTAAAGTGATAATACCCAGCACTGGTTGAGCAATTATCAGGCACCAGTGCTTTTTAGACCTGGCAGGAGTGAAACAGAGGTTGGCCATTATTGTATCAATTAACCCTCCCAACATCTCCAAGAAAAAGGGATTGTTAATCTCATTCCCATTTCACAGATGAGGTTGTAGAGGTTCAGGAAAGCAAAGCGATGTGCACAGGGCTACAGGTCTTGCAGTGGCTGAGCCACCTCTTAACTCTGTGCGGAAGTGTCTTGGGGAAGAATTATGGGACCAGAGGCTGGGGTCGAGCGGGGAAGGCAGACAGCCTGCCCAGCGTCCTCTCCCCTCTGGCCCACTCCAGGGCTTAGGACCGAGTCAGGGAAAGGGAATTTTCCAATTGGATCAGCTTTTATCAAGAAATAGGGTGGGAGAGAGGAATGTTCCACACGGGATTGGAAAGTCGGCAGGTTCTTTGATCTCACCACCAGGCGCATTCATGTCAGGGCTGTCTGAGGGCCTGACCTGGAATGTAATGCCCTGGCCCAGGAGATGCCGTGAAATGCCAGGGAAACTGGAGTCATGAGCAATCGCTGGCCTGCCCCTCACCTCTCTGAGGGCCGTGGTCCTCTGATCCTATTTTCTCATGTGATGTGAGGGGGCTGGAATAGGGGACTTCTGGGGTCTCTCCATGACTAGGACTCTGCTTTTAATTCAGACTGGTTCCTAGTAGTCCCCAGCCGGCCATCTGTCTCATCGGGGATCCCCTGCCACGTCATTTGTGCCTGGCCCCTATATGAGGCACTGTGAACCAGGCGTATAGCAGACATGGAACCAGCCTTGGGGAAAATTGAGGGGTCAGGGCCAGAACTGCGCTCCGACAGTGGCAGTGACCATTGCCTTGCAATGGGAGACCTAGGGTATGTGGGAGCCCAGAGGAGGCACCAACCCCAGCCTGGGGAACCAGTCAGCTTTCTGCCTGGTCCTGAGGCTCCCAGGGTTCCGGCATTTGGGAACAAGGAGGGGGCCCCAGAGGGCTTTGGAGGTTTGACTCAGGTTGTAGCCACAGTGCAGAGCACAGGAGAGATTCTCACTTCTCTGAGAAGCTGGGGCTGTGAGTAGAGGGTGCTGGAGACCACCTGGGGGAGGTCAGAGGAAACCACGGCTTCACAAACTTGTTGAAAGAACAAAGGCTATGGCCCAGATGTGCAACCATCTGCCCCCCGTGGCAGCAGGAAATACTGCACTATCTGAATAATTCTTGTGCCTTTGTTTATCGGAGTTTGGATTTGAAGCCAAGTCTGTCTAACTCCAGTGATTACACTTTCCACTCCATCCTGTAAGGTGGCTGGAGAGACTAATCCCCTTTATGACAACCATGAGGTAGGCCAAAATCCCTGCCATGCCCACCTCTTAGGTCTGCAGAGGGAATCCCCTAAGAGGAGGAAGAGTGGTCCATGAAGGGTAGGGGTGGGCGCTAACGTCCTCATAGATGTTAGAAATGATAGTGTTTGGCCGCAGGAGAGGCCCTTATGGGGTCGCAGGTACCCGGGGTTCCCGTCCCTCCCGGGACTCTTCTCTAGCAAAGTGCAGCCAGGAGGACGCAACTAGCTTACGTTAGCCACTGTGCCTCCCCACAGGAACACTGGATCTCCCCGCAGAATGCCAGGCACATCAAGCCCATGCACCCCACGTCGGTCCACGGCGTGGAGGACATGATCCGCTTGGGGGACCTCAACGAAGCTGGCATCCTGCGCAACCTGCTCATTAGATACCGAGACCATCTCATCTACGTGAGTGCCGCCCCGCCTGCCAGCAGCCCCGCCCACTCTCAGTCCCTCTGACTTGCAGCCAGCCCTGCCCAGCCTCTGCAGCTGGCCACTGGGGACCAGGGACTCAGCCCATGCCCACAGCCGCTCGGGTCTGTGGCTCATCCTCTCTTTGGGGCTGTGGCTTGTGTGGTCTGTGATTGGAGAATGGGGAGGTTTTTTTCCAGAGGTTCATGTGCCTCCGTAGGGCTGAAACCGCCGGGAGGCCAGACCAGGGAGGGGACAGTGACAGGCTCAGTGCTTTGCCCAGAGATGGGGGATCTGCTGCTCTCCCTGGGTTTGCTGTGGGGTCAGGACCTGCCACGGGTCCTCAAAGTCAAGAGGGGATGGGTTGGAAGTCTGTGTCCTCTTGAAGGGGATGGAGGCTGGACATGCTCCTTGATCCCCCAAACCCTTGAAATTAGGACCAGTCATACACACCCTCCCACACTTCCCCACCTTGAAACTCAAGAGGACAAATAAAGAGCATCTCACTCAGCCAGGGGTGAGCTGATCCCAAGAGGTGAGCTGAGAGACCATGAGAACAAGAAGGGCCCATCAAGATCATTTAGTCTAGAGATTCTCACACTTTCTGGCCTCAGGAATGCTTTGTGTTCTTAAAAATTATTGCAGACCTCAAAGAGCTTTTGTTTATGTGGGTTGTATCTATTGATATTTAACATATTAGAAATTTAACTGAGACATTTAAAAGTAACCACAAAAAATCCATTACAGGATAATGTATTTTTATGAAAAATAACTATATTTGCCAACATAAAACAATTAGTAAGAAGAGGGGCATTGTTTTACATTTTTTTCAAATACTTTTAGTATCTGACTCAATAGAAGACAACCCGATTCCTGTATCTACTTCACATCCAGACTGATGTGACATTGTGTTGGCTGAAGTGTATGAAGAAAATCTGGCCTCACAGATATGGAGGTGGAAAAGACAAGACCTTATGGACTTCCTGAAAGGGTCTCTGGGACCCTCAGGGGTCTTTGGACCACACTCTGAGAACTGCTGACCTAGTCCCATTTTACAGACAGGGAAACTTAGGCTCTATAAGGCTTAGCCAGGCCCGGAGCTGTGTGCCCAAGCAGCTCAGGGGTGAAGGAAGCTGTGGGTGTACAACAAGGAGAGAGCAGGAGGGAGCCCCCTGAGCCAGGTCCCCAGGCTGGGCATGCTGTGGGCAGAGTAGACAGGGCCATGGGAGGTGTGGGGTGATAAGTGCCTGAGAGAGGTGCGGAGCTGGTTCCGCAGAGTCTGTAGGAGTGAGGTCTCGCTGCCAGGTCACTTCCTGGCCGCTGGTGGAGATGGCGTTCAGGAAGGGACACTTCATGAACAGAAGGCCTGAGGCAGGACCGTGCCGAGTGAGTGATTTGTCAGGACTGTGAAGGGGAGCCAGGGAGACAGAGCTGGGAGAGTCTGAGGGAACCTGAGGAAGCACAACAAGGAACTCTCGGGCCCTCAGAAGTCCTGGAATTGTGGTGCCTCAGCTGCTCGGGAGGCCCCCTGCCAGCCTCCCCACTCTGGGTCTTTCTGTAGCTTTCAGCTCCCAAGAAGAGGCTGTGCTTGGGCCCTTGACGTACGTTGATTGCATTGGCACAGCAAGCAGCTTTCTCAGGGAGACCCTTAGTACTGACAAAGCCCCTCTCACTCCTTTCCTCACCCAGGGGGCAGGGCACAATGGCACCTCCAGATGTGAGCAGTGTCACCTAGACAATGGCGGGGGGGAGCTAGGACTTGAGCCCAGGCCAGAGATATCCCACGGGACCCACTGGTGTCTGCACCCCAGTTCTTGGCGTTTCCCTCCTCCCTCCTCTCTCTGGACAGCAGGTGGACACAGGATGGTCCAGGGGCTCTCCATGGCCATCCACCCAGGCCTGGGTGGAGTCTGACACTTGGGTCTGGAGGTGAGTGGGAGCCTACCTACTTGCCTGCCCAGGGAGGCCACTGCAGAGCTGACGTCCTGACACAATCTCCTTTTGGGGGTGAGCTTCACAGGGGGGAGCTGAGTGAGGTGGGAGTTGTTTCCACCAGGGACCCCGCGGACAATGTCTAAGAATAATTCAGAGGCATGTAGTTGGTTATTTTGCACGTTGTTTAGTGATTTTGCCGGCAAAATGGTTCTTTGTAAGTGAGGGGGTCGGTTGGTAGACTGAATCAAAGAACAAAGGCAAACACAGGATTCAAAAGGGAGAGAGGAGGAAAAAACTTCAGACAGTCCGAGATCAGTGAATCTTGTTTGTGAAGTTTTGAGGGTAGACTGGCAGCCGGCAGAGAAATCAGCCTGAACATTAGGCCTTACCTAGGTTGACTGTGGGATCAAAGAAAAGAATTCTAGAGTTTTGTGGATTCTCCAGAGAACGCTGGGATCTGCACCGTTTGCCTCATTAGAAGTTTCACTAGTAGCCTTTCTGACTGATTTTTGGGTGAGGGTGGGAGGGCACGGGGGTGGAGCCCACACGAGGTGTCCGAGCTGTCTTTCTCCTTCAGAGACTCATGGCTGGAAGTCAAGTCGTGGCGCCTGGAAGGTGCCCAGCTTGGATAGTCTGTGGGCCTGAGATGCTGGGTGTCTGTTGGTCTGGGGAGCCGTGCTCCACAATTGTAGGGCTCAAGAGTCAGCTCAAATGACTCTCTGACTCTATGATTCTGTGACTGGGTGCGTGAAGTAGGATTAGAGCAGGGCTTTGAAGAAGCAGCCAGGCCATTGTCCCACCCAGAAACCGTACCTGTCCCTAACCATGGCAACCCCTGGTCACTTCATGGCTTGGGTTACCCTGGGCACACCCCCACACGCCCAGGATTTCCTCAGATTACCACGGCCACTCACAGCCTTTGGCCCGGAGGACGCTCTGTCCCTGACTGTCTGCCCAGGGCTTGCCTGCTCCAGCTGGCCTGGCCCCAGGTGTGTGAGGGACAGCACCCCAGGGCCGTAAGTCAGCCCGAGGCACCCTACATGGAGCAGAGCCTTCAGACGACACCTAGCAACCTCTCGCTGGGTGGTCCCAGAGGCCAGGGGTCGTCCCTGGGTCTTGTGGGCAACAGGTGGCAGGGCTGATGCTAAACATGGGCTGGAGCCCTGGTCTGGGGGCTGGGGGGCCTGGATCCAGGTCTTGACAGGTTGCCTTTAGGGAGTCCCCACCCATTTCTGGTCTCAGCCGTCCCTTTGGCACAATGGGCTGGGTGCCTCTGTGACACTGGGAAGGTGTATGTGTCTAAGATGTATGTCTTGTTCTCCATGGTCTGCTAAGGGAGAGGCCCCAGGGCTAGCAGGCCCGGAGGCTTCCTGGAGGAGGTGGATTCCTACCATATCTCCTGGGGTGTGTCTCTGGCCCAAGAGAGGCTCCTTGATCTCCACCTGGGGACTTGGGGGCCCCTAGGGACCTGTGTGCTATGTCCTTGTCTTGGGAATAATCCTTATCTCTTCCCTACTCCTGCCCATGGGCCCACAGGGCAGGCTTTATTACTGGAGAAGAGGCCTGTGCTGGGTAGTTGGACATTAACTCTCTGCTGACCATGAACCCTTGGAGAGACAGAGCCAGAGGGCCTCAGGGAGCAGCGCCTAGAACCTCAGGGGACGGACGGGTGCTAAGGCCCAGAGAAAGGCAGGATGGGCCTGAGTCTCATTGTCAGCAGTGGCCAAGCCCCTCACTTCTCTTACCTCCCCCACTGCCAGCTCCGCAGTCTCACAGGTGAATTCCTGGGATCTGGGGGAGCCCAGGTGGGGAGGCGAGAGCTGGGGTTCTGGTGCCAGGGTCCCTCCTTCATCCCACTCCCTGCTTATCTGCTGTGCAACCTTGGCAAGCCCCGCCCCTTCTCAGAGGCTCAGTTCTCCCATCTAAGAAGGGGCGTCATGACTACATCTCACAGGGGCCTTCTGACAATACAGAGAGAGATGGCCTGGAAGCTGCAAGTCCTGCGCCCGACAGGGATCTCCCTGGCAGGTGGTGTGTCCTTGTTCTGCTGGGCCGGGTCCTCTCGCTGAAGGAAAAGGCTTCGTTTTTATTATTTAGTTTGAAATGGGTACGTGTGCTACAGATTGGAAAATATTCCTTCTGCCACAGAGATGACCGCTGCTACTCACTTCTTATCTATCCTCTAAGAGAAAGACTATATATATATGATATATATGATATTAAATTATATATATATAATTAAAAATTTTTTTCTACACAAATGATAGCATTTCTCCTCACACCTGTGTGCTTTTTCCACTAGCCCCAGCCCGGGCCATCCTTCCTGTCAGCGTAGGCAGGCCCGCCGCAGTGTTGCTGACAGGCCTGTCCCCTCAGCTCCTTTTCTTGCTGTTTCCTGTGGACAGCAGTGAATTTCTTCTCCATCCATTAATTTAGTGACTCATTCGTTCACTTGCCAAACATTTGCTGAGCGTGTCTTATGCACCATGCACAGTATTGGGCCCCAGGTAGAGAGAGGAGTGAGGCTGGGGGGCAGAGGCCTTGAACCAGAATTATGGAGGAGTCGGGGGCCAAGTGAAGGGGACCATGGAGGCTGTGATGGGTCACACAGGAGGGCGCCTGGCTTCTTGCGGGGGGAGCGCTCATCTCCGTTTGGACCTGAAGGATGAGCAGGCGTTGGCTGGGTGAGGGGGCAGGGGATGGAGTTTGGTGCTTTTAACAGAAGGTTTAATATGGAGGGAGCCTCTGGCTGTGGGATGCAGATAACGAGGGCCAGGGCTCGGAGGTCTGTGGGCAGGGGAAGGATACTGACTTTGTCCTGAGGCCATGGGGAATCTCCTGAGGGTTTTCAGGAGGAGGATGACACAGTCAGATTTTCAGAGCTGACTCTGGTTCCCAGTGGAGGACAGATTGTAGGGGCCAGTGTGGAAGCCTGGAGCCCAGAGGGGAGGCGCCTGGCCGGGGAGGTGGCCGTGCCCACGGAGTGAAGTGCATTGTTATGAAGGAGAGGGAGGCCTCCCGGCGTCCCGCCCTGGTGAAGGTCCGCCTGGTGAAGGTCTGCGGTGAAGGTCGGCGGTGAAGGTCGGCGGTGAAGTCGGCGGTGAAGGTCAGCCATGAAGGATGGTGGTGGTGCTGTTGGCCGAGCCGGGAGGCAGAGGAGGAGCAGGGTTGAGGGGAGAGTGAGCTCCCATCTGGACAGGCTGGTGGACATCAAGTGGGGCAGGAGGCGGAGGGGTCTAGTGCTCAGGAGGGCCCTCTGGGCTGTGGGCAGAGTAGACAGGGCCATGGGAGCTGTGAGGGGGAGAAGAGGGTCCAGGCTCAGCCCCTGGAAGGCTGCTTGTGGCATCTCAGCGTTCCCTTTGCCCTGTGCTTGGTCTGTCCTCAGGGCCACCTCGGTCTGGCTCTGACTCACCCCGTCGATCGGTTCATTGGGTCTGAAATAGTGTCTCTGCCTCCTGTGTCTGTAGCTGCTCTTCATTCTTCCCAGCTGCCAGGGTGACCTTTTCCCAGCAATCCTCCCAAGTGTCCTGTCCTTTTATGCCTCTGTGTTTATCCCCACTGATGAGCCCTCCACTCCCCCGTCCCCCCCCCCCACCGCCCCAATCTCAAGGAATCCGTGTGCTTGGTGCAAGCTGCCAGGGCCCCAGCTCTCCCTCCCTGCCACCCAGCGTGTGGCTGTCAGCCTCCCCACGTGCCTCAGGGAAGGGTTCTTGAATGACAGCACAGAGCCTAGCTGGCCGGAGGCCACATGAGGATCACGGGCCAGGTCGCTGAGCATCGCTTTGTTAGGGAAGTATTCAGAAGAAAGGAAGGGAGCATTTGTGGACAGCTGACTCTATACCAGACACCTGTCAAAGGTTGTGCCCTTTGGTCTCTATGACAGCCCTGGGAGGTGGGTGTTAACCATCTCCCTTTTACAGATGAGCAAACTGAAGCTTAGAGAAGCAAAGTCATCTGCCAAAGGGATGTTCCTTGTGGCTGTCTCTCCTACCTGGTTACCAGAGTCTAGCTGGTAGGAAGAGCCAGGGGGAGAGGAGAGTCCACTGGGGCCCAAAAGGACAATGTCTGGCAGGAGAGAAGCCTGGGTCTGGGGCGCTCAGCCCAGGGCAGCTTTGCATGGCCACACCTGCCCCCGGGGTGGGCACTTGCCCTGGCATGCGGTGCTGGCAGCAGCGCCTTCCCTGCACAGCCACCTTTGGCCGAGGCTGCTAGGGCGTGACTGGGGCTCTGGTATGATGCACTGGGCCCTGGGTGGGAGGGGATGGGCAGGGCTGTCGCCTCCCCTGCACAGTCACATCTTTCTTCAACCCCTCTGGGCCCAGATGTCAATAGATCCGTCACCATTTATAAGCTGGGCCTGACCTTTTTGAGTTGGAGTGGGGAGAGGTGGGGAGGGAAGGAGAAGTAACCCCTGAGGGCCTCCCTGTGTCCTGGTGGCAGGAGGGCCAGGCCTTGTGTCCCCTGTGTAGCAGGGCCCACAGCAGGAAATTTTGCACGTAGGTGCCCTAACAGAGGAGCCCGAGGAGAGAAAGCCCCCAGAAGGCTCTCTGAGGTGTGTCTGGCCTGTGTGTCCCCACTGCCTGGGATGGCTGGAGGCACTCTGTCCCCCACAGCACAGGGGCAGTGCTGCAGAGACTGGGGCCCACCCAGCCCCTTTAGCTCTTTATGGCTTCATTCCACTCCCCCCTCACCAACCCAACTCCTCCACTCTGGGAAGGTCCAGTTTGTGAATTTTACTCTGAAGGTTTGGGATGCAGGGTTTGGAGGCAAAGGTGGGGGCCAGCATTTGAGAATTACCTGCAGTGTGCTATACATTTTAAAGTCTACCATCTTCTTTCATAAAGTTATATTATGCCCATTTTACGGATAAAGATAAGGAAATTGAGGCTTTGAGACCCGCCTTCCCTCCCTCCCCACTTCCTCCCTCCTTTCATCGAATGTCTCTGAGCACCTACTGTGAGCCCGACCCAATGCTAATCTGAAGGCCCCACCCCCAGCTCATAGGGAGGTAGGATTCTGACCCCAGATCCATGGGACTCCAAAGCCAGTGCTGTCCCTTCCAGAGGGACGGAGCAGGGCAGAGCCTGAGAGCTTTCTAGAGTCAGAGCCTCCCACATGGGAAGGAGTGAGCTCCCTGTTCCTTGTTGCCCACAGACCTACACGGGCTCCATCCTGGTGGCTGTGAACCCCTACCAGCTGCTCTCTATCTACTCGCCAGAACACATCCGCCAGTACACCAACAAGAAGATTGGGGAGATGCCCCCACATATCTTTGCCATTGCTGACAATTGCTACTTCAACATGAAGCGCAACAGCCGTGACCAGTGCTGTATCATCAGGTGGGCGGCCCAGGACCAGCATGGAGCCCCAGGCTTGGCCCCTAGAACTCCTGCTCTGTGCTCCCGCTAATGCCTCCTAATATAGAGAATCACCTCCCCTTTCCCAGGCCTTATACCTCTAATAACGCTACCAAAGCGCATGTTAACTGTTGAGACCAACCTTGTTTACTGCTGGCTCCTGTTAAATTATGGTCAGTTGCAACCTTAGGCTCCTGTTCTCTCTTGGGCAGAGAGTAAAACAACAAAGCATTGATCGAGCATCTAGTTCGTGCCATGCTGTGTGGCAGTATGGGTGGAGGAGCGTGTGTGTCTGAATAAGGGGAAAGAAAGTAACCTTTAGCTGTGGCAGGGCACTGAGCTCCTTTCGCCTTCCCCAGACCTGGAAGGTCCGTAGTGTCAGCCCATTTAACAGATAGGGAGCTGGTTGGAGGGGGGGCCGTAGTTTAGGGCAGTAACAGGTCTTGCCTCTGCCTGGGGCTCCTCTGCAGTGGGGAGTCTGGGGCAGGGAAGACGGAGAGCACAAAGCTGATCCTGCAGTTCCTGGCGGCCATCAGCGGGCAGCACTCATGGATCGAGCAGCAGGTGCTGGAAGCCACCCCCATCCTGGAAGGTAGGGCCGGGCTCTCAGGGCGGGGCCGGGGGGCTGGGGGCGACTGACACTGACCGTGACCCATGAACGTCTGCCCACCCTGCAGCATTTGGGAACGCCAAGACCATTCGCAACGACAACTCAAGCCGCTTCGGGAAGTACATCGACATCCACTTCAACAAGCGGGGCGCCATCGAGGGCGCCAGGATCGAGCAGTACCTGCTGGAGAAGTCACGTGTCTGTCGCCAGGTGGGTCCGAGCCCCTGGACAGAGCTGCAGCTGCGCGGGAGCCCCAGCCGCAGGGGGTGTGGGGTGCACACCGTCTGCATGGCCTTGGTTGTCCCTGTGTTGCAGTTCGCTTGCCTCAGTGCCTGAAATCCCAGCAGGAAACCCACCCACGGGGACTTTTTCATGAAAGGCACTTGTTAACATAGTACTGTTTACAGTCTGCTTGTCTGTCTGGCTCCCGATGGCCTCCTCCCGCCCTCCCATCCCCCAACACCTTGTGCTCCCACTTTTAGGCCCCCGATGAAAGGAATTACCACGTGTTCTACTGCATGCTGGAGGGCATGAGTGAGGAACAGAAGAGGAAGCTGGGCCTGGGCCAGGCCACAGACTATAACTACTTGGCCATGGTGAGGCCCAGGTGGGGCACCCGGGGAGGGGGACACCGTCCCAGCCCCTCCCCAGCTCCAGGCCTGGCGGGTAGGAACTTCTCTGTGGGCTTTCTTCCATCCTCTGACTGGCCCCAGCCCACCGTAAGGCCTGTTCCCCACGTGGGCACACACCTGCTTGTACACACATCTAGACGAATTATCACCACAGACACACACATGCCTAAATGTGTAGACGTCCCAGACCCAGGGACGCATAGACACACACACGCCCACGTGTACACACACCCGGCCCTGTCTGCACACGTGGGAGGTGATACGTTATTCTTTGAGGACGTGGAGACTGGGACCTCTGCCAGGGCCCCCAGGATTGTAGGGTACAGCCTGCTGTGGCTTCAGCCCCGGGGGCTTACTGGTTGCCGGGCCCTGTTGCCAGCTTCTTGTTGTCTGGACATAAAGGAAAAGTGGGCCTGAGGCCATTGCTGCCACTCAGCGCCAGTGATGGGCCATGCACACAGCGGGCTGGACTGGGTGGAGCCCATGCCGGGTTGTCTGGACCTGAGGTGGGCCAGCCACGTGGACACAGGTGTGGGCTACGGCAGCTGAGGGATGTGGGACAACCAAGGGGGGTGTGTGTGTATGTCTGTGTGTCGTAGGTGTGGGAGGCCTTTCTGGACACTTCCGTTAGCTGGCTGGCACACTTGGATACACACACACACGTGCACACACGGGTCTCATAGGCACACACAATGGGGCAGACCCCAGGCGATGCCCTGCCTGTCTGTAGTTACCACCTCCCACCTTCTACCCCAGGCTGCACCTTGTGAGGGGTTCAGGTTCCTGAGGGTGGATGTCCGTGGGGGGAGAGGGGTAAGGTAAGGCCTTGGTGCTGTGACTTGCCAGGCGGGGTGACAGGGGCAGGCCTGGCATCAGTGACCCGGCTCCTCTCACTCATGGGAAGAAGGGGCATCCATGCTCCCCAGATGTGGGCAATGTATTCCTGAGAAGGCCAGCCAGGAGCTTTCTAGACTTCCTGGAGGAGTCATAGGTGAAGTCAGTGCTCAGAAACCCAGGCTGGCCTGGCCAGGCAGAGGGCCCTTCAGCCCAGGCACTGTGGGTACCTGTGGCCTCCCCGACACCCTTCTGCACCCCACTCTCCCACCCACTCCCACCAGGGTAACTGCATAACCTGTGAGGGCCGCGAGGACAGCCAGGAGTATGCCAACATCCGCTCGGCCATGAAGGTGCTTATGTTCACAGACACGGAGAACTGGGAGATCTCAAAGCTCCTGGCCGCCATCCTGCACCTGGGCAACCTGAAGTATGAGGGTGAGTGACTGAACAGCCATCTTCAGAAAGGAAGGCAGGCTAGAAAAGGGAACACGTTCACTCATCTGACACTCCAGCGATGTGCCAGGCTGGGAGGAGGTCCTCTGAGACAGGCACCAAGTCCACTCTGCTCTTGCCCTGGTGTCCAGCATGGCCCCAGGACAGAGTAAGAGCTCTGGGAATGTTTGCTCAGTATGAATGAATGATCCCAGCTCTAAGGAGCTCACAGTCTAGTGAGTCTTGAAAGACTAAGAGACGTGGAGAAAGCACGCACCAGGCAGAAGGAAGAGCCTGTGCAAAGGTCCTGAGGCCTGAGAGAGCAGGGCACATTTGGCGAAGGGCAGATGGTATCAGGCACAGAGCTAGACAAGTTCTCCAAGCCTGTCTCAGGAGCCCCTGATTGCTCTGGGGGTCTGGAGTGAGGGTCATGGGAGAGAGGGCCGTGACTGCCAGTGTCCGCTACGTGGATGTCAGGCATGAAGCCAGATGCTGGGCATACATGCTCCCTACCCTCCTGGTGCCCGTGGCTCACGGTGACAACATTCGTCAAACTGATATTAACCCAGAAAAGCATTTAGTCATGGTGCTGATGCCCTCTGTGGGCAGGGCAGTCCCCCTGAGACTCAAGACAAGAGCCGCCTTGTCCTGCTAGACTGTCCCTTTCCCCCCACGCCCCCCACCCCTTGCCTGACGCTGCGCCCTGGTGCTGCTGACAGACCGTACGTTTGAAAACCTGGATGCCTGCGAGGTCCTCTTCTCCCCATCCCTGGCCACAGCCGCGTCTCTGCTCGAGGTCAGTGAGAGCTTTCTGTCCCCTCGCCTGCTTCTCCCTCTCCCAGAGGAGCAGTTTTGACTTCAGGCTCAGGGAGCTGGGGCCCTCTGCTTGGACAGTTCTAGAAGTTCGACGTCGAGAACCGGTTGTGTGCAGGATCTGTGTTGGGCACGGGTCCCAGAGGAGGAGTGGGGACCTAGCACGGCTGCCCCTGGGGAGGGTGTGGAGCATGGGGGGCCCTGAGAAGGTCAGTCAGTCTTGTAGTAAAGATTTACCAGACTCTGCCTCGAGTTGGAAAACTGGTATAAATAAAGCCAGAGTCAAAGCCGGTGCCGGAGGGACAGGGGACATGCTGGGGGGATGGGAGGGGGCTGTCGAGGAGAGAGCAGTTCCTTCTCAGCCGCCCTTGGGTGGGTTTGATGACTGGGGAGGATATGGCCGTGGAGGGCAGAGTCTGAGTCAGGCCTGGTGGAAGGCGGGAGGGGTTCTAGGTGTGATGGAGGGAGGGGCAGGCTGGCGGGCGGCTGAGTGGGTGCCTAATGTTGCCCCACTAGGTGAACCCCCCAAACCTGATGAGCTGCCTGACCAGCCGCACCCTCATCACCCGTGGGGAGACGGTGTCCACCCCGCTCAGCAGGGAGCAAGCGCTGGACGTGAGAGACGCCTTCGTCAAGGTGGAGTGGCTGCCGGCTCTCCCCGCCCCACGGGAGGTGGGGTTGTTCACGGACAGGAGCCGAGGAGTCCACAGAGCTGGAAGGACATCTGGGCCCTGACCCCGGTCTGCCCTTGGGTCCGGCTCCAGCCACTGGCGCTCTCTGGGGCTTGGGCAGGAGCCTGCCTTCCCCGGAGCCTCATTCGTCTGTCCCACAAGGGGTGGGAACTGTGCTCTTCAGCGGCCCCTACAGCTCTGGTGCCCTGAGGCCCTCCACACCTGGCCTGCTTCATGTTGAATCATAACCTTTGGTCACTCGGTCTGCTGTGCTATTCCCAGCCCAGGGCATACCCTCTCTGATCTCTCCAACAAAGACCGCCGAAGAGGGGCTGGGTCGGGTGGAGAAGCCCCCCAGTCCTGCCATTTTGTCATCCGTTGAGCCCCTCCGCTGTGCCAGGCCCTGTGCTGGGCTCTGGGACCCTCGTGATAATCAGAGCTGAAGGGGAGACAGAGATGGTTGGGAGAGATGGGAGCCCAAACTGCGTGAGGTCAGGAGAAGTTTCTTGGTGGAGCTGACGTCTCCACAGAGCTTTGAAGGACAGGCAGGAATTGTTCTGGCAGGAGAGGGTGAAGCTTGGGGGTTTCGTGCTGCAGGAAGGGGCCGGAGCGAGGCCACCGAGGCCCAGGAGCCTGGCCGGTCCTCCTGGGAGGCTGTGGTTGCACCCGTGGCTTACGTGGCTGCCTCTCCCCGCAGGGCATCTACGGGCGGCTCTTCGTGTGGATTGTGGACAAGATCAACGCGGCAATATACAAGCCTCCCTCCCAGGAAGTGAACAACTCTCGACGGTCCATTGGCCTCCTGGACATCTTTGGGTTCGAGAACTTTGCCGTGAACAGGTACCACGTGGGCTGTGTCCTGTGGGAATTTTCTTCTGCAACGTGGACTTCAGTGTCAAATCTCTCCCTTTAAACTACATTTAGCTGGCCCCAAGCACACTCTGCCAGGCTGTTGGAAAATTTGACTCCAGACACCTTCTGGGGCCCTTTCCCCTTCTTCCCTGTCCCCTCCAGTCCCTGGGTCAGCTGAGGCCAGCTGGGGTGGTGGAGCGAAGGCTCTTCTTACACCATCACAGACACTCTAGTCCCCGCTGCCCATCAGTCCAGTGTCCAAGCTCCAAGGTGCCGCAAAGCAGGTGAGGCCGGGCCTGAGCCAAGCTTGAGATGGGGTGTTGGCCATAGCTGGTGTCCCACTCGGGGGCTGTGTGAGGGGCAGATCGATGGAGCAGGCCCAGGTGGACACTGGAGCTGGTGGCAGCCAGCCCTGCCCCACTTTTTAGCTGTGTGACCCCACGCAAGTCACTTCAATTCCTGTAATGTTCAGATGTCTCAAAGCCCTCCACACCACCAAAACGCTCACACTGAACACACGAAGTGTCTGTCACCTAGGAGAGCACTGAGTTGGTGGCGCAGAGATGTCACTGTCAAGGCCCTTCTTGCCCAATCTCGCGAGCCCGCTTCCCATGTCTGCTGACGCTTTGGATCTCTCTCTGAGGCCCCTCCCCAGCGCTTTGGCTCTTCCTCTCCCAGGTGCTCTGCCAGGGGTGTGGTGCCCATCCACCAGCCCTCTCTCAGGGCCTGGTCATGCAGGGAAGAGGGCTCCAGCCTTAACTCTCCTTCCGACTCACTGAGTGACCTTGGGCACCTGCTGTGCCCTCTCTGGGCCTCCGTGTCCTCTTTGGTAATGGAGGGGGTTGGACTTGCAATGCTGGTTCACCTCAGAGATTGGAAGTCCCAGGGGCACACTGCACACCAAGCTGGGGCCGGCCCCTGACGGCAAGGCAGGGCCTGAACATCCCCCTGCCTCCCGCTGCCCCCTGTGCCCTGCGCCCCTCCCTGCAGCTTCGAGCAGCTGTGCATCAACTTCGCCAATGAGCACCTGCAGCAGTTCTTCGTGCGGCACGTGTTCAAGCTGGAACAGGAGGAGTATGACCTGGAGAGCATCGACTGGCTGCACATCGAGTTCACAGACAACCAGGACGCCCTGGACATGATCGCTAACAAGCCCATGAACATCATTTCCCTCATCGATGAGGAGAGCAAGTTCCCCAAGGTGGGCCTGCAGCGGAGCGGGGCAGACACGTCCCCTCCACACTCTGAGCCTCCGCTTTCCTCATCTGTGGAATGGGACTCATGATACGCGCCTCTCAGAGCAGCTTTGGGGCCGGTTCAAGTGCGCTCATCTGACATTTGGGAATTACCTACGGTCCAGTGGGTCCTGGACCAAACTATGAAGATCTAAGCATGCAGCTGGTGCAGAATAGGTGCTCCAGACACAGAATATGTCTTGGAGTGGGGGAGGGGCTGCTCTCATGATTTTAATCATGGAAAATAGATTTTCTAAGCTGGAATGTACTTTCAAGGTTGTGTAATTCCAATTCACCCGCTTAACAGATGGGGAAATGGAGGCCCAGAGAGCTCCTGTGTGGGGAATAAATAAAGGGAAGGAAGCTGTTGGGAAAAACAGAAGAGGGAGTGAAAAGACAGGGGGCAGGAAAGGCAGTAGGGCCTGGTAGAGAGTGGGACGATGGGGAGGAGTGGGTGGGCCTGACAGCCGCTGCTTGGTTCCCACAGGGCACAGACACCACCATGTTGCATAAACTGAACTCCCAGCACAAGCTCAACTCGAACTACATTCCCCCCAAGAACAACCACGAGACCCAGTTCGGTATCAACCACTTTGCAGGCGTTGTTTACTATGAGAGTCAAGGTACAGGTGGGCCCTCTGGGGCTGGCTGTCTCTCTTTGCTTGTGTCCCCTCCCTTCCTTCCCCTTGTCCAGCCCAGGACAGAGACCAGGGCCCTGGAATACAAAGAGGGAAGGGATGTTAGGAAGCATTGGGCTCAGTGCTTCTTTTTTAGGGATTTTAAAAAAATTGTGGTAAAATATATGTAATATGAAATTTACCATTTTAACAATTTTTAAGTCTACAGTTCAGTGGCCTTAAGTATATTCACAATATTGTACGACCATCACCACGCTCCAGAGCCTCTTCATCACCTCAAATAGAAGCTCTGTACCCACTAAACAATAACTCTCCCCCCTCCCCCCACCCGCTAGTGCCTGATAACCTCTATTCTACTTTCTGTCTCTATGTGTCTGACTATTCTAAGTACATCATATAAGTGGAAGCATACAATATCTCACCTTCTGTGTCTGGCTTATTTCACTTAGCATAATGCCCTCAAGGTTCATCCATGTTGCAGCATGTGTCAGAATTTTCTTCCTTTTCATGACTGAATAATATGCCATTGTGTGTGTATGTGTGTGTGTGTGTGTGTGTGTGTGTGTGTATACACACCACATTTTATTTATCCATTCATCTGTCGGTGGACATTTGGGTTGTTTCCACCTTTTGTGACAGTGCTGCCATGAACATGGGTGTATACCTATCTTTTTGAGTCCCTGCTTTCAATTCTTCGGGTGGGCTCAATGTTCTTTTGCACATATGGGGAAACTGAGTCTCAGAAGGGGCAGTTAATGTTTTTTTAGATCACACGGCCTACTGGCTGCAAAGCCAGGCCTAGAACTAGCCCCGTTACTCACCAAAACTCTTTGAGCAGCAAGACCAAGTTTGGTCTTTGAAGGAGATGTATCTTCTTTTCTCCTGGGAGATACAATTGGGCTCATTTTAAAGCTAGAAGTGAGGAAGACGGTCAGAAAACAGTCAAGTTTTCCCCACTTGGAATTCCTACAGGGTCTGTCAAAAGCGGGCAGACTGCCCTTGCCAACCGCAGTCCTCACACCCTGGTGCAAAGGGCTGGCCTTGAATGGGCATCAGCTGTGGGATGTGTCTGCCCTCCCGCCTTCAGTCCCAAAGGGTCCCAGCCACAGCCAAAGCCAGTGAAATTCCAAACGAACAAGCAAAGAGCCACTGCTTTCATACTTCCTTGTTGAGTTGGTCCAGGAGGCAGAGAGCAAGCCATGCGGCAATTATGCAATCAGAAGGCTGCTCAGCCCTCATTAGGGTGTGAGATCCGCCCCACCTGTTAGAAAGAAGAAAGCCAGTGTTAACTTTGAAGGAGTGTTGGACAAACAAATAGATCTGTTGTTTGGAGTAAGAGAGGCGTTTTTTTTTCAGTGCAGTCCAACCAACATTCACTGAGCATCTATTATGTCCTAGGCTTCATGATGTGGCTGAGGAGACGAAAATGAAAATTGAGCAAACTCTACTCAGTTATAAAATTATAGAATATTATTAGATCTGGAGGAAACATACGGCTCATCTACTTTTATGGATTTGGAAACTGAGGCCCCGAGAGGGAAATGACTTGCCTAAGGTCACTAATCAGTTTTGAGCTACTTTAAACAATTGTGTCAGCATTTTCTGCGTACAGAGCACTGTTTCAATTCAGTAAATTTTATTTATGACATGTGTGGTGCTAGGTGATCCAAAAAGAAGCTAGAGCTTACGGTTGCATCATGCTCATTCAACAGATAAGGAAGCTGAGCCCCAGAAGGGGACCTCCCTAGGGTCCCGTAGTGAGCCTGTCATAGAGCTTTAATTAGGACCCTACAATTCCATCCCAACTTCAGAGCCCCCCTTCCAGTACTGAGTGCCACCTGCAGCTCACCCCTCCCCAGATGCCAGGTGGGCAGCTCCACACTGGGTCTCTGTGCCATCTGCCAGCCAGGGCAGCCTGAGTCCTGGGGGAAAGGGTGCTGCTTCTCTGCAGGGTTCCTCCTCCTCGGGCATCCCCAGCCCTTGGGCTCCTCATCTTCATCCCCGCGCTAGCAAGGCCCCCCATTAACCAGTTCCTAAGTCCTCAGGCCCTGGTAATGGTAGCCTGCTTTGGAGTCTCTGGTGCAGGGGAGCCTCCCTGGGCTGGTGCCAGGGCTCCTGTGCTCAGGTCTTAACTGCCCGTGGCTTGCTGTGTGCAGTTAGACAATTTGCTTAGCTTCTCTGAACATCAATTTCTTCCCTTGTGAGAGTGGGGAAGATAGTCTCCACCTGTCCTGCATATACAGGGGGAGTTGTGAGCGTTCCAGCTGTGAAGCCACTACCCAAACACAAGGTATTTTAAGTGCATTCCTTTACTATTAGCTGGTCCCAGATGAACTTGGTTTCTCTCCCAGGGCACACACTTAACAAGGGCTTTTGACACCTTTGTCACTGAACTTGGGTCCTTGGACTTTTTAATCAATAGAAATTGGTAAGAAGCCAGATGAGAAATTCAGGCAGGCTTTACAGGGGCTCGTGCTGCTTTAGCACGAGGGAGTGAGAACAAGAAACAGGTGCCTTTGCTCACTCCCTGAGCGGGGGCGGGCTGGTTCCTTAAATGAGGTGAGGGCGGTGGCGGTGGCGGATTGGTGGGCCGGGCTGGGGCGGCTTACGTGGTCAGCTCACCCTCTTGGTGGTGCTGTGTGCTGGGGTCACGGGCTTTTGCTTCCCAGCAGCTCAGGAATGGCAGTCGGTTTGTGGCCTTTTTGTATCTTGTTGTTCACAATTGCTGGTACCGCACATGCGTGTGGTTATCTTTAGTCCCTAAGTTTCTTTGTATTTTGTTGCTGGAGGAGACGTTTGTCCAGGTGCGAGCACTCCGGTAGAGGGTCCCAGGTCCCAGCCTATCTCCCCTTCGTCCAAAAGACTGAAGCTGGCATTTCAGGGGTTGCGGTGGTTGAGCTGGCAAGGTGCCCCGCTCCCTCCCGGGGCCTGAGACTTCCTGCCCTCCGCTTTGGCCAGGCCGGGAAGAGGTGAGCTGTGAGGCTGGGGAGACGAGTTCCAGTGCTGGCTCTGCCCCTCGCTTTCTCTGGGACCGTGGGCAAGCTACTGTCCTCTACAGGCCCCAGAGTCCCCAGCTGTAAAGTGGATGTGGTTGAACTAGGTGGCTTTTGAGGGTCTTCCTGGACCAGGCGTTGTGGCTTCGGGGAAGGGGTGAGTCTTGTCAGGGAGACGCTGCCGGAGCTGGCGAGGTGTGACCGCTCTTTGCCGCCGCCCAGGCTTCTTGGAGAAGAACCGGGACACCCTGCATGGAGACATCATCCAGCTGGTCCACTCCTCCAGGAACAAGTTCATCAAGCAGATCTTCCAGGCTGACGTCGCCATGGTAATGTCGGGGTGTGGTTTTCATTGGGCAGGAAGGGCCCCCAGAAGCCAGGCCGGTATCTAGATGCCCCCTTGTCTAGTGGCTTCAGCTGAGCTCCTCTGGCCATAGAGCAGGGGTGGTGCTTTGCTGTGGTTCCGGGAGGGGCTGGAGGGCCTCCAAGGTCCTCCTATCGGGTCCTCTTGTACTAATGAGGTAGAGTGGGTGGGGTGCAAGGCCCAGAGAAGGATCACGTGGGGTGCTGCGGAGCAGAGCTTGGTCAGGACTCGGTTTTCCATGGGGGGCCCCTCCCCCGCCCCGACCTCCAGCAGCTAACAGGGAGCACGGGTGAAGAGGAGACGTCCAGCCTCGAGGACGCGGACGGGTGTGGGTGTTCAGAGAAATGGGCCCAAACGGCATATTTGCACCAGCCCTGGACCCCAAACTGGGGTGGGGGGGAGAATTTCCCACCCTCGACATTTCTTTGGCCCTAGTGTGTTAGCCTGGACTCTGTAGCAGTGGGCTCAAGCCACATTCAAATCCCAACTCCACCACCTTCTCAATGGGTGGGCTTGTTTCTTGCAGGATTTATATGCCTTTTTATCTCATATTTTCCTCCTGTCCCATGGCTTCCTGGAGAGTGCATGGAGGGGCTCAAGCGGGGGGGGGGGCAGAGCCGCTGCCCCCTCAGTGCCTGTCCTGCTGCCTGTGTTGCCCCCAGCCTCCCAGAAGCCCAGACCACTGCCCTGAGGGTTGTCCTCTCTCCCTGGTGGATTTTGCTCCCTGTTTTCTGACCCGCCACGTTCTCCTTGCCCCCCACCCCATCTCGCCGTGCACTGTGGTTCCTGTTGTAGTTTCTCTGTGGTTATTCATCGGGCACTCTCCGCCAGTCAGCGGCTTCTGCGAAGGTAAAAGACCCCAGCCCGGGGCCGGAGGATGGCGGGAGAGGCCTCAGCAGCCCTTGGGGCTGGGCTGTGTCCTCAGCCCCTGAGGCACTGAGGCTTGGGGAAAGGGCCCTTTTCTCTTTATTGTTTTGGAGTGTGCGTTTTTGTGGAGTGGTTTGTGGAGTGCTTTGATTTTTGTTTTCTGAGTTGTGTGGACTTCAGTCATCTCAGTTTCTGAAAGGAGGAAACTGAGCCCTAGAAAAAGAGGTGAGACCTGCCCAGTATATCGGGGCAGGGCTGGGACTCGAACCCTTCTCTCCCAAGTTCTCTGCCTCCACGGAGTCTCTTGGAGGCATCAAGGCCTGCTCCTTCCATCAGGCCCTACTGAGGGTTTCTACGTCCATGACTCAGTCAGATCCTCTGATTAACCTTGTAGATCAGGAGAGACAGGTGGTAGTATTTTCTGAATTTTGCAGATGGGGGACTGAAGCTCAGAGATGGAGTGTGGTTCACTCCCAGTCACAGCATCTGGGGGAGCTGGGACTAGAAGCCACTCCCTGCCCCCTGACCTCCTTAGGCCCTGGAACAGCATCCCTGGTGTGTCCTGACCACCAGCTGCAGGTCGTGCGTGGCTCCCAAGGCTCTTTGGGCCCCAAAGATGCTGGGTACCCTTAGCAGCAGCATAGCTCTGGCGTCCCTTGGCCTCCCTTTTCTCTTCTCAGCCCTCAGTTTCCTCTCTGCCTAATGCGGACCTCCTGTCACACTCGCTCTTGACGCTGGGTCCCGCTTCCTTCCTGCATGTCTGGCATCCCCCTGCTGCCTGCAGAGTTCTGGAACAAATCACAAACCCACTGGTAGTGCAGGGCCCCCAGCACATCAAGAGCAGGGAGGTCGTCTGGAAGGAGGCCTCTGTCCTCTGCCCACAGTCGGCCCCAGGCCAACACTGGCCCAGCCGGTCGATGGGATGAGCGTAGGGCCACCACCAGAGAGGGGCCCAGGCGCCTGGAGCTCCAGCACCGGCAGTGCCCAACGTGAAGCCCACAAACTGCCGGTCGCAGTGTTGGTGACACAGGTGTGGCTCTGGACTCTCCCCCACTCTCTCCTGTCCTTCTGTAGACGCCAGCCCAGCCCCTACCAGGCCTACCCACTCGTCCTGGTCTTGGGCAGTCCCGGAAGACACTGAACCCATCTTTTCCTCCTACTTCTCTTTCCCAAGCCCGTAGAGGCATGTGAGGACCTCTCCATGAAGTTTCCTGTTCTAAGCCCCCTTCCCTGAACTCTGGGAATAGAACCCACTTGCTGAGGAACCGTGGAGAGGTCCAAGTGTGAGACTGTGGGGTGTCCAGAAGTGGCCCGCTCCCGAGGGAGTTTTTAGAGCACAGAATGAGAACATGGCAGTGACAGATTTGATACCAATTACATCTACTCTTCTGGCCCACTTAGGCATCCCCGTGAGTAATTACTATTGCCCCTACCTTACAGGTAAAGTAACTGGGGCCCAGAGAGGCCAAGGTCTTTGCTAGAAGTCACACAGCTGGTGACACACAGGGATTGGTTCCAGGTCTGTCTCAGGGAGGTGCAGGGACTTGGCCAAGGTCACGTACAAGTGAGGGCTACAGTGAGGCTTTCTTGTCCCTGCTCCTTTTCACTGTACTGTGCTATCTGCAAGCTTTGCCTCAAGGAAAGAAAAAATACTTTGTAACTGTTGGAAACATGATAGCTCTGTTAAAGGAACGAGCAAATGGGCTTGGTGAAGTGTGGATGCTGAGTCAGTTTGTTGGCTGACAGCGTACCAGCCGCAGCGTTCTCCTTAGGGTGAGGGCCCACGTCCTTTCGGTGATCTGACCTGTGTCCTGCGCAGGTCCCCAGCCCCTGAATTTCTACCCTTTTGACTCTTGTGTCTGCCTCCTCAGGGCGCCCCGGGCAGCCCCACCCCAATCGTTGCCACTGGAGGGAGCAGCAGAGCGGGGCGGCTCTTCCAGGGCGTGAACGCCACCCCACCCCCAGGCACATGGCCCAGGCGCCCTGAGTCCACAGGACGCTGGTTCACTCCTTATGCAGGTGGCTCCTCCTGACAGTGACTTCCCAGCCCCGATCACATCCTGCTCGGGTGCCTGTGCCTCACATCCCCTCCGAGGCATCATTTAACGCCGACCTTTGGACTTCTCACTTCTGCCTTTACCCCGTCCCTAGTTATCTGCAGATTATCCCAGAAAACAACAAATGTCGGAAAAGACGACCTTTCCCTTCAATGAAATAAAGACAAATCAGAAACCAGGTGGCCAGGGAAGTGAGAGCAGATCCTGGGATCATAGACCCCATTCCCTCATTCCTTCCTTCCATCACAAATACCTACTGAATGCCTGTTATATGTCAGACATCGTCATATGTGCTGGGGACACAGTAGTGAACAAAACAGAAAGAAACCTCTGTCCTCGTGGGGCTTGCGCTCTAGCAGAAGGAGGAAATAGTTAATAAGCAAATAAATAAGTGTATGACATAATTTTAGATGGTGACTTATGAGATGGGGAAAAATGAAGGCGGGAAGGGTGCTGGTGGGGGGGCTTTGCAGTTTTGAATAGGGGATCAGGAGAGGCCTTACTGAGAGGTTGGTGAGGAGGTGAAGAAGCCAGCCACGTGCTTTCTGGAGGAAAAGCATCGCAGGGAGAGGGAACAGCAACTGCAAAACCCTAAGGTGCTTTTTAAGCCCCAACCTGCCCTGGGAAGAGCATGGAGGCAGTGGTGGCTGGATGGGAGGGAATAAAGTGGTGGAGAGGCTGGAGGTAACTGGGACCAGGTCCTGTGGGGTGGGTTCTTACAAGGGACCTTGGCATTCATGCTGAGTGAACTGGGGAGCCACTGAGGAGTTTGAGCTGGTTGGGGGAGGGGAGACATGACTGGATTTGTGTTTTAACAGCCTCACTCACTATCCCTGTGTCGATAGTGGAGTGGAGGGCGGTGTGGAGAGTGGGCAACAGAAACAGGGAGACCGGTTTGGAGGTTATTGCAATAACGAGAGAGCCATGCAGGCAGCTTGGACCAGGCTGACAGTGGAGGAAGTGGTAAGAAGGGGTCAGATTCTGGGACCGTTTTGGAGGTAGAGCCAATAAGATTTGCTGACATATTGGATATGAGAGAGGAGGAGTTGGGAATGGTTCCCAGATCTGTGGCTTGAGCAGTGGGACAATTTCTCGGAGTTCAGCACCACTTCAGTTCAGCAAAGTGTTGTTGATCGTTGCTGATGCTGGGCCCTGGGGCACAGCAGTAAACTAGGCAGACCCGCCTGTTCTCACGGGGCTCACAGCTCAGCAGGGAAGACAGACAGAAAGTGGTTCCACAGTGCTGATCGAAACCGAAGAAGGGTGTGTCCTATGTGTGTGTGTGTTGTTTGTGTGTATTGTGCATGTGTGCATGCTGTGTGTGCGGGTGTGCTCTGTGTGTGTATTTCTGTGTATGTGGTGTGTGTATGTGTGTTTTGTGTGTGTGTCTGGTGTGTGTGTGCCGTGTGTATTTGTGGATGGCGTGTGTGTATATGTGTGTCTGTGTACATTTGTGTGTTATGTGTCTGTGTGTCTATGTATGTGTGCTGTGTGTGTCTGTGTGTGTGCTGTGTGTGCACACACGTGCTCCTGGCAAGGCCTCTAATGCAGGCTGTGTACAGCCCACCCTGGACAGCTTCCCCCCCAACTGGGGGTCACCCAGTGCTACTGCCGGATCAGGTTCTGGGGCAGACTTGGGGGCTGAAGACCTGACATTCACCCTACCCCAGTGCAGATACTCCTCAGCTTCTCTTGGCAAAATCCTAGAATATGTTCCAGATAATACTAAAACAGAAAACATGGCAAATTTCAGAAGAGCAAGCATTTGCTGTTTCTTGGCAAGTTTCATTTCATTCCAGGGGCGTGTGGTCTAACTTTAGAATGGGTTAAATGCCTCTCCCGTCCCCCCATATCTCACACATTGACATCTGCATCCTTGGTTTTTGGTGCTACAGGATATCAGATAAAATGATGACTCATTTAAAATAAAAAAATCTTACAATAATAATCAAATTCACTAATTAAAAAATCCTCACCCCAAAGAAATTGCCAGGAAAACAATAACATCAAAATGCTTTGGAATCGAATGTTGTTTCTATGTCCAATTGCTTGGTCTGAGAGGTTCTGCTTCCTGTTTGCTTGTTGCTCAGGTCCTCCCCCAGGACCCCAACTCATTTCCTAGTCTTCTGAGAGGGGGACCCCAACAGGGCACGGAGGTGCAGGGGGTCGCTGGCCGGCTCACCCAGATGGTGGCTGGTGGAGCACGGGGCCCCTGGGCCTTGGTGCTGGACGGCGGCCAGAGGCCAGCTCGGGCCTTCTTAGGAGGCTTATCTGGGTCTGCCCCGCCCCCCGCTGCTGACCTGCTAATCCCACAGGGAGGGCAGAGGGTGTAGGTAGCACCGCCGCCCTCGCGGGTTGCTGTTTACTGAGACACTCTCACAGCCTGGTCAGCAGGATAGGTGGCACTATTCCCATTCAGGAGACTGAGGCGCAGTGTTGCTTAGTGACCTGCCTAAAATCACGGGACTCGGAGGTGGTGAGCCAGGGTTTGAATTTAGGTCTGTCTAACCCGTCTCTAGAGATGACCCCATCGTCCTGAGGCGACCAAGTCTGGCCACTCATTTATACTGGGAAGGGAGGATGGAGACTCAGAGAGGGGCTGCGTCTTGCCCAGAGTCATCCAGCACACCAGGGCGTGTGCCGCGCTCCCGGGCCCAGGATCAGGGAGGCTTTCCAGAAGGGGGTGCGTCTGGGATCCAAGCTCCAGCGCAGACCAGGCGGGTCACAGGAAAACCCATGTGCCTGGCCAGCCTGATTCCTTGGGCGGGTCTCCCTCAGGCCCTTGACCAGCTGACCTCTCCTCTCCTGCTTCCCTTCCGGAGGGCTGGAGGGGTACGGGTCAGCCCCTCCCATCGCTGTGGTCCATCCCCCCAGGGCGCCGAGACCAGGAAGCGCTCGCCCACACTCAGCAGCCAGTTCAAGCGGTCCCTGGAGCTGCTGATGCGCACGCTGGGTGCCTGCCAGCCCTTCTTCGTGCGCTGCATCAAGCCCAACGAGTTCAAGAAGCCCATGGTGAGCAGCCCTGGCCTGGGAGGGGGCAAGGGGGAGGCAGATAGGGCCAGCCTGGGGGGTGGGAGGGGCTGCGCCATGTGAGACTTTGTGCTCTGTGGGGAACGGCAGGGCCCCTGAGGGGCTTAAAGAGCAAAGTTCCTGTTTACTGGAGGCAGCAGGTGCCCTGGAGAGAGCCTGGACTCTAGTCGTGGGCTCGAGCCAGACTCAAATCCCGACTCCACCACCTTCTCACTGGGTGACTGTAGACAAGTCACTTCATTCTCTCGTGCCTCAGTTTCCTCACAGATGGAAATGGGACTGATCGTACCCACCTCCTGGGGGTATTCCATGCAATAACGCATGCAAACTGCCTGGCGCCTAGGAAGGCACTCAGTAAATGGCAGCTGTGTTTCTTGCTGTGGCCCTGACTTTGAAAGCCTTCTCTCCTTTGGTCCAGCCGATGACCACCTCCTCCTGGAAGCCTTCCTGGATTCCTTTGACTGGTTGGGAACATTTTCGTTTTTGGCTTTTCTGAATAACATCTGTTGAGCCCTTTCTGTGTGTCCGGAGCAGAATGGCTTGTCTCTCCAGAGCCACATTTAACCTTCCCAACAGCCCAGGAGGGAGGGACGTTTATGGCCCCATGTTCGAGATGTGGAAGCAGAGGCTCAGGGAGGTTGAGGGGCTTGAGGCTGCAGATCCAGGAGCCTGGGCCGCCCCTCCCTGGGAGCCCTCTCCTTCCCCAGCTCTGGGAGGTGTTGTTTACCAGAAGCCTCTTCCCAGAGATAGGAGGGGAGGCCCAGGGGAAGCTGGGGCCTGAGGGTCTGGGGAGGGACGGAAGGCGGGAGGCCAGTACTGGGCCAGGGAAAGTGCCTGTAGGGAGAGGAAACAGGTGGCGGCAGCCAGCCTTCCGCATGCTAACTCTGTCCCCTGTCCCCTGCCTGGAAACGTTCCCCAGAGTGGGCTGGCCAGTCCCCCTGGGGATCAGGACGGGGTCTTCAGGGGCGTGAGAGTCACAGAGGGCTCCAGTGGGCTCCCCTCTAAGGCAGGAGGTCCAGGGGACCGAGGCCAGGGCCCTGTAGTTGGGCACCATCTCTCTTGCTCTCAGATGCCTCTGGAACCTTCTTTGGGCTGACCTCAGCATCTGTGGCCTGGCCCTTGGCTGCAGGACCTCCTCCCTGGGCCTCCTGCCTCCCGTCCCCCACTCCCGTCCTCCTCCCCATTGCAGTGAGAGACATGGTTCTCAAACACAAATCTGACCCGGTCACCTTCTGCTTCCCTAGCCTGGCCTCTCAGGTCCTTCACAGCCCATCCAACAACCCCGCTGCTATCACAAAAATGACTTTGTGCCAATTAGAAAAATGTATCTCTTCCTTAAGGAAGGTACTTTACTTTGCTGTCAGCAGCCAGAAAGCTCTCTGAAGAACTATCAGTCTAAGATGGCTATAATATGAAGGGCGACCCCTGGGGTTGTACAAGGCACCCACCACCCGCACAGCCATAATCCTGGCATAGATTAGCCTCCTCAGTCCCCATAAAATCCCCCAACATGTCCTGTGCTTTCAGGCTTGCTCACCTTTGCCTGAGCTAGCACCCTCTCTCCTGTCAGGGTCAGAGCAAAGGTCCTCCACGAAGCCCCCTCGAGAGGTCCCAAGGGGAATTAAGCTGTCTGTCCCCTGTGCCCTCAAAGCACTCAGCTCACCCCACGTGAGGGCCTCACTCCGTGCTGCTCCGTGGGGTTTGGACTGCAGAGCCGCGTGTGGTCCCGCCTTCGCTCCTCATGTGCTGTGTGACCTTGGCCTCTCGGGGCCTTTGTCCTGGGGCCAGGAAAATACAGAGCAGGGCTGGCCTCCCAGCGGGGCCTCCAGCCCCGACGCCCTTGGCTCCTTGCTCGGCAGCTCTTCGACCGGCACCTGTGTGTGCGCCAGCTGCGGTACTCGGGCATGATGGAGACCATCCGAATCCGCCGAGCCGGCTACCCCATCCGCTACAGCTTCGTGGAGTTCGTGGAGCGGTACCGAGTCCTGCTGCCCGGCGTGAAGCCGGCCTACAAGCAGGTACGGAGCTGGGGGCATGGGCGGGCGGGCGGGCGGGTCCCAGCCCTGGGCTGGGCAAAGGTCCCACTGTTCTCCTTGGAACAGTGTGCTGGGCGTGACATCACCTCGGCCCCCTCAGGTATGGCTGGGAAAATTGGGGTCAGGCAGTGGAGTGCATCTGAGAGCTTCCATCGCCACGCTCGGCTGGTGTGGACTTAACACGTGTGGTGAGTGGGCCCTGGCTCTTAGCTGGAGGCAAGGGTTTTTTAATCACCGGGCCGAGCTAAGGAGAAAAGCGAGTGTCAGAGACGGCAGGGCCCGGCTGCGACCACACAGAGTTAGGGGCAGAGCTGGAGCAAGAGCCCCGCCTCCCAGCCTTGGGAGGGACACCAGGTGGCCTTTCCACGGGTGGGGCCACCCATTCTCTTATGTACCCCACAGGATGACCTTCAGGGGACATGTCAGCGCATGGCTGAGGCTGTGCTGGGCACCCACGATGACTGGCAGATTGGCAAAACCAAGATTTTTCTGAAAGTGAGCACGGCCTCTGAATCCGGCTGCCTTGACGGGGCTGTGGGCTCCCCGTCACGGTGGGAACAGGTCCTAGGGGTGTGCTGTAGAGGAGTTGCAGCACCGAATGGGGTCAGTGCTGGGCCTTTGTGACCCTCCTGCCCTGCAGCTGTGGCTGGTTGGAGCGGGCAGTGGAGGGGCAGTTGGTATTTGAGAGCATCTATGACCTGGAGGTGGGGTTGGAGCAGTGACCCCGGGTGAGGAAACCGAAGGCCAGAGGTGGGCTCATCAGGGAGGCCTGGGTTCAGTCCTGACCCTGTGGTTGTCTGTCCTGGGAATTTGGGCAGGTCACTGGCCGTGTCTGAGCCTCATTTTCCCATCTGTAAAATGGGATGTGCTTGTGGTAGGGGGCTCTGGAGTGTACCTTTGGTCCATTCCCTTTTTTCCTGCCAGGCGGGGCTCATGCTAGGCTGTGGTCAGCCGTGTGCTACTCATCTTGCTCTCTGGTGTCCCCGGGCCTGTTCCCGCGCTCCCCGAGCAGACACCTGGGGCCCTCTGGCTCCCACCACAGCTTGGGCAGGACTTTGGGGGCTGGGCGGTCAGGGAGGGGGCGGGGCTGGGAGCAGGAAGCTGGGCCGGGGGAGCTTGCTGGAGCTGGTGGAGACGGGACAGCTAGAGCAGGGTCAGCGTGAGCGCTAGCTTCTCCATCTCCGTTTCTGCTGTTCTAGATTTCTGGCTGTCCTGGGTGATGGGGCAGGGCTCCTTCCTCTGCATAGGGTGGGCCCAGGCAGCCCAGGACAGCTGGGGAGAGGGAATGGGGGAGCCAGCCCTGCGCTGGAGGGAGTCCTGGGATCTAGTTTAATTCCTCCCTGGCTGAGGGGCCTGGGCTGGTGCCTTCGTATCTCTGAGCCTTCATCTCCTCATCGGAAAAATGTGTTGACTGTTCCCTGCCTGTGTGTCTCACAACTGCCACCTGGAGAACACGTTCCGTGGGCCAGGCCCCAGTGGGGGCTTTTTGTCCATCATCACTCATTTAGTCATCACAGCAGCCCGTGAGGTAGAATTATTATGCCCGTTTCAGAGGCTTAGCGCGTAGAGGTGAGGTGCCCATGGTCAGGCGCTACCCTGGAGTGGAGAGCAGGGCTTCCAGACTGTGGTTCTGTTGCCCAGCCCACATGGGTAAGGGAGGGAAGGCATGCGGCATGACGGCATCTAGTCCCAGAGACGTCATTGTCCCCATCCTCCACATCCTCACTTTTCTGGGCTCTTCAGAAACCAGTAGTGGTTTCTAGACCCCAAACATCTGCTTCTCATTCGTTCCCTCGCTCGTTCACAAAGCCTTGGCTAAGCAGCCCCTCTGTGCCGGGCCCTGTCCCCAGCTGATGTGTCCTGCGAATATCTGATGCATGTTCCTCCCCCACCAGACTGAGATTCCCCAGGGCAGGGCCCAGGTCTGCCTGGTTCATTGCAGCCTCACCCTAGCACTTAGCACATGGCTGGCACATGGAGATATTTGATTCATGTATTGAATGAACCATGAGTTTTGTCCAACTGGAGTGCGGGTTAGGGGCTCAGGGGTGAGAAGGAGAGGGGGCTGGAGAAGTGGGCAGGGCCTGATGGTAGAGGACCCGGGTGCCAGGGGAGGAGACGAGGCTTGACCCCGGGAGACAGTGGGGTATCTCTGTGAGATCTGTCCTTGAGGGAAGGCCAGAGGGGGAGCAACAGAGGACGGGAGACTGGTTAGGAGGCTGTTTCTAAGGTCCTGGAGAGAAACGATGGTGGCCTGGCCCAGGCCAGGGGCTGATGTGACAGAGACACCTAGAAGAGCTGGGACTTGGGTAGAGATGGCCATAGGATGAAGCCAGTGTGTGTGCGTGTTAGGCCCCCGACTCCATGCAGTCAAATTAGGCGCCCCCTGCTCCCTTTGTCCCTCCCAGACCTCTGGCATCCGCCACGACAGTACCTGTCTGTACTTGTGGCTGTGAGAAGTTGCCCCATGGGGCCAGAGCAGGGTCGGGAGCCTTTGGGGCCCAAATGAGCCCTAGGCCTGGGCTCTGAGTGAAGGAAGAGGGGGTCCACCTGGGGCGGCCTCAGCTCTGGGACTGGAGAGGTTGGTAGGGGCGCCGCTCAGGAGCTCTGCCCTCCAGGACCACCATGACATGCTGCTGGAGGTGGAACGGGACAAGGCCATCACTGACAGAGTCATCCTCCTCCAGAAGGTCATCCGGGGCTTCAAAGACAGGTTCGTACCTGGACCAGCTCTTCCCCACCTCAGCCCGCATGCGTGTGTGTGTGCGTGTGCCTGGCTCACCTCCGCTCCTCCCACGTGAACACGGAATAAACACCCATGTGCACACACAGAAACATGCACACACGTGCACAGCATGCCCACAGGGTCATGCGAACAGGGTTGAACACTCAGACACGTGGACCCATCTGTGCCCAGTAATACAGTACCCCCACCTACACACAGGCTTGCACACGTGGGTACGTAAGGCACACAAGTGGACCCTCTGTTGGTCTCAGATGCCCGATGAAATTTCCCAAAGAGGAAATTTGAGATTTTGTGAGTGACAAAGTGTGTCCCATATTCCATGTAAGGGGCATGTGTACAGCTGTGTCAGTTCTCAGATGGGCAGGGCTGACTCTGGAGTGTGATTCAGCTCCACAAAAATCCCACAGCCTGCATCTTTTGCAGTTCATCTGGTCACTCCCTTCCTCTATCCATCCACCCACTTGTCCCTCTGTCCATCTGTCTAGCCATCCTTTGTCCATCCATCCATCTGTACATCCATCCACCTGCCCCTCCATTCGTCTGTATGTCCATCTGTCCAGCCATCCTTTGTCCATCCATCCACCTGTCTGTCCATCAACTTGTCCCTCGCCCCACGGCTGTGCCCTCGTTTGTGCGTGTATCCAGGAATTGGCTGGCTCACCCACACTGACGTAGCCATCCTTCACTCCTCCCTTATTTATTTCTACGTTCGGGAGACACCTGCTGTTTGATGTGTGTTCTCTTGTCCTCCATCAGGTTGAAGGTGACTGTCGGCCTGTAGAAGCTGCCTAGTGTACACAGGGAACAGCATGGCGCTCAGTCAGTCAGAAGACGAGGGCTCCGGCCCCAACCTCATCAAGTCTCAGTTTCCTCACCTATAAAATGAGGGAGTTAGGTACTCAGTAATAAGTGATGTTTACAGTTTTCAAAGTGTTTAATCTTTATTTACTGACTGCTCATACATTTATTCACGAGTAACCTTCTGAATGTCCACCTTACTGGGTTTATGTGACGAGGCTGTGAGGCAGGCAGGGCAGGTATTATCCTGCACATTCTACAGATAAGGAAGCTGAGGTGCAGAGAAGTTATATGCCTTTGCCCAAGGTCATGGAGCCAAGGAGACGCAGAGCTAGGACTCAGCCCTGCTCTCCTAATTCCAAGCCCCGCCCCCCGGGCCCTGGCAGAGGTCCTACTGCATCACACTGCTGTTTTAGGTCCAACTTCCTGAAGCTGAAGAGCGCTGCCACGCTGATCCAGAGGCACTGGCGGGGCCACAACTGCAGGAAGAACTATGGGCTGGTGAGCCTCCTCGAGGGAGCTGCTTGTTGCCTCACGAAGCCTTTGAACCTGGCCCTGTTGCCATAGCAGCAGGACTTACCTGTTTGCGGGGCCTGGCTGACCTCTTGCCACCCTGCCATCCCCTACCATTCCTCCAGCCCAAAGTCCCAGTCTGGTTTTTGCAGCTCTCCCCATCTGGTCAGCAATGTTTGTGCTTTTCTTCTGGAATGTTTTGGTGGGTGATGAACACCTGGGTTATTAAACACCTCAGAGGGGGCCAGGAACAGGTGTGTCCCATGGACCCCTGTGGAGGAACTGGCCTTGGGGCTGGGGAGGTGGACAGGAAGGAGGCCTGCTCCTGGTCTGAGGATGGGAGTCTCCTGGGGGGACCACATCACAGGGGAAGCCAAGGCCACTCCCTGGGAAACTTTGGTCTGAGAGGAGACAGCTGTTCCTTCGGGGCATGCAGGTTGGAGAGTGGAGCCCGGGGCAGTGACCTCCACTGGGCAGGGTTGGTCTGGAATCAGGGCCCTGGTTCTCAGCAGGCGGCCATCCTTGCAGATGCGGTTGGGCTTCTTGCGGCTGCAAGCCCTGCACCGCTCCCGGAAGCTGCACCAGCAGTACTGCCTGGCCCGCCGGCGCATCATCGGGTTCCAGGCCCACTGCCGCGCCTACCTGGTGCGCAGGGCTTTCCGTCATCGCCTCTGGGCTGTGATCACCGTGCAGGCCTACGCCCGGGGCATGATCGCCCGCAGGCTGCACCGGCGCCTCAGGGCTGAGGTAAGGGTCCCAGGTCCCCAGCAGCCACAGCTCTGAGCCCTGTGAGAGCTGTGTCCTCCGAGGGGTGCTCTTCCACCTCAGGCAGACACATCGCCCCCACGTGTGGCCTGAGCCTGTCGGGGGGTGCAGATGTAGGGCTCTACCTCTTTGGAGGCATGCACAAGACTGGCTCCCTCATTTCCCTCTTTCCAGCCAGGGGCAGGGCAGGGGCCCAGTCCCTGTTGTGACTCTTTGGGAGGCCAAGGCGAACCTGCTGTGGCTTTGGGATCAGCGGTGCCCCCAACCCGCTGTGGCACCTGGAGGGTTTCTCATGTGCCTCAGTTTCCCTCTACCAAGTTATTTGGCAAAGTCATTCCCAGTCCCAGAACTCAGCCGGGGTGGGGTGGGGTCGAGCTGGCGGGAAGCACCGTGAGGGTCACACACGGTTTGGTGCGCACCCTGCCGCCCCCTCCCCCAGTACCTGCGGCGCCTGGAGGCTGAGAAAATGCGGCTGGCGGAGGAGCAGAAGCTCCGGAAGGAGATGAGCGCCAAGAAGGCCAAGGAGGAGGCTGAACGCAAGCATCAGGTGAGCTGGGGATGTGCCGACTCCTTAGACATCCATTCACTGGTTCAGCAGCCCTCAGCCAACACCGGCTGTCCAGCCTCTGTCCACGCGACCTTCCTTCGTGCGCTGGGTGCCTGTTCTGTGCCAGGCCAGGCCAGAGGGCTGCGGCTCCAGGGCGAGCAGGTCCGGGCCCTCAGCTGTGTTGTAACAGGATAAACAGCCTGAGCCGGGGTGGGAGCCCCCAGCCATGCGTAGCTACAGAGCACTCGAAAGGGCAAAGCACGGTCAGTGCAAAATACAGACTTGATTTCTTTTTCTTTTTTTCTTTTTGGCCGCGCAGTGAGGCTTGTGGGATCTTAGTTCCCCGACCAGGGATCGAACCCGGGCCCACGGCACTGAAAGCACCAAGTCCTAACCACTGGATTTCCAGGGAATTCCCAATTACACGCTAGATTTTGAAGACTCAGTTAAAAAAAAAAAAAAAAGGAATATAAAATATCTCAGTACTATTTTTTAATATTAATTACATGTCAAGATAATACTTTGGAAATATTGGGTTAAATGAAATACATTATTAAAGTTGATCTAACCTATTTTTTGAAAAACTATTTTGAATGTAGCCACTACGTATGTGGCTTGCATTATATTTCTATTGGACGGCGGTGGTCTAGAGCCTATACCCAGTGGCTCTTGTATTTTGGGGTTGGTGTGGTCCCTTTCGGGTGGGGAGACCTGAGCAGGCTTCCTGGAGGAGGTGGTCCCAGCTGAGCCTCGAGGCAGGCAGGTGATGTTACTGTCTGAGCTTGTTGTGAGCTGTCTCTGGCTCAGCGCTGAGCATCTGTCTGCACTGAGCTGTGAGGGATGAGCAGGTGTGTCCCAGGGTGGAGAGGCCCGAGGCTCTGTCCTTCCCAGCGGTCAGGAGGGCCCCGAGGAGGTTGGGACTCTGGCCTGGCTGCTGCAGGGGCTCCAGTGGGCTCCCCACGGGGGGCTTGCTCCCTGACGCTGCATCACCCCCACCTCGCAGGAGCGCCTGGCCCAGCTGGCCCGTGAGGACGCAGAGCGGGAGTTGAAGGAGAAGGAGGAGTCTCGGCGGAAGAAGGAGCTCCTGGAGCAGATGGAGAGGGCCCGCCACGAGCCCATCAATCACTCGGACATGGTGGACAAGATGTTTGGCTTCCTGGGGACTTCGGGCAGCCTGCCAGGCCAGGAGGGCCAGGCACCTAGTGGCTTCGAGGTACCAAGCTGGGGAAGGGGCTGGAACAGGCCCCAGTGTGGCGCTGTCCCTCCTCTTGCACCCCTCTGTGTTAAAGTCCACGTGGTCCCCTCTGAGCAGAAGGCAGCTGTGATGACCTGGGACGGGGCTGCAGTCCCAGGCCCTGTCCAGCCACCAGCCTGCCCTATGACCTTGGGCCAATCACTGTTCCCCTCCAGGGCCATTCACAAACCTTTATTCATTCAGTGTTGAGGATCTACCTTGCACTGGGCTCTGTCTGGGGAGTGAACAGGATGAACAGCACCCTACACTTCTGGAGGAAGAGCTGGCCCTACAGGGACAGGCTGGGGGACTGCAGCCCAGCCCCATTTGCCCCTATGGCAGGGAACCCCTTTTGTCTCCCCAGGACCTGGAGCGCGGGCGGAGGGAGATGGTGGAGGAAGACCTGGATGCGGCCCTGCCCCTGCCTGATGAGGATGAGGAAGACCTCTCCGATTATAAATTCGCCAAGTTCGCTGCCACTTACTTCCAGGGCACGACCACGCACACCTACACCCGGCGGCCGCTCAAGCAGCCACTGCTGTACCACGACGATGAGGGCGACCAGCTGGTGAGGGCTGGGGCTGTCTGTGCTGGCAGCGCGGGTGCCAAGGGGCTGGGGCCCAGCTGTGCAGGGACCAGGGCTGACCTCATCCCGCACCCAGCCTGTGGCCGGGCCACAGGGCAAGGCCCTGAGGAACACCCACAAGGCACTCAGCTCAGTGGTCCTCCTCCGGTTGGCGGGAGCGGGGTTCCCCAGCCTCGCCCCCACCCCTGGGTCATTTTGATGGCTTCAGCCGCATCCTGCGCTCAGGCTTTCTGACTGGCCTGGGTCTGTCCCCAGGCGGCCCTGGCGGTCTGGATCACTGTCCTCCGGTTCATGGGGGACCTCCCTGAGCCCAAGTACCACACGGCCATGAGTGACGGCAGCGAGAAGATTCCCGTGATGACCAAGATTTATGAGACTCTGGGCAAGAAAACATACAAGAGGGAGCTTCAGGCCCTGCAGGGCGAGGGCGAGGTGAGTCGCAGGTGCCCTCTGGCCAGGGTCCCTTCCAGGCCACCCCCAGCCTTAAGGTCCTCGGCAGAAGGAGCACCCTAAAATTTGCCTCTGCCTCACCTCCCTGACCCCTGCCCTCCTCTGTCTACTCCTGGGAACGATTAGTGTGAGCTTGATATAAACTGTAAAGTGCTGACCACGATTGAGGCCACGTGGCAGGGCAGACAGGCTTTGCAGTCAGAGCCAGCTTCAATTTTGACTTGCTGGGAGGCGGTGGGTGGGTTACTACGCTTTTCAGTCTCAGTTTTCCCATTTGTCACTGGGCTGATGGGCTGGGGTGATACACGTTAGTGTGGAGGTGAGACAATTCTAACCACATTGTCAACTGCTCTTGTCATTACTTTCGGTCCAGTCGTTTGACTCTGACCCCTGTTTGTCCGGCAGGCCCAGCTCCCTGAGGGGCAGAAGAAGAGCAGCGTGAGGCACAAACTGGTGCACTTGACCTTGAAGAAGAAGTCCAAACTGACAGAGGAGGTCAGAAAAGACCCTGCACGGCCTTGGTGGCCCAGGCTGGGGCAAGGCTGGGCTTGGGACCAACAGGGACGGGAGTGGAGTGGATACTGCCTGTCCTCAGGGGACCAGGGTGGCCAGCAGGACAGCGTTGGATGTGATCAGGCAGACAGGATGCAAGGAAGAGGGCGCTGTTCTCAGGCTGGGGTCGGTCAGGGAGGCTTCCTGGAAGATGGGCCACGAGAGCTGGGGAGAGCTGGAGTGGCAGATGGTGAGAGGGAGGACATGCCAGGGCATGGACCCGATGCTTTTGATCCAGGGACTTTTTTTTTTTGCGGTACGCGGGCCTCTCACTGTTGTGGCCTCTCCCGTTGTGGAGCACAGGCTCCGGACACGCAGGCCCAGTGGCCATGACCCAAGGGCCCAGCCGCTCCGTGGCATGTGGGATCTTCCCGGACCGGGGCACGAACCCGTGTCCCCTGCATCAGCAGGCGGACTCTCAACCACTGCGCCCCCAGGGAAGCCCTGATCCAGGGACCTTTTAGTCGATGAGAATTTTCTGTGGGATAACAGTGCCCATGGGGCATTAACACTATTAGTTTGTTTGTCATTCATTTAGTCACCTTGTGTTTTCTGAGCACCGTCCTGGCCCATTGCTCCAGGAATGTCCAGGCTGGGAGGGCCGACAGACACAAACTAAGGCATTCATGGTGCAGAGGGACTGGTTCCTCCATGCCCCTGCTTTTGTGCACACCAGTCCCTCTGCCTAAACTTCCTCCTTCCTCTTCTGTGCCTGGGGGGGTCACCTCCTCCAGGAAGCCTTCCCCTCTACAGCAGAGTCAGGCTGCTTCTCCTGGGCTTCCTCAGCCTGCTTCGTCCTTGTCCTCATTTTGTTCCCCATCTGAGGCTCCAATCCAGTCTTGTAGCTATGTTACCCCAGATCTGAGTCCCAGCTCCACTGCTCGGTATCCAAGGCACCCAGGGAAGAAAATGCCTGCTAGTGGCTTCCTGGAATGATGGAGTGAGATGATGGCCGTGGGTGCTCAGCAGACATGAGGACTGCCTGCAGGGGCGTGCTCCCGCCACTCACCCTGTCTCTGGGCAGAGCGCGGGGCTGGCGTTGTGGCACATGTGGAACCAGAGAGGAAAAGCCCATCTATAAGAACCCAGGCCCAAGGCTATTCACACAGGAGCCAGGGAGTTAATGACAGGTGATGGTGGCCGGGTGTTTGGAACCCAGGTGTACTCTGGGTGTCGGAGTGGTGCGTGGCCCACCTCAGAGAGAGAGGGATCCCATCAGGAGTCAGAGGAGCCCCTGGCCTGGATGAGGGGACTTCCCTGGGGCAGGGCTGGGGGTAGATGTCAAGGAGGCTGCAGAGGAGCCTTATCCCAGAAGCGTGTAGCCCCGGGCCAGGCATCCACCCAGCATCTGTTCTGCACGGGCGGGGCTATGACAGTGGTGGGGAGCCAGCTCTCTGGCTACTCCCAGGATTCTGCTCTCTGGGGGAGTGGGCAGACTCAGGGAAACAGCAGGGCCCCGGCCAAGCCTTGGTCAAGCCTTGCCCCTCCCTGTGGCCCAGGTGACCAAGAGGCTGCATGACGGAGAGTCCACGGTGCAGGGCAACAGCATGCTGGAGGACCGGCCCACCTCCAACCTGGAGAAGCTGCACTTCATCATTGGCAACGGCATCCTGCGGCCAGCGCTCCGGTCAGTGCCTGAGGGGCAGGGGCACAGGGAGGGGACAGCTATCGGGGAGGCATCCCGCACTTCCAGACCTGAAAGGCTTTTGCTGGCTGAGTGGTGGCTCTGTCACTTTAGCAACTGATTAAGCTAAGCAGGCCTGGGTTTAGCTCTGCTGCTAGCTGGTTGTGTGACCTTGGTAGAGTGATTTCAGCTCTGTAAGCTTCAGTTTCTTCATCTGTAAAGATGGAATAATAAAACTACCTACCTGGTAGGCTTGTGGGCAGATAAAACTATGGAAAGTGTGACACAGGACCTACACAGTGGGCACTCAGTAAACGGTAGCTGTTGTTAGCATTATCTGACATGCATCTTCTGCTGTAACCCTATCCCTGCCGGCACCTTCGGTGACCCAGCCCAGGCCCGTGGTCAGGGTTACTGTGGTCAGAATGCCTGGGATCCTGCAAGCGGCTCCTTCCCCACGCAGGCCCAGGAGAGGCCTTTGCTCAGGTCCCTGGGGTGTTGGGGAGGAGCTGCGATGATCCATGACTTTCCAGGAGCAATTACGGAATCAACTCAGCTGCATCAGCGGAGGGAAGGCAGATAGGGTTTCTCTGAGAACTCCATCTGCACGGGATGGCTGGTTAGGAGAGCTGATCCCGTGAACTTGTGTTTGCTGGCTGGGAGGACAGCAGGATGGGCCGGGTGGGGAGGTCAAGTGTCATTTTCCCAGTGGGAGACATGAGGTCCAGAGAGGAAGAGGTTTGCCCAGGGGTCACTGGCCTCCCTTTCATTGCTCCTCGAGGCCAGTGACTACCTCGCTCGCCAGAGATGTAGCACTTGGGGCCGCCAGCCTCCAGGAAGAAAAGGTGGCTGCCCAAGGTATGTTTAAGGGCAAGAATTTGCCTCCCAGTTAGCTCACCATCAGACCTAAAGGGGTACTTCTAGAGAACACAGTGCCAGGAGCCCTGGACCGTTAGAAGCCTGGGGTGCCAACTCCCTGAGGGACCATGGCTAATCCCTCCCTCCTCCCGGCCTCCGTCTCCCTGTCCATGAATCGAACGGGGTCAGGGGCTCCCAGCTACGGGTGATAGTTGTCACTGGTCTGTAGCAAGATGGGAAAAATAAGGATGTTTCTAAATTTGACTTATTTAAAGCACTGTTCTTTGTTCTGAGATTTTGCCCTTCCTACTTTTTGGATATTAAAATTACATTTGTTTTATAAAATGATTGTGATAGATAGTGGGCAGGTGCTGTGTGTGTGGTGTGTTTTAAATGTCCTTATTGTCTTGATAATAAGTTAGCGACGTCCACAATTTATTTTGAGGTTGCATTGGTCCATGAGCTCTCAAAATTGGGGAGCCACTGAATTAGATACCTGCCCTTCACAGAGGGAGGAGCGGCAGTTAGTGCCCCCTGGTGGTCACTCCATCTTGGGGGGTCCCGCCCTTGGCCCTGGAGGGGGCATGCAGCATCTTCACAGCTGCAGCTAGGCTGGCATCTGCGGGGCTGTGCTGGGCACCGTGCCAGGTGCTGTATAAGCCTTGGCTCATTTTTCTTCACAGAAATCCTGTAAGGAAGGGGTGGTATCATTTCCCTTTAAAATGAAAACAAGACGAAAAACTACCTTCATTGCTTTAATCTGATTGCAGAAGTAAAGCATGGCCATTTCAATATTCAAATATTATAGCGCTATATCAAGAGAACGTCATTCCATCCCCCAGAGAAACTCCCCAGCTGTCCTTCCTGTTTCTGCTCTGCCAGTTACCATTAGTAGAAATTGTACCTGCTGCCGTGTCTGTGGGCCAGGCTCAGAGGTGAGCTCACCTGCCCAGGCCGTGCAGCTTGGTGAGGGAGGAGGCACGTGGCGAGCCTGTGCTTCTCATCAAAGTGGTCACCAGTGACTGGGGCCGCTGTGCCCAGGAGCAGGGTATGCACCGCCCTCTGGATCACGGGGCCCCGGCCGTGGACTCTGGACTGGAGTCAGGAACGTGCGTGCTTCCTGCCTGATGACCCTCTGCGGTAGCCGCAGAGCCCTGGGCTCAGCCTTCCCCACCTGGCCTCACCTGCCTCCTCCCAGGTGGTCTCTGGCGAGTGGGAGAGCAAGCATCCTACCTGCTGCTGGGAGGGGTGGGGCTTTCCCTCTGAGGCAGTGCGTCTCCCGTCCTTGCCCCCCACCCCTGCCTGCCTAGGGATGAGATCTACTGCCAGATCAGCAAGCAGCTCACCCACAACCCCTCCAAGAGCAGCTACGCCCGGGGCTGGATCCTCGTGTCTCTCTGCGTGGGCTGCTTCGCCCCCTCTGAGAAGTTCGTTAAGGTAGGGGAAGCTTTTGGCCTCCGGGGGTGGGAAGGGGAGCCGCGCCCAGTCCCTGGGGTTGAGGGGCAGAGCACGGGGAGGAAACTCAGAGGGGCTTGGCAATGAGGCCCTGCCCGGGTCATCTCCTCCCAGGCCTCCGCAGGCCCCCTCCTCCTGGGCACCCACCACTGCGCTCCATCTCCTCTGAGCCCCATTTTCATTATGCGGATGCTGAGCTTGACAACAGCGCCCCCTAGACCCTCCACATGCTGGTCTGAAGCGCTTCCGTTCATCTCAGGCCCTTTCGTGACTCCTCCTTAGTGTCAGGCCCTGGGTGCTGGGGACACGGAGGCAGAGCAGGTGACGGCTGGATCAACCCAGCTGTCAGCGCTGCGAAGAGGGAGGGCTCAGGGAGGTGGGCCCTGGAGGAAGAGGAGCAGTTAAGCTGGGTGAAGGGGGTATGGTGTGTGGGGTGAGGCAGGAGGTGCAGCTGAGACTAGGCGGGGCCGGATCATGGTGGCCGTGCTGCCAAACGTGAGGGAGGTGGACTTGATCTGGAGGACAGTGGGGAGGCCTGGAAAGCCGAGGAGGGACGGGATGGATGGGCCTTGAGGAGCGGGTTCAGTGTGGGTGGAGGGACCAGAGGCAGGAGACCCGGCGAGGCTGCTCTGATGGTCCGGGGGTTACCGACCTGGGTCCTCTTTAATCGATAGAAGTTGATAAGAGGTCAGACAAGAAATTCAGGCAAGGCTTTACTGGGACTCATGCTGCTTTAGCACGAGGGAGTGAGAACGTGAAACAGGGGCCCTTGCTCACTCCCTGAGCGGGGGCGGGCTGGTCCCTTAAACGAGGTGAGGGCGGTGGCGGATTGGTGGGTCGGGCTGGAGGGGGGGCTTAGGTGGTCTGCCCACCCCCTTGGTGGTGCTGTGTGCAGGGGTCATGGGCAGTTCCCTGCTTTTCTCCTGGCAGTTGGTTTGTGGCCTTTTGTATCTTATTGTTCAGAATTGCCCTGACCGCACATGTGTGCAGTTTTTAGTCCCTTTTGATTTCTTTGTATTTTATTGTTGGAGGAGACGTTTGTCCAGGTGCAAGCACTCCAGTAGAGGGTCCCAGGTCCCAGACTATCTCACAGGTGGGGAGGCCGAGGGAGGCTGGAGTGGGGCCCCCTCAGCTGGTCCTCTGTCCATAGTACCTGCGGAACTTCATCCACGGGGGACCACCTGGCTATGCCCCATACTGTGAGGAGCGGCTCCGGAGGACCTTCGTCAATGGGACACGGACACAGCCACCAAGCTGGCTGGAGCTGCAGGTGTGGCCCCCAGGCGTGTGTGTGTGTGTGTCGCCAGTGCACCCCAGTGCCCCAGAAACATTGCCTACTTTGGGATTCTGTGGTCATTCAAGCACCCACCCTCAAGTTCTGGAATTTCAGGGCTACAGGAACGGGAAAGCCCACAGTGGTGATGACTCCCACCTGCTGGCTTTATAGTCAAAGTGACTTGGGCAGGGGGTTTCCTCTGTGTCTCAGTGGCTTCATCTGCAACATGACAGTAAAGATATTCATTTCACAGGGTCTTGTGATGGTTACATGACAGGAGGGCGGAAGCCCCTGAATGTGGCAAAGCCCAACCACCCAGCCCTAGTGCCCCACCTCAGGGACCCTGAAGGTCCTTTCAGGGTGGGGAGCACAGCAGGGCTCCCTGGGCACCTGTGACCAGGGACAGGCAATGCGCCGTGGGATGCTGAGGTCCGAGGGCTCCAACCCCATAGGGAGCAGGAAGCCAGGAGCTCAGAGGGAGATGTTCTGAAGTGAAAGGATTCCCACAAGCCTTGGATCACTTTCAGGCCACCAAATCCAAGAAGCCCATCATGTTGCCTGTGACGTTCATGGACGGGACCACCAAGACCCTGTTGACAGACTCGGCAACCACGGCCAAGGAGCTCTGCAACGCGCTAGCCGACAAGACCTCGCTCAAGGACCGCTTCGGGTTCTCCCTCTACATCGCCCTGTTTGATAAGGTGAGGTTGGCCCTGATGCCCCTCCTCCTGGTGCCCCCAGGGCCACCCACCAGCTCCCACCCCAGTGCCGCCACCTACTGGCTCAGGTGCCCTTGCATGGTTACTGACCTTCCAGGGCCTCAGTTTCCTCCTGTAAACCAGTGGTAACCCCGGTCCTGCCCCAGCTCCTTAGGATCAGGGAGAGGTCCTAAGCACCTAAAGAGAAACCCAGCAGCACACTGGTGATTGAAATCCAGGGCTCACTGCACTCGTGTGTGCGCAGGTGGATTCAATCCTCTGCTGGTGACAGAAGAAGAACGTGGCAGAGAGAGAGAGAGCCGCTGGCTCGCTGATATAAAAAAAATGGGTTTTCCCATTTGCAAATGGGCATGTGATTCCTTATCAGGTTGCTGTGGTAGTTCCCCTTCACTTGTTACCGACCAGCCAGAGTGTATACCTCCCGGGGCACATCTGGGCTTGGAGTCTTCTCTGCTGAGCTGGCCCTGGGCGTGGGGGATTTTGCCTCCACACCCAGCATCACCACCCACAGCAGAGGTGACCCCCAGCCCTCACCCCAGCAGGTCCAGCGATAGGCACATGTTGTCTGATGCCGTTTGCCTGGACTTTTCTCACCAACAGCTACCTCCCGTGTTTTCAGTGGCCATTTGTCCATCAGAGTTTCACCAAAGGCTTGTACTAGGAAATGGAAACTCCCACGTGGCTGTGCTAGCTCAGAGCCCATGAGTTAGGATCCAGGGGTCCCATGCTGGTCTGCCTCCTGGGTGACCTGGGCAAGCCCCTCCTCTCTCTGAGCCTTGGTTTTCCATCCAAATGAGAAGAGTTGGCACAGTCAGTAGCTCCTTGCGGTCCTTCCCAGCCTGCTCACCCTTCCACTGGGTGACCTCCAGCCCTGTGCCCGCAGGTGTCCTCCCTGGGCAGTGGCAGCGACCACGTCATGGATGCCATCTCCCAGTGTGAGCAGTATGCCAAGGAGCAGGGCGCCCAGGAGCGCAACGCCCCGTGGAGGCTCTTCTTCCGCAAGGAGGTCTTCACTCCCTGGCACAACCCCTCAGAAGACAATGTGGCCACCAACCTCATCTACCAGCAGGTGGTGCGAGGGGTCAAGTTTGGGGAGTACAGGTGTGAGAAGGTGAGTGAGAGCTAATTTTCTGGCTGAGTTTGTTTGGTCAAGTCACCTGTGTGCTGAATTGGGCTGAGTGTTGCTGCCCTTGACTCACCATCAGCGAATGTGGAGGTTAGCCAGATGGAGGCTGGGCATTATCTAGGCTCCTCCTGGATTTAACACGATCTATAGGAGCAAGGGCTTTGAAGAGTAGCCTGAATTCTGCAAGTAGGAGCTGTTCCTGCTTTGCTGCAGTGACTGTACATGCTTCAGAATTTGCTGTATTGTCCTTTTGACCTCTTTAGATCACTTATTTAATTTATTTATTTGTGGAGTATATTTGATTTACAATGTTGTGTTAGTTTCAGGTCCATCCATGTTGCTGCAAATGGCATTATTTCATTCTTTTTTATGGCATCATTTGCAAATATCTTCTCCTATTCTATGGGTTGTCTTTTCATTTTCTTTATGACTTCCTTTGCTGTGCAAACCTTTTAAGTTTAATTAGGTCCCATTTGTTTATTTTTGTTGTTATTTCCATTACTTTAGGAGACGGGTTGAAAAAGATTTTGCTTCAATTTATGGCAAAGAGTGTTCTGCCTATGTTTTCCTCTAAGAGTTTTATAGTATCCAGTACATTTAGGTCTCTAATCCATTTTGAGTTTATTTTTGTGTGTGGTGTTAAGGAGTGTTCTAATTTCATTCTTTTACGTGTAGCTGTCCAGTTTCCCCAGCACTACTTATTGAAGAGATTGTCTTTTCTCCATCATATAGTCTTACATCCTTTGTCATAGATTAATTGACCATAGGTGCATGGGTTTATTGCTGGGCTTTCTATCCTGTTCCATTGATCTATATTTCTGTTTTTGTGCCAATACCATTCTGTTTTGATCACTGTAGCTTTGTAGTATAGTCTGAAGTCAGGGAGCCTGATTCCTTCAGCTCCATTTTTCTTTCCAAAGATTGTTTTGGCTATTTGGGGTCTTATGTTTTTCCATAAAAATTTTAAGATTTTTTTCTTCTAAGTCTGTGAAAAATACCATTGGTATTTTGATAGGGATTGCATTGAATCTGTAGATTACAGTGGGTAGTATAGTCATTTTGACAATTTTGACTCTTCCAATCCAAAAACATGATATATCTTTCCATCTGTTTGTGTCATCTTTGATTTCTTTCATCAGCATCTTATAGTTTTCAGAGTAAAGGTGTTCTGCCTCCTTAGGTAGGTTTATTCCTAGATATTTTATTCTTTTGGACGTAATGGTAAATGGGATTGTCTCCTTGATTTCTCTTTCATATTTTTCATCATTAGTGTATAGGAATGCAAGAGACTTCTGTGCATTAATTTTGTATCCTGCTACTTTACCAAATTCATTGATTAGCTATAGTAGTTTTCTGGTGGCATCTTTAGGATTCTCTATGTATAGTATCATGTCATCTGCAAACAGTGACAGTTTTACTTCCTCTTTTCCAATTTGTGTCCCTTTTATTTCTTTTTCTTCTCTGATTGCCGTGGCTAGGACTTTCAAAACTATGTTGAATAATAGCAGTGAGAGTGGACATCCTTGTCTTGTTCCTGATCTTAGAGGAAATGCTTTCAGCTTTTCACCATTGAGAATGATGTTTGCTGTGGGTTTGTCATATATGGCCTTTATTATGTTGAGGTAGTTTCCCTCTATGCCCACTTTCTGGAGAGCTTTTATCATAAATGGGTTTTGAATTCTGTCAAAAGCTTTTGCTGCATCTGTTGAGATGATCATATGGTTTTTCTTCTTCAATTTGTTAATGTGGTTTATCACATTGATTTCTTTGCATATATTGAAGAATCCTTGCATCTGTGGGATAAATCCCACTTGATCATGGTGTATGATCCTTTTAATGTGTTGTTTGATTCTGTTTCCTAGTATTTTATTGAGGATTTTTGCAACTATATTCATCAGTGATATTGGTCTGTAATTTTCTTTTTTTGTAGTATCTTTGTCTGATTTTGGTATCAGGGTGATGGTGGCCTCATAGAATGAGTTTGGGAGTGTTCCTTCCTCTGCAATTTTTTGGAAGAGTTTGAGAAGGATGGGTGTTACCTCTTCTCTAAATGTTTGATAGAATTCTCCTGTGAAGCCATGTGGTCCTGGACTTTTGTTTGTTGGAAGATTTTTTTTTTAACATCTTTATTGGAGTATAATTGCTTTACAAAGGTGTGTTAGTTTCTGCTTTATAACAAAGTGAATCAGTTATACATATACATATGTTCCCATATCTCTTCCCTCTTGTGTCTCCCTCCCTCCCACGCTCCCTATCCCACCCCTCCAGGCGGTCACAAAGCACCGAGCTGATCTCCCTGTGCTATGTGGCTGCTTCCCACTAGCTATCTACCTTACGTTTGGTAGCGTATATATGTCCATGCCTCTCTTTCGCTTTGTCACACCTTACCCTTCCCCCTCCCCATATCCTCAAGTCCATTCTCTAGTAGGTCTAGTAGGACACAGTCTTTATTCCTGTCTTACCCCTAGGTTCTTCATGACAGGTTTTTTTCCTTAAATTCCATATATATGTGTTAGCATATGGTATTTGTCTCTCTCTTTCTGACTTACTTCACTCTGTATGACAGACTCTAGGTCTATCCACCTCATTACAAATAGCTCAATTTCGGTTTTTTTATGGCTGAGTAATATTCCATTGTATATATGTGCCACATCTTCTTTATCCATTCATCTGATGATGGACACTTAGGTTGCTTCCATCTCCGGGCTATTGTAAATAGAGCTGCAATGAACATTTTGGTACATGACTCTTTTTGAATTATCGTTTTCTCAGGGTATATGCCCAGTAGTGGGATTGCTGGGTCATATGGTAGTTCTATTTGTAGTTTTTTAAGGAACCTCCATACTGTTCTCCACAGTGGCTGTATCAATTTACATTCCCACCAACAGTGCAAGAGTGTTCCCTTTTCTCCACACCCTCTCCAGCATTTATTGTTTCTGGATTTTTTTTTTTTTTTTTTTTTTTTTTGCGGTACGCGGGCCTCTCACTGTTGTGGCCTCTCCCGCCGCAGAGCACAGGCTCCGGACGCACAGGCTCAGCGGCCACGGCCCACAGGCCCAGCCGCTCCGCGGTATGTGGGATCCTCCCGGACCAGGGCACGAACCCGCGTCCCCTGCATCGGCAGGCGGACTCTCAACCACTGCGCCACCAGGGAAGCCCTGTTTCTAGATTTTTTGATGATGGCCATTCTGACTGGTGTGAGATTATATCTCATTGTAGTTTTGATTTGTATTGCTCTAATGATTAGTGACGTTGAGCATTCTTTCATGTGTTTGTTGGCAGTCTGTATATCTTCTTTGGAGAAATGTCTACTTAGGTCTTCTGCCCGGTTTTTGATTGGGTTGTTTGTTTTTCTGTTATTAAGCTGCATGAGCTGCTTATAAATTTTGGAGATTAATCCTTTGTCAGTTGCTACATTTGCAAATATTTTCTCCCATTCCGAGGGTTGTCTTTTTGTCTTGTTTATGGTTTCCTTGGCTGTGCAAAAGCTTTGAAGTTTCATTAGGTCCCATTTGTTTATTTTTGTTTTTATTTCCATTTCTCTAGGAGGTGGGTCAAAAAGGACCTTGCTGTGATTTATGTCATAGAGTGTTCTGCCTATGTATTCCTCTAAGAGTTTGATAGTTTCTGGCCTTACATTTAGGTCTTTAATCCATTTTGAACTTATTTTTGTGTATGGTGTTAGGGAGTGATCTAATCTCATACTTTCACATGTACCTGTCCAGTTTTCCCAGCACCACTTATTGAAGAGGCTGTCCTTTCTCCACTGTACATTCCCGCCTCCTTTATCAAAGATAAGGTGATCATATGTACGTGGGTTTATCTCTGGGCTTTCTATCCTGTTCCATTGATCTATCTTTCCGTTTTTGTGCCAGTACCATACTGTCTTGATTACTGTAGCTTTGTAGTATAGTCTGAAGTCAGGGAGCCTGATTCCTCCAGCTCTGTTTTTCGTTCTCAAGATTGCTTTGGCTATTCGGGGTCTTTTGTGTTTCCATACAAATTCTGAAATTTTTTGTTCTAGTTCTGTGAAAAATGCCAGTGGTAGTTTGATAGGGATTGCATTGAATCTGTAGATTGCTTTGGGTAGTAGAGTCATTTTCACAATGTTGATTCTTCCAATCCACAAACATGGTATATCTCTCCATCTATTTGTATTATCTTTAATTTCTTTCATCAGTGTCTTATAATTTTCTGTATACAGGTCTTTTGTCTCCTTAGGTAATTTATTCCTAGATATTTTATTCTTTTTGTTGCAATGGTAAATGGGAGTATTTTCTTGATTTCACTTTCAGATTTTTCATCATTAGTGTATAGGAATGCCAGAGATTTCTGTGCATTAATTTTGTATCCTGCTACTTTACCAAATTCATTGATTAGCTCTAGTAGTTTTCTGGTAGCATCTTTAGGATTCTCTATGTATAGTATCATGTCATCTGCAAACAGTGACAACTTTACTTCTTCTTTTCTGATTTGGATTCCTTTTATTTCCTTTTGTTCTCTGATTGCTGTGGCTAAAACTTCCAAAACTATGTTGAATAAGAGTGGTGAGAGTGGGCAACCTTGTCTTGTTCCTGATCTTAGTGGAAATGCTTTCAGTTTTTCACCAATGAGGACTGTGTTGACTGTGGGTTTCTCATATATGGCCTTTATTATGTTGAGGAAAGTTCCCTCTATGCCTAGTTTCTGCAGGGTTTTTATCATAAATGTGTGTTGAATTTTGTCGAAAGCTTTCTCTGCATCTATTGAGATAATCATATGGTTTTTCTCCTTCAATTTGTTAATATGGTGTATCACGTTGATTGATTTGCGTATATTGAAGAATCCTTGCATTCCTGGAATAAACCTCACTTGATCATGGTGTATGATCCTTTTAATGTGCTGTTGGATTCTGTTTGCTAGTATTTTGTTGAGGATTTTTGCATCTATGTTCATCAGTGATATTGGCCTGTAGTTTTCTTTCTTTGTGACATCCTTGTCTGGTTTTGGTATCAGGGTGATGGTGGCCTCGTAGAAAGAGTTTGGGAGTGTTCCTCCCTCTGCTATATTTTGGAAGAGTTTGAGAAGGATAGGTGTTAGCTCTTCTCTAACTGTTTGATAGAATTCGCCTGTGAAGCCATCTGGTCCTGGGCTTTTGTTTGTTGGAAGATTTTTAATCACAGTTTCAATTTCAGTGCTTGTGATTGGTCTGCTCATATTTTCTATTTCTTCCTGATTCAGTCTTGGCAGGTTGCGCATTTCTAAGAATTTGTCCATTTCTTCCAGGTTGTCCATTTTATTGGCATAGAATTGCTTGTAGTAAGCGCTCATGATCTTTTGTATTTCTGCAGTGTCAGTTGTTACTTCTCCTTTTTCATTTCTAATTCTATTGATTTGAGTCTTCTCCTTTTTTTTCTTGATGAGTCTGGCTAATGGTTTATCAATTTTGTTTATCTTCTCAAAGAACCAGCTTTTAGTTTTATTGATCTTTGCTATCGTTTCCTTCATTTCTTTTTCATTTATTTCTGATCTGATTTTTATGATTTCTTTCCTTCTGCTAACTTTGGGTTTTTTTTGTTCTTCTTTCTCTAATTGCTTTAGGTGCAAGGTTAGGTTGTTTATTCAAGATGTTTCCTGTTTCTTAAGGTAGGATTGTATTGCTATAAACTTCCCTCTTAGAACTGCTTTTGCTTCATCCCATAGAATTTGGGTCATCGTGTCTCCATTGTCATTTGTTTCTAGATATTTTTTGATTTCCTGTTTGATTTCTTCAGTGATCACTTCGTTATTAAGTAGTGTATTGTTTAGCCTCCATGTGTTTGTATTTTTTACAGATCTTTTCCTGTGATTGATATGTAGTCTCATAGCGTTGTGGTCAGAAAAGATACTTGATACAATTTCAATTTTCTTAAATTTACCAAGGCTTGATTTGTGACCCAAGATATGATCTATCCTGGAGAATGTTCCATGAGCACTTGAGAAAAATGTGTATTCTGTGGTTTTTGGATGTAATGTCCTATAAATATCAATTAAGTCCATCTTGTTTTATGTATCATTTAAAGCTGTGTTTCCTTATTTATTTTCACTTTGGATGATCTGTGCATTGGTGAAAGTGGGGTGGTAAAGTCCCCTACCATGAATGTGTTACTGTCGATTTCCCCTTTTATGGCTGTTAGTATTTGCCTTATGTATTGAGGTGCTCCTATGTTGGGTGCATAAATATTTAAAATTGTTATATCTTCTTGGATCAATCCGTTGATCATTATGTAGTGTCCTTCTTTGTCTCTTCTATTAGTCTTTATTTTGAAGTCTATTTTGTCTGATATGAGAATTGCTACTCCAGCTTTCTTTTGCTTTCCATTTGCATGAAATATCTTTTTCCATCCCCTTACTTTCAGTCTGTATGTGTCTCTAGGTCTGAAGTGGGTCTCTTGTAGACAGCAAATATATGGGTCTTGTTTTTGTATCCATTCAGCCAATCTGTGTCTTTTGGTGGGAGCATTTAGTCCATTTACATTTAAGGTAATTATCGATATGTATGTTCCCATTCCCATTTTCTTAAGTGTTTTGGGTTCGTTATTGTAAGTCTTTTCCTTCTCTTGTGTTTCTTGCCGAGAGACGTTCCTTTAGCAGTTGTTGTAGAGCTGGTTTGGTGGTGCTGAACTCTCTCAGCTTTTGCTTGTCTGTAAAGGTTTTAATTTCTCCATCAAATCTGAATGAGATCCTTGCTGGATAGAGTAATCTTGGTTGCAAGTTTTTCTCCTTCATCACTTTAAATATGTCCTGCCAGTTCCTTCTGGCTTGCAGAATTTCTGCTGAAAGATCAGCTGTTAACCTTATGGGGATTCCCTTGTGTGTTATTTGTTGTTTTTCCCTTGCTGCTTTTAATATGTTTTCTTTGTATTTAGTTTTTGACAGTTTGATTAGTATGTGTCTTGGTGTATTTCTCCTTGGATTTATCCTGTATGGGACTCTCTGTGCTACCTGGACTTGATTAGCTATTTCCTTTCCCATATTAGGGAAATTTTCAACTATAATCTCTTCAAATATTTTCTCAGTCCCTTTCTTTTTCTCTTCTTCTTCTGGAACCCCTATAATTCGAACGTTGGTGTGTTTAATGTTGTCCCAGTGGTCTCTGAGACTGTCCTCAGTTCTTTTCACTCTTTTTTCTTTATTCTGCTCTGCAGTAATTATTTCCACTATTTTATATTCCAGGTCACTTATCCGTTCTTCTGCCTCAGTTATTCTGCTATTGATCCCATCTAGAGTATTTTTCATTTCATTTATTGTGTTGTTCATCATTGTTTGTTTCATCTTTAGTTCTTCTAGGTCCTTGTTAAATGTTTCTTGCATTTTGCCTATTCTATTTCCAAGATTTTGGATCATCTTTACTATCATTATTCTGAATTCTTTTTCAGGTAGACTGCCTATTTCCTCTTCATTTGTTACGTGTGGTGGGTTTTTATCTTGCTCCTTCATCTGCTGTGTGTTTCTCTGTCTTCTCATTCTGCTTATCTTACTGTGTTTGGGGTCTCCTTTTTGCAGGCTGCAGGTTCGTAGTTCCTGTTGTTTTTGGTGTCTGTCCCCCGTGGCTAAAGTTGGTTCAGTGGGTTCTGTACGCTTCCTTGTGGAGGGTACTAGTGCCTGTGTTCAGGTGGATGAGGCTGGATCTTGTGTTTCTGGTGGGCAGGTCCATGTCAGGTGGTGTGTTTTGAGGTGTCTTCAACCTTATTATGGTTTAAGGCAGCCTCTCTGCTAATGGGTGGGGTTGTGTTCCTGTCTTGCTAGTTGTTTGGCATAGGATGTCCAGCACTGTAGCTTGCTGGTCATTGAGTGAAGCTGGGTGCTGGTGTTGAGATGGAGATCTCTGGGAGATTTTCACCGTTTGATATTATGTGGAGCTGGGAGGACTCTTGTGGACCAGTGTCCTGAAGTTGGCTCTCCCACCTCAGAGACACAGCACTGTCTCCTGGCTGCAGCACCAAGAGCCTTTCATCCACACGGCTCAGAAGGTAAGGGTGGAGTATGAAGCTGAAAACAGGAATGGTGGGACGTCTGTGTATCAGTCTCCCATGTGTCCTCCTTCACCCTGAGCAGCCTGGAAATGATTGTTCCTTTACCCTGGGAGATGATTCGGCATCTTTTCTGTGGCTAGTTTGAAAACCTGCTGGTCTTGGAGAGTCTCCTGGAGAGGCGGAGGGCAGCTGCAGCACATACAGGGGAGCTCCTTCTACTGCACAAAGCCCATGCTGGCGGGCACCATTGTGGAGGCTCCTCCTGTTGGAAGATTTTTAATCACAGTTTCAATTTCATTACTTGTGATCAGTCTGTTCATATTTTCTGTTTCTTCCGGGTTCAGTCTTGGAAGGTTATACCTCTCTAAGAATTTGCCCATTTCTTCCAGGTTGTCCATTTTATTGGCACAGAGTTGCTTGTAGTAGTGTCTTAGGATGCTTTGTATTTCTGTGGTGTCTGTTGTAATTTCTCCTTTTTCATTTCTAATTTTATTGATTTGACTCCTCTCCCGCCTTTTCTTGATGAGTCTGGCTAATGGTTTATCAATTTTGTTTATCTTCTCAGAGAACCCGCTTTTAGTTTTATTGATCGTTGCTATTGTTTTCTTTGTTTCTGTTTATTTCTGCTCTGATCTTTTTAATTTCTTTCCTCCTACTAACTTTGGGTTTTGTTTGTTCTTGTTTCTCTGATTCCTTTAGGTGTAAGGTTAGATTATCTATTTGAGATTTTTCTTGTTTCTTGAGGTAAGCTTGTATTGCTATAAACTTCCTGCTTAGAACTGCTTTTGCTGCATCCCATAGGTTTTGGATCATTGTGTTTTCATTGTCATTTGTCTCTAGGCATTTTTTGATTTCCTCTTTGATTTATTCAGTGATCTCTTGGTTATTTAGTAATGTATTGTTTAGCCTCCATGTGTTTTTGTTTTTACATTTTTTTCCCTGTAATTTCTTTCTAATCTCATAGAGTTGTGGTCAGAAAAGATGCTTGATATGATTTCAGTTTTCTTAAAATTACGAGGCTTGATTTGTGACCCACGATGTGATCTATCCTGGAGAATGTTCCATGTGCCCTTGAGAAGAAAGTGTATTCTATTCTTTTTGGATGGAATGTCCTATAAATATCAATTAAATCTATCTGGTCTATTGTGTCATTTAAAGGTTCTGTTTCCTTATCAATTTTCTGTTTGGATGATCTGTCCATTGGTGTAAGTGAGGTGTTAAAGTCCCCCACTATTACTGTGTTACTTTCGATTTCCTCTTTTATAGCTGTTAGCAATTGCCTCATGTATTGAGGTGCTCCTATGTTGGGTGCATATATATTTATAATTGTTATATCTTCCTCTTGGATTGATTCCTTGATCATTATGTAGTGTTCTTCCTTGTCTCTTGTAACATTCTTTATTTTAAAGTCTATTTTATCTGATACGAGTATTGCTACTCCAGCTTTCTTTTGATTTCCATTTGCATGGAATATCTTCTTCCATCTCCTCACTTTCAGTCTCTACGTGTCCCTAGGTCTGAAGTGGGTCTCTTGTAGACAGCATATATATGGGTCTTGTTTTTGTATCCATTCAGTGAGCCTGTGTCTTTTGGTTGGAGCATTTAATCCATTCACGTTTCAAGTAATTATCAATATATATGTTACTATTACCATTTTCTTAATTGTTATGGGTTTGTTTTTGTAGGTCCTTTTCTTCTCTTTTGTTTCCCACTTAGAGAAGTTCCTTTAGCATTGGTTGGAGAGCTGGTTTGGTGGTGCTGAATTCTCTTAGCTTTTGCTTGTCTGTAAAGCTTTTGATTTCTCTGTCAAATCTGAATGAGGTCCCTGCTGGGAGAATAATCTTGGTTGTAGGTTCTTCCCTTTCATCACTTTAAATATATCATGCCACTCCCTTCTGGCTTGTAGAGTTTCTGCTGAGAAATCAGCTGTTAACCTTATGGGAGTTTCCATGTATGTTATTTGTCATTTTTCCCTTGTTGCTTTCAATACTTTCTTTGTCTTTAATTTTTGTCTCTTTGATTACTATGTGTATTGGTGTGTTTCTCCTTGGGTTTATCCTGCCTGGAACTTTCTGTGCTTCCTAGCCTTGGGTGGCTATTTCCTTTCCCATGTTAGAGAAGTTTTCAACTGTAATGTCTTCAAATATTTTCTCGGGTCCTTTCTTTCTCTCTCTCTTCTCCTTCTGGGACCTCTATAATGTGAATGTTGTTGCGTTTAATGTTGTCCAAGAGGTCTCTTAGGCTGTCTTCGTTTTTTTTCATTCTTTTTTCTTTATTTTGTTCTGCAGCAGTGAGTTCCACCATTCTGTCTTCCAGGTCACGTATCCGTTCTTCTGCCTCAGTTATTCTGCTATTGATTCCCTCTAGTGTATTTTTCGTTTCAGTTATTGTATTGTTCATCTGTTTGTTTGTTCTTTAATTCTTCTAGGTCTTTGTTAAACATTTCTTGCATCTTCTCGATCTTTGCCTCCATTCTTTTTCCGTGGTCCTGGATCATCTTCACTATCATTATTCTGAATTCTTTTTCCGGAAGGTTGCCTGTCTCCATTTAGTTGTTTTTCTGGGGTTTTATCTTGTTCCTTCATCTCGTACACAGCCCTCTGCCTTTTCATCTTGTCTAACTTTCTGTGAATGTGATTTTTGTTCCACAGGCTGCAGGACTGTAGTTCTTCTTGCTTCTGCTGTCTGCCCTCTGGTGGATGAGGCTATCTAAGAGGCTTGTGCAAGTTTCCTGATGGGAGGGACTGGTGGTGGGTAGAGCTGGGCGTTGCTCTGGTGGGAAGAGCTCAGTAAAACTTTAATCCACTTGTCTGCTGATGGGTGGGGCTGGGTTCCCTCCCTGTTGGTTGTTTGACCTGAGGTGACCCAACACTGGAGCATACCCAGACTCTTTGGTGGGGCTAATGTCAGACTCTGGGAGGGCTCACGCCAAGGAGTACTTCCCAGAACTCCTGCTGCCAGTGTCCTTGTCCTCATAGTGAGACACAGCCACCCCCTGCCTCTGCAGGAGATCCTCCAACACTAGCAGGTAGGGCTGATTCAGTCTCCCATGGGGTCACTGCTGCTTCCCCTGGGTTCCGATGTGCACACTACTTTGTGTGTGGCTTCCAAGAGTGGAGTCTCTGTTTCCCCAGTCCTGCCAAAGTCCTGCAATCAAATCCTGCTAGCCTGCAAAGTGTGATTCTCTAGGAATTCCTCCTCCCGTTGCCGGACCCCCAGGTTGGGAAGCCTGACGTGGGGCTCAGAACCTTCACTCCACTGGGTGGACTTCTGTGGTATAAGTGTTCTCCAGTTTGTGAGTCACCCCCAGCAGTTATGGGATTTTATTTTATTGTGATTGTGCCCCTCCTACTGTCTCATTGTGGCTTCTCCTTTGTCTTTGGATGTGGGGTATCTTTTTTGGTGAGTTCCAGTGTCTTCCTGTTGATGATTGTTCAGCAGTTAGTTGTGATTCAAGAGGGAGTGAGCACACGTCCTTCTACTCTGCCATCTTCAAGATTGTACCTTCCTAAGAATTTGTCCATTTCTTCCAGGTTGTCCATTTTGTTGGCATACAGTTGGTTGTGGTAGTCTCTTATGATCCTTTGTATTTCTGTGGTGTCAGTTGTAACTTCTCCTTTTTCATTTCTAATTTTATTGATTTGAGCCTTCTCCATTTTTTTCTTGATGAGTCTGGCTAAAGGTTTATCAATTTTGTTTATCTTTTCATAGAACCAGCTTTTTGTTTCATTGATATTTTCTGTTGTTTTCGTTGTCTCTATTTCATTTATTTCTGCTCTGACCTTTATGATTTCTTTCCTTCTACTAACTTTAGGTTTTGTTTGTTCTTTCTCTAGTTGCTTTAGGTATAAGGTTACGTTGTTTACTTGAGATTTTTCTTGTTTCCTGAGGTAAAATTGTATTGCTATACAATCTTAGAACAGTTTTTGCTGCATCCCATAGGTTTGGATTGTCGTGGTTTTGTTGTCATTTGTCTCTAGGTATTTTTTAAAAATCTTTTTGGCTGTGCTGCGTGGCATGTGGGATCTTAGTTACCCAACCAGGGATTGAACTCACCACCCCCTGTGGTAGAAGCATGGAATCTTAAGCACTGGACCACCAGAGAAGTCCCTAAGTATTTTTAAATTTCCTCTTGATTTCCTCAGTGATCCATTGGTTGTTTAGTAACATATTGTTTAGTCTCCATGTGTTTTTGTTTCTTACCATTTTTTTTTCTTGTAATTGATTTCTAATCTCGTAGCATTGTAGTTGGAAAAGATGCTTGAGATGATTTCAATTTTCTTAAATTTAGTGAGGTTTGATTTGTGGTACAAGATGTGATCTATCCTGGAGAATGTTCCATGTGCACTTGAGATGAATGTGTATTCTGCTGCTTTCAATGGAATGTCCTATAGATACCAATTAAGTCTATCTGGTCTAATGTGTCATTTAAGGCTTGTGTTTCCTTATTAATTTTCTGTCCGGATGATCTGTCCATTGCTGTAAGTGGGTTGTTAAAGTCCCCCACTATTACTGTGTTACTGTTGATTTCTCCTTTTATGGCTGTTAGCATTTGCCTTATATATTGAGGTGCTCCTGTGTTGGGGGCATATATATTTACAATTGTTATATCTTCTTCTTGGATTGCTCCCTTGATCATTATGTAGAGTTCTTCCTTGTTTCTTGTAACAGTCTTTATTTTAAAGTCTATTTTGTCTGATATAGGTATTGCTATTCCAGTTTTCTTTTGATTTTCATTTGCATGGAATATCTTTTTCCATCCCCTCACTTTCAGTCTGTATGTGTCCCTAGATCTGAAGTGGGTCTTTTGTAGACAGCATATATACAGATCTTGTTTTTGTATCCATTCAGCCCATCTATGTCTTTTGGTTGGAGCATTTAATCCATTTATATTTAAAGTAATCATCGATATGTATGTTCCTAGTGCCATTTTCTTAATTGTTTTGGGTTTGTACATCTTTTTTCTTCCCTTCCTCTTTTGTTCTCTTCTCTTGTGGTTTGATCACCATCTTTAGTGTTGTGTTTGGGTTGCTTTTTCTTTTGTGTGTGTGTATCTATTGTAGTTTTGGGTTTGCATTTCCCCTGAGGTTTTGATTTAGCAGTGTATATATGTACCACTGTATATAAAACCAATTTGTTTTAAGTTGCTGGTCTCTTTCCCACCTAGAGAAGTTCCTTTAACATTTGTTGTAAAGCTGGTTTGGTGGTGCTGAATTCTCTTAGCTTTTGCTGTAAAGCTTTTGAGTTCTCTGTTGCATCTGAATGAGAGCTCTGCTGGGTAGAGGATTCTTTTTTTTTTTTTAATAAATTTATTTATTTAATTTATTTATTTTTGGTTGCATTGGGTCTTCATTGCTGCGCCTGGGCTTTCTCTAGTTGTGGTGAGTGGTGGCTACTCTTCATTGCAGTGTGCAGGCTTCTTATTGCGGTGGCTTCTCTTGTTGTGGAGCATGGGCTGTAGGCGTGCGGGCTTCAGTAGTTGTGGCACACAGGCTCAGTAGTTGTGGTGCGCAGGCTCTAGAGTACAGGCTCAGTACTTGTGGCTCATGGGCTTAGTTGCTCCGAGGCATGTGAGATCTTCCCAGACCAGGGCTTGAACCCATGTCCCCTGCATTGGTAGGCGGATTCTTAACCACTGCACCGCCAGGGAAGTCCCTGGGTAGAGTATTCTTGGTTGTAGTTTCTTCCCTTTCATCACTTTAAATATATCATGCTACTCCCTTCTGGGCTACAGAGTTTCTGCTGAAAATTCAGCTGATAACCTTATGGAGATTCCCTGGTATGTTGTTTGTTGGTTTTCCCTTGTTGCTTTTAATATTTTTCTTGTCTTTAATTTTTGTCATTTTGATTAATATGTGTCTCAGTATGTTCCTCCTTGGGTTTATCCTGCATGGGATTCTCTGTGCTTCCTGGACTTCAGTGAGTTTTTCCCTTCTCATGTTAGGCAAGTTTTCAGCAATAACATCTTCAAATATTTTCTCAGGCTCTTTCTCTTTCTCTTCTCCTTCTGGGACCCCTATAATGCGAATGTTCATGTGTTTAATATTGTCCCAGAGGTTTCTGAGACTGTCCTCATTTCTTTTCATTCTTTTTTCTTTATTATGTTCTGTGGCAGTGATTTCCACCACTCTGTCTTCCAGCTCACTTATCCTTTCTTCTGCCTCATTTATTCTGCTGTTGATTCCTTCTAGAGTATTTTTCATTTCAGTTATTGTATTGTTCCTCTCTATTTGTTCTTTAAATCTTCTAGCTCCTTGGGTTTTTAAATAACTAACTAAATAAATAAATAATTAAAAAAATTTATTCATTCATTCATTTATTTATTGCTGTGTTGGGTCTTTGTTGCTGCTTTCAGGCTTTCTCTAGTTGCGGCGAGCCGGGGCTACTCTTCGTTGCAGTGCACAGGCTTCCCATTGTGGTGGCTTCTCTTGTTGCGGAGCACAGGCTCTAGGCTCACGGACTTCAGTAGTTGTGGCACGCAGGTTCAGTAATTGCAACTTGCAGGCTCTAGAGTGCAGGTTCAGTAGTTGTGGAGCATGGGCTTAGTTGCTCCATGGCATGTAGGATCTTCCTGGAGCAGGGATTGAATCTGTGTCCCCTGCATTGGCAGGTGGATTCTTAACTGCTGTGCCAGCAGCAAAGTCCGTAGCTCCTTGTTAAACATTTCTTGTACCTTCTCGATCTGTGCCTCCACTCTTTTTTTTGAGATTTTGGATCATCTTTACTATCATTACTCTGAATTCTTTTTCAGGTAGATTGCCTATCTCCTCATCATTTAGTTGTTCTTGTGGATTTTATCTTGTTCCTTCATTTGCAACATATTTCTCTGTCAACTAATTTTGTCTGACTTTCTGTGTTTGGGGTCTCCTTTCCACAAGCTGCAGGATCATAGTTGCTCTTGTTTCTGGTGTCTGCTCCCCGGTGGGTGAGGTTGGTCCCGCGACTTGTGTAGGCTTCCTGCTGGGAGGGACTGGTGCCTGCCCTCTTGTGGGTGGAGCTGTCTTGTCCCTCTGATGGGCAGGGCTGTGTGAAGGGGTGTGTTTTGAGGTGGCTGTGAGCTCAGTATGACTTCAGCCAGCCTGTCTTCTGATGGGTGGGGCTGTGTCCTTATCTTGGGCGTTGTTTGGACTGAGACTTTCCAGCTCTCAAGCCGGGCCTTGGTGCTGAAATGTGCACCTCTGGAAGATCTCACTCTGATCAGTATTCCCTGGGCCTTCAGTGTCCTAGGCTTCACAGTGAGTGATAGTTGACCTTCGCCTCCCCAGGAGACCCTCTAAGACCCCTAGGTAGGTATAATCCAGGTTTCTATCAGGTACTGCTTTGTGCTGGGTCCCAGTGCACGTGAGACCTTGTGTGCACCCTCCAAGAGTGGAGTCTCCATTTCCTCCAGCCCTGCTGGCCTTTGGGGCTAAATGCTCTGGGGGTTCTTCTGCCCAATGCCAGACTCTCACACTGTCTTGGAGGGCTATTTTATGTGGGAATGTCCATGTGTAGCCTGCGTGGGTTTAATATTTTTTGGTGCGAGGGTTGTTTTTAGTATAGATATCTGCCACTTCTTTCCTCAGTGTATTCTGGACATTAGCCCCTTTATAGGAGGTATGACTGATGTTGTGGTGACCATAGCCTGTACTGGATATTGAGTAGAGCATCCCCTTTGCTCTGTGGTTGTCACTGCCCTGTCAGAGATGGGCTCTACTCCCTAGTTGTTGGAGTAGAGGCCCCCAGATCTTCTTCCTAGCTGTGGTTCTGATCTGCACTGTGAGGTAGGCAGGATTGGAGCACCTCCACTGGGAAGGAAGCCACTGAGTATTCCTCCTCTGGAGCTGTTCACCTGTGGGGATGCTCTGTTGTGTCACCTTTCACCTGTTGTGCGAGCTCTCAGATTACACCATCATTGGCACTGCTCTCAGCCCCACCTGAAATGTGGGTATGCCAGCAATCAGCCCTGGTGTCTCTCATATGTTGTTTTCACCAGGCCACCAGCATAGATCTACTGAAGTCAGGTCCTAGGATTGCAGTAATCATGGATCTGGACCCACTGTGGATACTATGGGGGCAGCTCCAACTCTAGGCCAGCCCAACCCTCATGTGTATGTGCCCACAAAGTCTACAGCTGCTAAAGCTAGACCTGCCTTGGCTGCAGGAGCACTTATTGTCCATTCAGATGTTCTGTAGGTGCTAACTTTACAAGGCCAGTCACGGGGGTGTCAATTCATGGTTTGCACAGCTGTGAAGAGAGATTTCAGCTTTTCTTCCTTAGTTGCATGTCCCCTGGGGCTCAGCTGTCATTTCAGCCCCACCTCTGTGTGTGAGCCACCCACAGGGGTCTGCTCCCAAGGCTGCCCTGGAACACATGAGTCTACCCTGGTGGCGATGGGCACGTGGGGGAGCCAGCAGTCACGGGCACAGGAGAGCTGGCCCCAGCGGGGGCCCTTCTTAGTTCCCCGGGGAGGCAGGGGCTGGCACATGGGAGAGAGTCTGCAATGGCAGCTTTGCCCCTTACGCATCACTTAACTATGGCTCTTTGCTTCTGTGGCAGTCCAAGTTTCCTCCACAAGCATTCCCGGTTGTGGATTTCCTCACTTCCACCCCCTCAGGCTGTCTCCTCACAGCCAACAGAAGTCCTCTCCTGGGTCTGCTCTCCAAACCCCATGTTCCAGCACTCAGCCTCTGTGCACACCAGTGGACACCTGTCTCAGGCTGGGGCGCACAGGGCTGTGGCACAGACCATCTGTGTAGGTTTCACTCTGTCCTGCTTGGCTGTTGGCACTCTCTTCCAATAGCCCATGAATTCGCTTGTGTCCCAATTCATGCCCTTGTCTATGAGGGGGCTTCCCCGGATGTGGGACCCTCTCCTCTCCTTCAGCTCCCCACGACCCAGGGGTGCCGTTCCCATCCCGCTTCCTCTCCTTTTCTTTTTCCCTTTTTCTTTCTTTCATCCTACCTGGTTACACGGGGATCTTTCTTGTCCTTTTAGGTATCCAGGGTCCTCTGCTAGTGTTCAGCTGGTGCTCTGTGAGAATTGTTCCATTTGTAGATGTATTCTTGATGCGTTTGTGGGGAGAGATGAATTCCACATCCTCCTACTCCTCTGCCATCTTGCTGACCCCTTTGGATTTTATATTACTATCTATCAATGAGTTAATCAATCAATTAACCTTAATTATTTCTTCTTCTAAATGAGTATCAGTTGATTTAATCTCGCCCAAAAGAATGGGTCTCTTTTGGTTGGTCAATGCAATACAGAAGCTCTGCAGGTAAGAAGTATCCAAGTTATTCCACTATATCTGGGGTGGTGTCATAATAGTAGTGTCCACCTTTTCCATGATGACTGAAACACCGAGTGTGCTCCAACCTCAAATCAAACCCTGGGTCTCTGAAGACAAAAACCAGCAGACAGACCAAAGGAGCCTTCATCTCATAAAAATGCAACAATTTATTCATGTCTTCATCAGAGTTCAATGGGCAGGAAGACAGTTCTGTGGGCATAATGTGAGTCTTCACTTTTCTCTTCTGAATCACGAAAGTACCTCCCATCCCCACAGGCTTACCTCCATAATCTTTTTCAAGAGTCTGTCTCATACAAGTCACAAAGTTAAGTTTTCCAGTTCTTCTTTTGGCTTTCATCTCAATGACCTTTCCGGGTTGGCCCCCACTGGCAAAAAGATTAGCCAGTAATGCACACCCCAAATCATGATATTCTCACTGTATTTCTCTAGTAGGCACCCTCCATCTTTAGGGTTAACACGAGCAAATTAACTTCAATACACAGGAGGTTTGTGTTCACTTTCTGTTTGAACAACTGACATAAACTCAGAATTGAATCCAAGAGTCTGAAATGGGTCTACTCCTGCTCTAAGAATAAAAGCTCTGGGAAGTTGGATTTCTTTTGCAATCTTATTTAGGTTATAAACTTGTTTTTTGATTTACAAGAGGCAATAAGTAAGGCATACCTCCTACTTCTGCAATTCTAGTTTTCCCACAGATGCCTTTTACAGGAAAGGTAAATGGTCCTTAGTCAAATCAGGGCACTCAACTACAGAGACCTGGACATCAGCAAAGTTATCCTTTAGCACCTTCTGCAGAACTCCAACAAGCTCCTCTAGACTTGACAGATGAATACTCAGCACAAGCCATCTTCCTTAGGTGTGAATGAAACAAGAGGGAAGGGGGCAGGGCACAACCTGGAATGGTGGTTTTTATTCTTCAATTTGTTAATGTGGTGTATCACACTGATTGATTTGCAGATATTGAAAAATCCTTGCATCCCTGGGATCAATCCCACTTGATCGTGGTGTATGATCCGTGTAATGTTGGATTTGGATTGCTAGTATTTTGTTGAGGATTTTTGCATCTGTGTTCATCAGTGATATTGGACTTTTTGTGTGGTATTTTTTGAATAGTTTCAGAAAGATAGGTGTTAACTCTTCTCTAAATGTTTGATAGAATTCACTGTGAAGCTATCAGGTCCTGGACTTTTGTTTGTTGGGAGTTGTTAAATCACAGTTTCAATTTCAGTACTTGTGATTGGTCTGTTCATATTTTCTGTTTCTTCCTGGTTCCAGGAAGAAACAGAAAATTTTCTTCCTGGAACCAGGAAGAAAATTTGGGAGACTGTACTTTTCTAAGAATTTGTCCATTTCTTCCAGGTCGTCCATTTTATCAGCATATAGTTGCTTGTAGTCGTCTCTTATGATCCTTTGTATTTCTGTGGTATTGCTGTAACTTCTTTTTCATTTCTAATTTTATTGAGACCTCTCCCTCTTTTCCTTTGATGAGTCTGGCTAATGGTTTATCAATTTTTTATCTTCTCAAAGAACCATCTTTTTGTTTCATCGATCTTTTCTGTTATTTTTTTCATCTCCGTTTCATTTATTTCTGCTCTGATCTTTATGATTTCTTTCCTTCTACTAACTTTGGGTTTTGTTTGTTCTTCTTTCTCTAGTTGCTTTAGGTGTAGTTTAGGTTGTTTATTTGAGATTTTTCTTGTTTCCTGAGGTAAGATTGTGTTGCTTTAAACTTCTCTCTTAGAAAAGTTTTTGCTGCATCCCATAGGTTTTGGATCATCATGTTTTCATTTTCATTTGTCTCTAGGAATTTTTTGATTTCCTCTTTGATTTCTTCAGTGATCCATTGGTTATTTAGTAGCATATTGTTTAGCCTCCACGTGTTTGTGTTTTTTACAGTTTTTTTCCTTGTAATTGATTTCTAATCTCATAGCATTGTGGTCAGAAAAGATGCTTGATATGATTTCAGTTTTCTTAAATTTATCAAGGCTTTATGGCGCAGCATGTGATCTATCCTGGAGAATGTTCCATGGGCACTTGAGATGAAAATGTATTCTGCTGCTTTTGATTGGAATGCTATATAAATATCAATTAGGTCCACCTGGTCTGATGTATCATTTAAGGCCTGTGTTTCCTTATTGATTTTCTGTCTGGATGATCTGTCCATTGATATAAGTGGGGTGTTAAAGTCCTGCACTATTATTGTGTTACTGTTGGTTCCTCCTTTTATGGCTGTTAGCATTTGCCTTATATATTGAAGTGCTCCTATGTTAGGTGCATATATATTTACAATTGTTTTATCTTCTTCTTGGATTGCTCCCTTGATCATTATGTAGTGTCCACCTTTGTCTCTTGTAACTGTCTGTCTTTATTTTACAGTCTATTTTGTCTGATATGGATATTGCTACTCCACCTTTCTTTCGATTTCCATTTGCATGGAATATCTTTTTCCATCCCCTCACTTTCAGTCTGTATGTGTCCCTAGATCTGAAGGGGGTCTCTTGTTGACAGCATATATATGGGTCTTGTTTTTGTATCCATTCAGCTAGTGTATGTCTTTTGGTTCATTTGCATTTAAGGTAATTTGATTCATTTGCATTTAAGGTAATTACTGATATGTATGTTCTTATTGACGTTTTGTTAATTGTTTTGGGATTGTTTTGTAGTTCTCTCTTCTTTGCTTCCTCTCTTTTTCTCTTTTGATTTGATGACTAGTGTTGTGTTTGGATTCTTTTTTGTGGGTATCTCTATTGTAGAGTTTTGGTTTGTGGTTACCATGAGGTTTTGATATAGCTGTCTATATATATACCAGATTGTTTTAAGTTGTTGGTCTCTTAATTTCAAATGTGTTTCCAACATCCTGCATTTGTACCCTCTTCTCACCGTTGCTGATTTTGTTAACATATTTGTGTGTGGATGGTTTCCCACCTTTACTGTATGTTTGCCTTTATCAGTGAGCTCTCCCATTTGTAATTTTCTTACTTCTAGTTGTGGGCTTTTCTTCTCTACCTAGAGAAGTTCCTTTAGCATTTGTTATAAAGCTGGTTTGGTGGTGCTGAATTCTCTTAGCTTTTGCTTGTCTGTAAAGCTTTTGATTTCTCCATCAAATCTGAATGAGAGCCTTTCTGCGTAGAGTATTCTTGGTTGTAGTTTTTTCCCTTTCATCATTTTAAATATATCGTGCCACTCCCTTCTGGTCTGCTGACGACTCAGCTGATAACGTTATGGGGATTCCCTTGTATGTTATTTGTTGCTTTTCCCTTGCTGCTTTTAATATTTTCTTTTTGTCTTCAATTTTTGTCAGTTTGATTGATATGTATGTCAGCATGTTCCTCCTTGGGTTTATCCTGTATGGGATTCTCTGCACTTCTTGGATTGGGTGACTGTTTCCTTTCCCATGTTAGAGAAGTTTTCAGCTATTATCTCTTCAAATATTTTCTCAGGTTCTTTCTCTCTCTCTTCTCCTTCTGGGACCCCTGTAATGTGATTGTTGGTGCGTTTAACATTGTCCCAGAGGTCTCTTAAACTGTTCTCATTTCTTTTTCTTTTCTTTTTATAAATAAATTAATTTTATGTATTTATTTTTGGCTGTGTTGGGTCTTCGTTGCTGTGTGCAGGCTTTTCTCTGGTTGAGGTGAGCAGGGGTTACTCTTCATTGTGACGCTCAGGCTTCTCATTGTGGTGGTTTCTCTTGTGGAGCATGGGCTCTAGGCACACAGGCTTCAGTAGTTGTGGCACATGGGCTTAGTTGCTCCGTGGCATGTGGCATCTTCCTGGACCAGGGCTCAAACCCGTGTCCACTGCATTGGCAGGTGGATTTTTTTTTTTTTTTTGCGGTACACAGGCCTCTCACTGTTGTGGCCTCTCCCGTTGCAGAGCACAGGCTCCGGACACGCAGGCTCAGCAACCATGGCTCACGGGCCTAGCCACTCCGCGGCATGTGGGATCTTCCCGGACCGGGGCACAAACCCATGTCCCATGCATCGGCAGGCGGACTCTCAACCACTCTGCCACCAGGGGAGCCCAGGCAGGTGGATTCTTAACCACTGTGCCACCAGGGAAGCCCTGTCCTCATTTCTTTTCTCTTTATTCTGTTCTGTGGCAGTGATTTCCACCACTCTGTCTTCCAGCTCACTTACCCTTTCTTCTGCCTCATTTATTCTGCTATTGATTCCTTGTAGAGTATTTTTCATTTAAGTTTTTGTATTGTTCACCTCTGTTTTTGTTCTTTAGTTCTTCTAGGTCTTTGTTAAACATTTCTTTTACCTTCTCAATCTTTGCCTCCATTCTTTTTCCGACATCTTGGATCATCTTTACCATCATTACTCTGAATTCTTTTTCAGGTAGATTGCCTATCTCTACTTCACTTAGTTGTTCTTCTGGGGTTTTATCTTGTTCCTTCATCTAGAACATATTCCTCTGCTGTCTCATTTTGTCTAACTTTCTGTGTTTATGGTCCCACAGCCTGCAGAATTTTAGTTCCTCTTGCTTCTGGCGTCTGCCGCCTGATGCATGAGGCTGGTCTAAGAGGCTTCCTGGTGGGAGGGACTGGTTTCTGCCCACTGGTAGGTGGAGCTGGGTGTTGTCCCTCTGGTGATCAGGGCCATGTCCAGGGGTGTGTTTACAGGCAGCTGTGGACTCAGGAAGACTTTAAGCATCCTGTCTGCTGATGATTGGGGCTGTGTTCCTGGCCTTCTGGTTGTTCAGCCTGAGATGTCCCAGCATTAGAGCCTTCGAGCTGTTGGGTGGGCCAGGTCTTAGTGTCAAAATGGCAGCCTCCAGGACAGCTCATGCCAATGAGTACCCTGTACCTCCACCACAAGTGTCTTTGTTTCCACAGTGAGCCACAACCACCCCCTGTCTCCCCAGGAGACCCTCTAAGACCTGCAGGTAGGTCTGGCCCAGGCTCCTGTGGAGTCACTACTTTGCCCTGGGTCCCAGTGCATGTGAAATCTTGTGTGTGCCCTCCAAGACTGCAGTCTCTCTCTCCCCCAGTCCTGTGGAGTTCCTGTGGTCAAGCCCAGCTGGCCTTCAAAGCCAAATGCTCCAGGGGCCCCTCTTCCCTTTGCCAGACCCCCAGACTGGGGAGCCTGACATGGGGCTCAGAACTCTCACTCCTTTGAGAGAACTTCTGTGATACGATTATTTTCCAGTTTGTGGGTTGCCCACCTGGCTGGCATGGGATTTGATTGTATTGAGAATGCACCCCTCCTACTGTCTTGTTGTGGCTTCTTCTCTGTCTTTGGAAGTAGAATATCTTTTTTGTCGATGGTTGTTCAGCAGTTAGTTGTGATTTTGGTGTTTTTGTGAGAGGAAGTGAGCTCAGGTCCTTCCACTCGACCATCTTGTCTGTGCATCTTGCTGTATTGTTAGTTAGTCTAGAAACTCTGCTCTAAAGGAGTAAGAGATCCACTCGTTTAGACCACAGTTTACAAACGTGTATCCTTTTATCTCCTGAGGACAGGATTGATGTGGTTGCTTTGTTTTTGATGGTGATGATGGTTTTCATGACACTTATGGTTCTGTTGGTTATTATGATGGAGGAATAAGGATGGAGATGATGGAAATGAGGGATGATGGTGGAGGTAGTGATGGTGTAGGTGGTGGTGAAGGTAGTGATGATGATGATGGTGCTGCTGATGGTGGTGTTGGTGTTGGTAATGGTGGTGATGATAATAGTGGTGGTTTTGGTGTTGACGAGCTGATATTCAAGGAGAATGTATTCGTACAGCCATATCAGTTGCTAAAATTCCAAAATACTTTGAACTAGTTGGAAAACATCTACTGCCTTCAAGGTGCACAAGACCCTTTCCCTATTGCCCCTGCTGCCATAGCCCTGGGGAGCCCCAGGCAGGCATCACTGGGGCTGCCATGCACCAGCCTCAGACAGAAAAGGGGCAAATGCTCAGTGCCCATCTGGCTCTCTGCAACCTCTGCATTATGGCTCACTGGTTGTTCAATGCCTTGACTGTCCCCAGGGGGTGTAGTGATGGTGATGGAGGTAGTGATGCACCCCGTTCCTCTGATAGTCTCCAGCAGTACCCAGGTCCCCCATTCTCCAGGGCAGGCCTTTCTCATCAGGCTGAGAAGGTGGTGGCTGACCCATTACCAATGGGCTGGCTGGTCCCCCTGGGTCAGCTCATGTGCCCCTGGGCAGAGTCCAGCTCTGTGCTGGTGCTGAGGAAACCCAGGAGCAGGTGAGTGTGGTCCTGCCCTTGGGGTGCTCATGGCTCCACCAAGCAGACAGGAGGTCCTGGTGAGTCAGGGAGAGCACAGGGTCCCAATGGCAAGGGTCTGAAAGCTACAGGATGCAGGGCCTGGGGGCTTTGGTGGCCCGGAATGGCTTCCCAGAGCACGTGTGAATGAGACCTCCTCACACCTAGGAGGATGACTTGGCCGAGCTGGCCTCCCAGCAGTACTTTGTGGACTACGGCTCTGAGATGATCCTGGAGCGCCTCCTGAACCTCGTGCCCACCTACATCCCTGACCGCGAGATCACGCCCCTGAGGACGCTGGAGAAGTGGGCCCAGCTGGCCATTGCTGCCCACAAGAAGGTCAGAGGGCTGGGGTTGTGAAGGAGGGGCTTTCTGATGACCTGGCTGAAGGGTAAGGACCTGAGAAATCAAAGAGGTCACAGCTCTTACCTGACCTCTGTCTGTCCATGGGGCTGGGAGGAAAGGATGGCACCCTTGACCTCCTGGCTCCCAGCAGCCTTTCTCCACCATGGATATCAGTTCACTTGTGTTTTCTGCCCTCTACTCTGCACTGGGCGCCAGGGACACAGAGATGGATCAAATCTAGCCCCATGGCCTCATGAGGGAAACCATGGGTCCATGGGCACTGGGGGTCCCAGCTCCTGGCCTCCCACCGAAGCTTATTAGTGCTGCAGCTCAGGAGAGTTGGTGCATGCTGGAGGAGCTTCTAGGAAGTGCACCTCCTTTCCCCTAAAAGAGCTCTGGCCCAACTTCCTGCCTGGGGAATTTGAGGTACTGGCCCCCTCTGCCTCTTGTTTAAGGCCCCAGGCCCATAACCAGCCCTGAGTAGCTCCCTTCTAAGCTAAGAGACCCGCCCCAAGTAGAGCAGGGGTGCCCTGGTGGAGGTGGGGGACCCTGGCTGCTGGAGGGATGGGCCTCCCCATCTCCAGGCCCTTGTTGTATAAGAGCAGAATCCTCTTTGTACACAAGTTGCCAAGGGCTCCAAGATCAGTGTGTCTCAACCCCTACGCCACGTGGCCTCTTCCCTAACGCAGGAGCCCCATGTGTCTCCCCCTGAGCTCTTTGCCTCCCCTTGAGCTGCCCACAAGTCTCCACCTGTACCCGAATGCTCCCTGCACCCCGTGTGCTTCTAGGCCCGGCTCACCCCCGAGGACCTCCCTGTCCTCAGCCCCCTCCAGAAGAGATGCATGTACTCCCTCCCCCATTCTTTCTGTCCTTGGCCACCTCCTCTCCCTCACCCCTCACACTTGGTCAGCTGCTGAAGCCCGTCCATTCCACCTGCCAACAGCTCCAGCCTCCGTCCCCACCTCCACTCCTCTGCCTTCCCTGGGTCCTCGGTGTGCGCGGCCAATGTGCATGTGGCACCTGGCATGTTCTGGGTTGGGTGCCATCACTCATGAATTCCCTTTGTTTTGGGTGCTTGCCACGTGCTGGGCACTGCACCAGGCCCTGGAGACACAGCTGCGAGATGTGCCCTCTGCCCTCTCAGAGCCCATGACCGAGCTCGTGTGTCTCCCCGCTGGACTGTAGTGCCCTGGCCTGTGCGTTCCAGAGCCCTGGCCCCGGCCTCTTGTAGAGTGGACAGGTCCGAATTAGCATGATTATTAGGGTCAGAGGAGTAAAAACATTTTATTTTGAAATAATTTCAAACTTACGAAAAAGTTGCAAGTTAAAAAGCTAGGCCTGCTGTGTACAGTATACACTTCACCTAGACTCACCAGATGTTAACATTGTCCCACATTTGCTTTTATTTTCTCTGCACACATACATGTTATTATTTTTTCTGAGCCATCTGAGATTGGGTTGGAGATGCCGAGCCCCTTATCCCCGAATACTCACAGCTCTTGGGATGGCATTGCTTCTGGGCCCTCTTCGTGCATGGAAATGTGACAGCCCAGGGCTGGCGCACACATGTCTTCATCTATGTTTGTGTTCATAGATGATAAAAACCATGAGTTCATTCTGATCCCTCCAATTCTACTCCAATACCACCAAGTTCTTATTAAAGCTCGGCAGAATATTTTTAGATAATAAAACATGCGTGCATTAATTTCTTGCCAGGAGCACTGCATTATTCCCCCATCTGCTTGCCCACTCCAGGCTCCAACCCTTCTCTACCCTGCAATCGTCCTAACTCCCAAGTTTACCTGTCAGTTTCCACTAAGAGACCAGCCTCACAGTGGTGGCCTCGCCCATGGTTCTCTGTGACCTGGATCCCACTCACCGGTTTCCCACTCCCTCTTCTTGGTCAGGCCTGGCACCCCACCCCCCCGGCCCCATCCTTAGCCACTCATGTTCCTGTTCCCCAAACTCCTTCCCTGATCCCTGCCCTTGTGCCTTGCACATGCGCCTGCTGGGATTGGGGGCTTTCTTGTCACTCTGCTGAATCGGGAGCTCCCTGAGGGAGGACCCATGTTCCTCTAGCAAGTGCTCACTGCTGTTGATGGAATCGGAGGAAGATGGAGTGACGGGGAGGCTGTGGGCTGGGGGGGTGGGGTGAGGCCATGGTGTGCACGAGGACACGGTGGCCTGGGGCCCACTTCTGACGTGCAGACAGAGACATTTGATTTCCAGGCAGAGCGTGTGCCAAGTCTCTTGTCCCCTGTCCCTGTCTGTGCCCCTCCAGGGGATTTATGCCCAGAGGAGAACTGATGCCCAGAAGGTCAAAGAGGATGTGGTCAACTATGCCCGCTTCAAGTGGCCCTTGCTCTTCTCCAGGTTTTACGAAGCCTACAAGTTCTCAGGTACCCCTCAGCCCACCTGCCTCCCGTCCCTCCCTCGATGGCTCTGGTCCGTGGCAGAGGGAGGGGACCGGCCTGAGCCAGACTCCCCAGTCAGCCAGCCTCCTGCCCGCAGGGCTGCCTGGCCTCCAAGTCAGTGTGCTGAGTGGGTCCTGCCTCCCTGCAGCCCAGTAGGGCTCCGTGGCACATAGTAGGTACTCAGCAACACACTGGGTCAAACAATTGACTGAGTATTGTGATCATTAAAGCACCTACTATGTACAGAAGAGGGTGGCCCAGGGCACAGGCTGGGCCGAACCCGTGAAGCTGAGGGTAGATGCAGCCGGCAAACCTGTACTGGCCACTTGCTTAGCCAACCTCGGGCCACCGGTACCAGGCACCTGCTCCATGCCAGGCCCTGTGCTGGTGGTGGCTTCACAGAACCCCCAAATATCAGGTTCGAGGGAATGTTGGGGCTCAGTTTGTCTGACTCCTCCCCGTATCCCACCATACCGCAGGGCAGGGACTTGTCCCAAGCTGCACAGACCAGTGGCAGGAACGCGGCTCCAACCCAGTTCCTTAATCCAACACTCTCTTCCCGCCGCACCTGGGGTTTCGGCTCGTAGGGAGGTTGTGTTCTCCGAGCCTCAGTTTCCACATCTGTAAAATGGACATCAACATACCCCACCCTGGCCACCTCCCTGGTGGTTATGAGGATCGAGAAGGGCTGGGTCCGGCAGCGGGCAGGTGCCCTCTCAGTGCCTCTGTCTCTGCCCCAGGCCCCAGCCTCCCCAAGAACGACGTCATCGTGGCCGTCAACTGGACGGGCGTCTACTTCGTGGACGAGCAGGAGCAGGTGCTTCTGGAGCTGTCCTTCCCCGAGATCATGGCCGTGTCCAGCAGTAGGTTAGTCCAGCCCCCACCCCCCGCGTCAGTGCAGGGCGGGGACTTGTCCAAAGCCGCATGAAGACCAGTGGCAGGGATGGGACTCAAACCCAGGGTCCTGATTCAGCGCTTTCTGAAGTGAGGAGGGGCAGATGGAGACACAGGCAGACACACAGGGAAGGAGAGAGTTCCCGGGGCTTTTCTGTGGGTCATGGGGGCCTTTGAAGGAAACCTAACAGAGGACATCACCAAGGTGCAGAGACACGCAGTGGCCTGTCCTGGTCGCATGTGACCGAGCAGTATGTGCTGCACCCTGCAGACCCCTCAGGCACCTTCCTCCCTATAGGGTGTGGGGGGGCGGGTATTTACAGCACATTCGTGGCTGTTCTGAGATGGGCACGGGTGGTTAGGACAGTCAGGGACAGTCGAGCGTGTACAAAAAGCTGGCCTGAGATTCAGGGCTCCGTGTGGGACTCACCTCCACGCCCTCATCTCTAAAATGGAGGTCTTTCCATCAGTACAGTGGTGAGGAATACATGCAATAATTGATAGGAGAGCTCTTTGTAAACTGAGAAGTGCAGTGCACATGGGAGCAACGTTGGGAGTGGGTCCTGGAATGGACTGGCATTCCCAGCAGTGCCTCCTCCCCGCATCTGGGGCTTGTAGGAGTGTCTCTGGGCTGTGTCCGATGTGGGCAGGGGTTGGGTCATGTCCAGCTCTGACCAGGCACATGGGATGCAGTGGTGACAAGATAGTCCTTGTCCTCTTGCAGCTTCACTTGAGAGGGGAGATGGGCATCGAATAAGCCATTGTAAAGTAGGGGCCAGTGTGCTGAGGGCTATGGGAAGGCAGGGAGGGCTTCCTGGAGGCGGTGGTTTCTAGGCTGAGCCCTGAAGGGTGAGTGGGAATTAGACAACAAAGGGGAAGTGAGCTCCCCCTGCAGGCCTCCCAGGACCATGTGTGACTTTGGCCTGGCCGTGGCTGACTCAGGCTGAGCTGTGGCTGCCTGGGCCCCATCTCACCCTGGCTGGGCCGGCCTCTTTCTGGCTGGGCCACATCTGACTGGGCTGGCCTTGGTCTCCTTCAGGGAGTGCCGTGTCTCGCTCTCGCTGGGCTGCTCTGACCTGGGCTGTGCTGCATCTCACTCGGGCTGGGCAGGAGTGACCCCGACAGGGCCCTGTTCTCCGTGTTGGTCCTGCAGGGGAGCGAAACTGGTAGCCCCCAGCTTTACGCTGGCCACCATCAAGGGGGATGAGTACACCTTCACCTCCAGCAATGCTGAGGACATCCGTGACCTGGTGGTCACCTTCCTGGAGGGGCTCCGAAAGAGGTCTAAGTATGTGGTGGCCCTGCAGGACAACCCCAGCCCTGGTGAGTGGCTCCTGGCACGAGATGCCAGTCCCCGGGGTCAGGGTGTTAGGCAGATTACGTGCCCTGGCCTTGGCCTGGCGTTCAGGATCACTAGAGCCTGTTACCCATTCTTCCCCAGAAACCTTCGTTTCCAGCTGGACCAAATAGCTCAACCCTGTGCCTTCGATCTGTGCCCTGTGGGGAACCTTCCTCCCTCTGGTCTTAAATACCTATTACTTGCCAACTTCTCCAAATGAGATCAGGGGTTCCTCCTCAGTGTTCCCCCAATACCCACCATCTTCAAATGATGACAGTGGTAACAACTATGGACCGTGCATCCCCGGGCCTTTGAGGTCCCGAGCAGAGCGTGAGAAAGAGACGAAATGAACCCAGCCCTGCCCTCAGTGGGGAGGGGGTGGGAACAGACAGTGACCATCCCTGTGATAGTGCAGTGACCCGGGAAGCCCAGAGGCTGTGGGAGCCTGGGGTTCGGGGAGGACGTATGTGTGAACAGAACGTTTGGGGCAGAGAGGAGAACCGAGCAGAGGCTGGAGGGGGCAGGTGTGTCTGGGAACTGCGGGTAGTTTGTTTCGGCTGGAATGGGTGAGGTGAGGCAGGAGGGGCAAAAAGTGAGGCAGAAGACGTCAGGAAGGCCATCTGCCAGCAACAGGCCTGTAGCGTGTCGAGGAGTGTGGGATTCCTTTTAGGGCAGTGGGGAGCCACGGAAGGCTTCTGAGCTGGGAAGCGGCCCCCTCCGATGGCTATCTGTGTTGGGGGTTGTGTAAGGTAGAGGCAGAGCGGCTGCTGAGCAGATACGGGACAGGGCCTCAGTTCCAGGGGGGAGGAGAGGCTTACGGGTCATCAACCCAAAGAGAGGTGTTCCATCCCAGCCTCTCTCTCTGCCCCCATGTGGCCCTGCTCACCCATGCCTTCCAGTGGGCGAGGAGTCAGGCTTCCTCAGCTTTGCCAAGGGGGACCTCATCATCCTGGACCATGACACAGGAGAGCAGGTCATGAACTCAGGCTGGGCCAACGGCATCAATGAGAGGACCAAGCAGCGTGGGGACTTCCCCACCGACTGCGTGTATGTCATGCCCACTGTCACCATGCCACCGCGGGAGATTGTGGTACGTGCCCCGGGGTGGGGCAGATGCATGGGAGGCTCCCCTGGCCCCTCCCCTGGCCCCTCCTTGTCTTCTTCCCACATAAAATGGAGTGAGGGGTCACAGTAGATTCATGCTTTGCAGCTTCTGTGAAGATGATCTGGGGGTCTTATGGGACCATAAACTGAAAGTTGGGGGCAACTATCAAATGTATGCCAGGTGGAGAGGAACCTAGAAATTGCATCAGAGGAGGAACTGCCCAGGGGTAGGGGATCAGAGAAGAGTGGCCTAGGGGATGGGGACGGGGCTTGCACTGTCCAGAAAGGCAGTGAGGGCAGAGATGGGAAGTGAGGCCCTGCTTCCTCCGGAGCCCCTTGAGCCAGCACTGAGGACTCGGAGCCCAGCTTTCCAGGCAGCTCCGGAGCCAGGCTCTGTTGACGGGGCAGTTCTCACACTACATCCGCTGCCTTGTCCAGGCTTTCTGACTGACCCAACTTAGTTCAGACACAGGGCACCAAGGGAAGGGTCCTAAGGCCAGCATGATGGAGGCAGTGGTAATGTCAGAGATCCCCCAGGAGGAAAGGTGTTCCCAGGGTCAGAATGGGGCACAGGGCCCACCCCCAGACCCACTTAAGAAGGCTCTGGGCTTTACCATGTTGATCCAGGGGCCCGGGGTAGAGATCCAGGGGCGCCTGACCTCAGCTCCCCATCTCTCGGTCTCTAGGCCCTGGTCACCATGACCCCCGACCAGAGGCAGGACGTTATCCGGCTCTTGCAGCTGCGAACGGCAGAGCCTGAGGTGCGCGCCAAGCCCTACACGCTGGAGGAATTTTCCTACGACTACTTCAGGTGACGGGGGAAGGGGAGAGAGGGCCCCAGGACAGGGAGCTGCAGGCTTCTGCTACCCTCTGGTCTGCGTGGTGGGGTTGCTTTGTGGTGTCCCTGTCTGTGAGCAGTGCCCAGGTCAGAGGGAACCAGAGGGCAGTTTCAGTCCATCGAGATGACGCTTCTCATGTTGTGTCATCTTATCCTTCCTTCATTTAAGATACTGTGACTGCGCCCACCCTAGGTGGAGTCCTGGGCACTCCTGACTCAAGGCTGTACCTGCCTCACCGATTCACAGTCCTGGTGGGGAGACAGGCATGAGACCAGGCGGCTGTTATTCTGTGCGCCCAGAGTTGGGATGGAGATGCTGGGTCGGGGTGGAGATGGAGGCTTCGTGGGGGAAGTGGTGTCTGAGCTAAGCTGGGGCGGGGTGAGCCGGGTGGTGGAGCGCCACAGCTGGAGCAGAGCGAGCAGAGAGAAGCAGGCGCGAGCAGGCCGGGGAGGCGGGCAGGGCTGCCGGGGCACAGCCAGCCTTGTTAGTATCTCCGGCTGAGAAAGTAAGGCCAGGGCAGGGCTGGTGACTCATCCCAGGTCACGCGGCGCAGCAGGGAAGCCGGTTCCCTCCGCTCGGCTTCCTACTCTTCCTACTCGGGGCGGGCGGGATGGGGCTGGAGTCTCACAACCTGGCCGTCAGTGCGGACTGTCCCGTGCTGTGCAGGCCCCCACCCAAGCACACGCTGAGCCGCGTGATGGTGTCCAAGGCCCGCGGCAAGGACCGGCTGTGGAGCCACACGCGGGAGCCGCTCAAGCAGGCGCTGCTGAAGAAGATCCTGGGCAGCGAGGAGCTCTCGCAGGAGGCCTGCATGGCCTTCATCGATATCCGCACCCTCAGGGGTTGGGGGGGGGCACGGAGGGTCAGGCAGGGGCCACGGGGAGGGGGCGCCTAGGGCAGGGGAGGGCTGGGCTGGGCCTGGCCTCTAGGGTTTTCGTCTGGACACTTACTTCCTTCTGAGGGGCCCAGCTGGGGCCTGGGCAGACGTGGGGGGATGCTGACGGAGCGGCTCCCTCTGTGTGCCCGGCACCTTACAGCGTGCAGGGGGCTGCCTCATCCGTTGTCTCCTCGCACCCTGTCACTTGGTTGACAGATGTATATCGTGCCATGTGCTGGGCCAGGCGTGGAGACACGGCGGTGAGCAGACCCAGTCCCTAGCCTCATGTGCTCATAGTTGAGAGTGGAGATGTGCTGATCGGGGTCAGTGCTGTGATGGGACCCGACAGCACATTGACCTGACTTGGCCTTGGAGGAGGGCAGGGAGGACTTCCTGGAGGAAGTGATATCTAGGCTGGAGACTGGGTAGGCCTTGGCCAAAGGGGAGATAGGTGGGAATGTTTTTGACAGAGGGAGCAGCATGTATAAAGGCCCTGAGGCAAAGCAGAGCAGGGCTGTTTCAAGGGCAGAAATTAACTCAGCACAGCTAGAGGCTAGAGTTCAAGAAGGGAATCCTAAGATGTGGGCTGATGGATGAAAGTTTCCCAAGGCCTGTTGAGAAGCTTGGACTGTGTCCTGCGGTGCAGCCATGGGGAGCCACTGGGGCAGGGGGTGGCATGGTTAGATCTGTGATTTGGAAAGTTTATTCTGGTTGCTGTGAGGACTCTGGTAGTGGGGCTGGGGCCTGGAGCACGATGGCCAGTGAGGAGGTGGCCAGAGGAGTTGAGGAGAGAAGGTGGGCAGTGGGCATGGAGAGCAGTGTGGGCAGATTATGCCCATTTCCTGGGTGAGTAGCCTGAGGCCCAGGGCCACATGATCAGGGGTGGCAGACCCTGTTGGAGAGTGTGGCCACCTGCCTCCCGGGCCATTGTTCCCCGATTGGCCACAGCCTTCCTTGACAGCTCCCCACCCGTGCTCAAGTACATGGGTGACTACCCGTCCAAGAGGATGCGCTCCGTCAATGAGCTCACAGACCAGATCTTCGAGGGTGCCCTGAAGGCTGAGCCCCTCAAGGACGAGGTGTACGTGCAGATCCTGAAGCAGCTGACTGACAACCACATCAGGTAAGCCGGGATGGTGGGAGGGTGAGGGGCAGCCCCCCCCCCCGCCCGGTGCTAACAGCTGAAGGTAATCGTAAAGGTCCTCCTCCCACTGGGAGCTCACTCCCTGCCGAGGCAGCAGCTGGCTCTGCCTGGAACAGTCCTTCTTCACTCAGAGCAGGAAGCTGTCCTCAGGCCCCCTCATGTCCTAGCTCTCCCCCAAGGCCCAAGGAAGAGGGTCAAGAACCGAGAGGTGGTGGCTGCACCCTGAGTCTGTCCTCCCCACAAGCTGAACAGCCCCAGCTCCTCCTAATTTCCCGCTGCTCTCTGCCTGAGCCTCCTCTGGATACCCCTCCCCAGCCCAGATGCCACTGTCGCCTACAGGTGCATCTCATGAGCACTTGTCCCACCCCTGGCTCAGGCTGAGCTGTCAGTCAGAAGCTCTGGATAAAAACTCTCATGGGGGCTTCCCTGGTGGCGCAGTGGTTGAGAGTCCGCCTGCCGATGCAGGGGACGCGGGTTCGTGCCCCGGTCTGGGAGGATCCCCGTGCCGCGGAGCGGCTGGGCCCGTGAGCCATGGCCGCTGAGCCTGCGCGTCTGGAGCCTGTGCTCCGCAACGGGAGAGGCCACAACAGTGAGAGGCCCGCGTACCGCAAAAAAAAAAAAAAAAAAAAAAAACTCTCATGGGCTGGGGGTGTTGGACCCCAGAGGGTGTCACCGCCTCCCTGATGGCCCAGACCATGGCAGGAGGGGGAAGTCAGGCACATGCTCATCCCAGAGCCTGAGAGAAGCCCCACCCTCTCCCTTTATTCCCAGACTTCCAACTCCCTCCCCAGCTTTGTCACTCTCTACATCTCTTACACAAGTCTACCATTGGACCATGCGTCAGATCTTTTCGCACATTCTGTGCCCACAGCCAGGAAAACCTTTCTTCTCCTTTGCATATCAGAATCTGCCTCAGTCTTCAAAGCCTAGATCAAATGCCACCTCCTCCTAGAAGCCCTCCAGGCTTCCCTCCTGCCAGACCGAAGGAGCTCAGAGTAGTGCCTTGAGGGAGTCCTGGGGCTGGTCTAACGTAGTGCTACTCAAATAATAGACGAGTTAAAGAGCTGCTGCCATAATATAAATCACACACTGCTTCCGTCATAGGAAAGTCTTTCTAAGAAAAAAAAAAACTTAGCCAGAGTGCTTGGTGACACAGCTGACACAAGCACCTTACCTCCACCTGACTAGTAAGTGTGCGGCCTGGGGTGGGGTTGGCAGACCAGACTTTGAGTAGCACTAATGGGATCAGGCTGTCGGGGGTGGGTCCATGTTGGTCCTCAGGGGTGGGGGTGAGGGCAGGCATGTGCTGCCGTGTGAGGAGCTGAGGCGTACTGGCCCGCGGTGGCCCTGCTGGACACCACACCTCTTCCTGCAGGTATAGTGAGGAGCGGGGCTGGGAGCTGCTCTGGCTGTGCACAGGGCTCTTCCCGCCCAGCAACATCCTCCTGCCGCATGTGCAGCGCTTCCTGCAGTCCCGCAAGCACTGCCCACTCGCCATCGACTGCCTGCAGCGGCTCCAGAAAGCCCTGAGGTACAGCAGGGGCTGCAAGGGGCAGAGGGGGCAGTGGGCACAGTGCGTGGCGGCAGGCACTGGGATGGGCTTCCGGCCACCCTGGCTTGTGAGACGAGTCCCTTGGGGATGCTGAGGTCCTGACCCATCATCTTCGGGGTCCCACAGCTGCCAGGTTGACAAAGGTGGCAGTGCCCAGTACCCATTCTGGACAGTTTGAGAGTCTGGTTGCTCAGAAAGTTATTTTCTCATACCTTCAAGTCTGCTGGGGAGGCAGACACCTGGGCCGCACTCCACACTCTGCAAAGCCCACCTGTACCCTTTGCTTCATTCGGTCCCCTCCACATCCCTATCTGGTGGGTACCATGATCACCTCATTTTTACAGATGAGGAACTAGAGGCTTGAGAGTTTGTCACCTGGTAGGAAGTGGTAGCTGGGGATTAGGACTGGGTTTGCCTGTCTCCAAAGTGCCCTCTGCTCTCTGCTCCCCATGGCCCCAGGAATCTGCTGCCTCCTGACTTGGCCCCCTTCCCCCCCGCCCGCTCCCCTGGTTTTCAGAAACGGGTCCCGGAAGTACCCCCCGCACCTGGTGGAGGTGGAGGCCATCCAGCACAAAACCACCCAGATTTTCCACAAGGTCTACTTTCCCGATGACACAGACGAGGTGAGGGACTCTGGCTTCTTGGTCTGTGGGTGCCCCTGAAGGACCAGGCTCCCTCGGGGACACGGGGCAGCCCTGATGTCTCTTCCCCACCACCCCCACCTTTGCCCCCATCCTCCTGCCCCTCAGTGGAGTCGGGGCTCAGTCAAGAGGCCACAGACGCCTCGGGTCAGGAGCCCTTGGGTTCCTGGTTCAGCCTCTCACTTCCTTGATCAGCTTCCTTGAGAAGCTCACCCCTCCCTCTCTCTGAGGAGCCTCTGCTTGGAGAAACGTGCTTTCTCCCTCTGAGCTGAGCTCTGTGTTGATGTCATCTCCGATGCCAGCTCTGTTCCTGGGCACAGGCCTGCTCCGCAGCCCACGACCTCCCCCATTGCCCCGAGCCCACTCTCCTGCAGACTAACACTTCCTTCCTTCTCACCTGACCTGAGTGTGAGTCCCCTCCACCGCGGTCCCCTGGGCAAAAGTCCTATTTGTCTTCTTGTCATGCCGGCTCCTGATCTACACCCCCTGCTCCATCCCAGCACAGCATCTCATTCAGATAAACAAGACCAACAGTGAAATTTTCGGTTTGAAAAGCAGTTTAAAAACTTGTCTAGACTAGAGACTCAGAAATACCACTAGGGGATTCTAGTCACAAGGACAGAAAAACTTCCTAAAATCTTTTCCTGTCCCCTATGGAGGGTTACATGGAGCACCCCCCACCCCTCAAATTGCACTCCTCCCTCATCTGGGCTTCCCCAGACCCTCCCATCCCTCTCAAGCCCAGTCTGGGCTGCTTCCCGGCTCTTGACTCCTCACCCTTTCTGGAGTTTGCTTTCTCCTTCCTCCAGTTTCTCTCCTTCCAATCACCCTGTCCCTCCTGTGCTCCCTTGGCCTCTGCCATCACTCATGCTTGTACAGCTGGGCCAAGGCTTAGTCCCGCTTGAAGGGTTGGGAAGGGCACGATCTGGGAAGACCCAGACAGGAGTTGCTTTTCCTTCTTTTGAAAAAAATTTATCTTTAATTGAAGTTTAGTTGATGTACAATATTATATGAGTGTCAGTTGTACAACAGTGATTCACAAATTTTAACGGTGGTGTTCCATTTATAATTATTATAAAATATTGGCTATATTCCCTGTGTTGTACAGTATATCCTTGTAGTTTGTTTATTTTATACAGAGTAGGTTTTATACTTCTTCCTTGTCTTAAGCATGGTGCCCAGCTCTGGGGAAGCCCCCTCAGGAGGAGGGTGTCTTGCATGGGAGGGGGCTCCGTCCAGCTGGGGGCACAGCCACAGGGATGCGAGAGGCCCTGGGAGAGGCCCTGCCAGAGGCAAGCGAGTGCTCCCCCGCCACCCCTTCCCCCAGGCCTTCGAGGTGGAGTCCAGCACCAAGGCCAAGGACTTCTGCCAGAACATCGCTGCCCGGCTGCTCCTCAAGTCCTCCGAGGGATTCAGCCTCTTTGTCAAAATTGCAGATAAGGTGGGTTGGGGGGGCACTGATTGCTTATCTGCCTGCTCTTGGTCTGTCTCATGGGAAATCTGCTGGCGCCCTGGGAGCTCACGGGGCAGCGGGGGTGGGGACAGAGACAGAAGGAGGGACGGGGAGAGGAAGAGGCCCTCTTGCACACGGCATCTGATTGGGCCCGTCTCTTTCTTACATCCCTGCAATGGCCCCCTGACGTGCAGCAGCTATGCCTACATCTCTCTCCTCTGAGGCATTGCACAGCCTGGCCACAGACCTCTCGGGAGCACTCTGTGCTCTGGACACACCAGGCTCCTCGCCCTGCCCCAATACACATGTACTTTCCAGAGTTGATGTGACTGGTCCCTCAGCTGCCAGGCTGAAGTCAGTTCACCTCTGAAAAAGCCCTTGAAGGGAGGATGACCATCCCCACCTAATAGACCACACAACCTGGACTCAGAAGTGTTAAGTGACTTATCTCAGGTCACACAGCAGGGACTCAGATCCAGGTGGGGCTGACTCTGAAGCACAGGCCCCTGCCTTCACCCCACATTGCCCCCCGCCCCATTTATGTCCATGGGAGTCAAAGGCCCAGCTTGAAAGCCCCTTCCCATGGGGGGCTTCCCTGACCCTTGCAGGCAGGTCAGGTGCTCTCTCCTGTCGCTCACCCCCAGTTCCCTGTGCATCCATGTCTGTCTGTCCCTGTGCCAGACACTGTGACCCAGAGGTGATCTCAGTGAGGTCCTGGACCCAGCGGGGCTTAGAGCCTGTGGGAGGAGCAGGACACGGATACCAGAGAATGTCCAAAGCAGGGACTGGGCCCCTTTCTCGGCCTTTTTTCCAGGGTCCTAGAGCAGCAATCAGTGACTCTTTGCTGAATGACGGAAGGGAGTCACTGTCACTGGACAGAGACACTCAACAGGCACAGTCGGGGCAAGATGGGGTTGATACATGGACACCCCCTCTGGCTGCGAGCAGGAGTTCTTCTGGAGAAGGGGCTGCCGGGGAGGCCTTGGGTGGGAAAGTCAGAAAACTCAGTATTGCTCCAATTAAAATGATTGGACTAGAATGGCCATGTCCCTAGGTCATCAGCGTTCCTGAGAATGACTTCTTCTTCGACTTTGTACGACACCTGACGGACTGGATAAAGAAAGCACGGCCCGTCAAGGATGGTAACGTGAGGCTGAGTCCTGGGATCATCCGAGGCCTGGGGCCAGCAGGTCCTGGCTCGGGGCCGTACCTGAGTGCCACCTGGGTGGGGCCCGAGTCAGGCCTTCCTCCAGGGCTGGTGCTGGGATCTTCTGGGTGACCGACTGCCCTCTGCCACAGGAATCGTGCCCTCGCTCACCTACCAAGTGTTCTTCATGAAGAAGCTGTGGACCACCACGGTGCCAGGGAAGGACCCCATGGCCGATTCCATCTTCCACTACTACCAGGTGAGCTGCCCAGAGCCTCTCTGCTGTGGTTGCCTGCTGTCCTTGCCAGGGGAGGGGCAGCAGCATGGACTGGAAGCCATTCCTGCTGGGGTCTCCGGAGGTGGCCCAACCTCAGATCCTTCTCCTTCCCAACCCTCCAGCCCTCGGGCTGAGCTCTCAGGCCCTTCCCTTGGTGAGGGGCTATGCTCTGGATTCGGGATTCTGCTGGTACACCTGGATCTGTAGACGTTTTCCAGCAGGGCGTGGGCCTGCGGGAAGCCAGCAGGTGGCTCCCAGGCTGAGCCTCTATCGTGTGTCTGGCAGCTTGTACTCATTCTGTCCTCCCAACAACCCCCAAGAAGGAGTTATGTTGTTCCCATTTCACAGAGGAACACTCAGATCAAGTGATGTAATTAGGATCACAGGGCTGATGGAACTGGGGTTGGATTCCAGGTCTTCATGACTGCAGACTCAGTGGTCTCTTCCGAGGTGGCCGTTTACCGTTCTGTGGGACAGACAGACCAGGATGCTGGGAGGGGCGCCAGTGGTGGGGAAGGCAGCTGCCCTGGTAGAGAGAACCATGGCCTGCGAGCCAGAAGGGCCGCCTTCCTTCAAACCCAGGATCTGCCTCTCCCCTTTGCCCCATGTTGCCCGTTTAGCAAGTGGCACCGTTAACTACCAGCTCCCCCAAGGCAGAAACCTGAGTCAGCGTGGACCTCTCCCATGTCCCAAATCACTCACCTGAAGACTTTACCTCCCGAATATCTCATCTCTGAAACGCATTCACGTCTCTCCATCACCACCTCCACCAACTTGGGTCGGTCCACCATCTTCTCTCATCGGGAAGAAGCCCATAACCTTCTCTCTGATCTCCTCCATCTGCCTTTTTAAATCTGTAAAGCGCTGAATCTGTGGCATAATGCTGTTTCCCCGTACTGTGCCTTCCCCCCTTGGGGAGCAGTGTCAGCTGAGGTTGGGGAAGCAGGTGGGCCCAAATGTGGGGTAAAGTAGTAGACCCGGCCTCACGGGGGGTGGGGGGTGCTTAAGGGAAGAAGCCCACTTCCTCCAGGTGCCTCCACTGCCTGTGACCCGCTCTGTCTCTGGCAGGAGTTGCCCAAGTATCTCCGAGGCTACCACAAGTGCACGCGGGAGGAAGTGCTGCAGCTGGGGGCACTCATCTACAGGGCCAAGTTTGAGGAGGACAAGTCCTACTTCCCCAGTATCCCCAAGCTTCTACGGGAGCTGGTGCCCCAGGACCTCATCCGGCAGATCTCGCCTGACGACTGGAAGCGGGTGACCGTGGGGGAGACAGTGGGAATAGGGGCCCCCTGAATGGTTCTCTGGGTACCCCAGGGTCAAGGGGGCAGGTGCTGGACAGCAGCCCAGGGAAGTATCTCTTGTGGCCCCTGTAAATTCAGCCGGCCACTTGGCAGTAATTTGCCCTGTCCTGGTTACCATGGTGACCGGATTTTAATTGATACTGTTTGGCCTGCTTGCTTTGGGGAGGGAAGGGCTGTCAGGAGTCCATTACCTGGTATAAGTGGGGAGGCTTCATAGCCTCCAGGGCCCCCATCCTCCACCCGGCCCTCCAGGGCCCATGGCAGCTGCTGTGACAGTGCAGATGGGGCAGGAGCGGCAGGGGAGAGGACTCTGACCCCCCCGCTCCCCCTGCAGTCCATCGTCGCCTATTTCAACAAGCACGCAGGGAAGTCCAAGGAGGACGCCAAGCTGGCCTTCCTGAAGCTCATCTTCAAGTGGCCCACCTTCGGCTCAGCCTTCTTCGAGGTGAAGGTATGCCGTGGGTGCGTGCTTCTCAGGACGAGGGGGAACCAGATGGCACAGAGGCTCCTCCCCATGACTCTGGGAAACTGCAGTGGCCTCTGCCACCTGCCTGGCAAGGAAAGGAGGAAATGGCCCAGCTAGGTGTCTCAGCTAAGTACTGGGCCCTGGGCTTAGTCCTGGGACGCTGAGGCGGCTTCCTGGAGGAGGCAACGTTGAGCTTTCCAGGGAGACCCTGAGGGGAGGGTTCCTGGCAGACGGCCTGGCACGAGCAAAGACCCAGAGGTGTGAGAGCTCAGGCCTGGGCAGGAAGTGCGAGTGGGTGAGTGTGGATGGGCGGGGGTGTGAGGCGCGCAGACTGCGGTAAGCAGCAGGTTGGCGAGCAGGAGAGGCCAGTAGGGTTCCTCCTGCAGGTGGTGCCCAGCCTGGACGGTTTTGCACAGGGATGATTGATGGGGCCAGAGCCCACTCTGACTTCAGGGTGGGGGTGGATCTGAGGGGCAGGACCAGAGGCAGGAGAATGGTGAAGTGGCTGGGGTGAGGGATAGGTCAGGATGGAGAGGGGGGAATGGCCTTGCTACACATTGAGAGGGCCCCTTTGAGAAGCCTGGCTGTGCAACGAAGAGAGCCTGGAGGCAGGTGTAGGTTTCAAGGAGGCTTTTTAAAGATGAGGGGCTTTAGGGCTGAGAGGGAGCAATAGCAGGGACTCCTAGAGAAGCAGGACAGAAGGGCTGAAACTGCTGCCGGGCTGGTTGGGGGCCCGTGAAGGGATTTGGGGTAGCTCTGGGGGCCCAGCAGAGGTATTGCTAGAAACCACGAGGTCGTGGAGCACCAGTGCACCCCTGGCATCACGCAGGCAGCAGGAGAGGTAGACTCAAGCCCAGCTGGGGGCGGCTCCTGGGGGCGGCTCCCCACCTGATGTCTCTGGCTTTTTTTTTTTTTTTTTAACTAGCAAACTACAGAGCCAAACTTCCCTGAGATTCTCCTAATCGCCATCAACAAGTATGGGGTCAGCCTCATTGATCCCAGAACCAAGGTGAGCAGCGACAGGGAAGAGAAGGCGGGTGGGCTTCTCTGTTTGCACTTCTAACAAAGGCCCCCAGACTCAAACCCCGAGAGACCCTATCAGCCACCAGCATCCTCGCTTCATCCACCCACCTGGCCACACATCTTGAGAAGCACCGTGTTTGCTGCGTCTACTTCCTTACCTCTCATCTCTCCATCAAAACTGCTGAGTTACTAACAAAGCCCTCGCTACTACATCCAATCAATCACTCTAGTGCTTGGCCTTTCAGCGTCACTGGATACTTCCTCCCAGAATGCTCTCTGTCCACACTGGTCAGGGTGGGAGGATCTACTGGGGTAACTGCTGCTCAGGTCTGTGGGCCTGAGCAGTTCCTACCGAGGGGGCCAGGACACAAGTCCTACCACTGACACAGGAGGGTACAACGGGGGCTGTTGGCGAAGGGGGCAACGACCACCATCTTCCCCGTGGCTCCATGTGCCCACGTTCCTGGTTTTCCTCATCTCCCCCTTGGTCTCCCTCTCAGGCACTTCCCTGGGCTGCTTCTCTACACAGCCCACACACTGTGTTCCCCCAGTCTGTGTCTTCTTGTCTCCCCCCTCCAACTCCGCTGGACCATCTCATCTGTGACCACAGTTTCAGTTCCTTCAGGCTCTCAGATTTCCAGTTCTGGGCCCCATACACCTGACGGCCTCTTGGGCTTCCTTGGTGGTCCCACCAGCCGGCCCCACCCAAAGCCTGGAGGGGGAAGGCATCTGCTTCTCACAGCAGCTCCATAGCACAGCTGGACTCTTCCCTTTGCCCCTTTTCTCGTCTGAGAGTCTGAGGTCCTTTGCGTGGGTGGTGTCTGTGGGCTGGAGCTGAGGAGAGTGAGGCCAGACTCTCTCTGCTCCCCTAGGACATCCTGACCACTCACCCCTTCACCAAGATCTCCAACTGGAGCAGCGGCAACACCTACTTCCACATCACCATCGGGAACCTGGTGCGCGGCAGCAAACTTCTCTGTGAGACGTCACTGGTGAGAGCTCTTCCTTCCAGGCCTGGCGGGCTCCCCTGCCTCACCTGCAGCTTCAGTTGAGGGACCCACAAATTAGCACCTTAATGTGAGGTCGCAACAGCTTAGAGCCCTAGATGTCTGGCTGGATGAATCCAACCCTTCAGCTGTGTGGCTGGGGAGACTTAAGTAAGTCCAGAGCAGGGGGCAGGATCTGCCTTTGTCCGGGCTTCTGTCCACTGCAGTTTGCTGGGAGCTGTGTCCTGGGTCTGAGTGGGCGGCCGTGTCCTACATCTGTTTATCTTCTTGCTGTTTCCAGGGCTACAAGATGGATGACCTCCTGACTTCCTATATTAGCCAGATGCTCACGGCCATGAGCAAACAGCGGAGCTCCAGAAGTGGCAAGTGAACAGTGGGGAGGTGGCGCTGGCTCTGTGCCTGCCTCTAGGCAGCAGCCGGCTCAGGACCATCAGCTACCTCTGCAGCCAGGGGAAGACCTTTGCCATCGAGGCAGGGAGGGTGGGCCGGCTGGCCACCACTGACCGTACCATCGTGGCCTCCGAGCCTTCTTCCGGTGCAGCGGCCTCGCCGGGATGCAGAACTCCCCTCCACCCCTGAAGCCCCCGGTTGGTTCTAGTCCTGGCTTGCTGTGGCCTTCCCAGTTGTAAAACCCTGTGCTCCTTGGATGCCGTTCTTAGCTCAGACTAGCCCTACTATGTGACCTCTTTTGACTTTCTGTGCACCACCAGGAAAGGTAACCAAGAGGACTACCTAGTTCTTCATGCTGGGAACATTCTGAAGCCAAAGGACTGGCTTCATTCCCCTAAGTCCAGGAGCCTCAGCTGGGGTGAGGGAGACAGACCACTTTTATATATTACAGTGTGAGTGAGTGCTGAGCCCCTGCTCGAGGCTCCCCTGATCACCTCAGGCATAAAGCACGTGTTCCATCTTCTGGCCCTGTAGTGTCTTTGCTGGGGGAGGGGCAGGGTGTGGGGCCAGGACAGGGCCCTTTGGGGGAGTGGCCTATAGAACTGTCTCCTTGGTCTGGGTCTGGGGGTTGGTTGGGGGTGCTTAAAGGACTGGCTGAGCCTGGGGCAGGCTGAGGGGATGCTGCCCTGGGAGGTGGTGACCTGTGTGGATGAGCTGGAGATCCAGAGGGGGGAACCAGCTTCTGGGCCTTACCTAGGGCCAGTGGATCAAGAGTGGCCCTTGCGTCCTGCCAGAAACATCTCCTTGGCTCATCAAGAAACCTCCAAGAACCTCAGGAAGCACGCTGCCTTGGGATGAATGCTTACGTCCAGTAGGTGCCTATAAAATATTACTTTGTGACCAGGATGGAACATACAAGTTTGGACAGGACCTGGGCAGGTCCGGGGGTGGGGATTCAGACAGGGAAGGTGTGATCTGGGGGTGGGCTCCTTCTGGGCTGTGGCTGGGATGAGCGCCTAGAGAAATGACAGGGGAGAGGTTGGCATGTTTGTGATCTGTCCTCAAGGCCCCCGCTGGTACTTCAGCACAGCCAGCCCAGCTCCACTTGCCCTCACACACTCAAGGGTCTGGGGTCACCTGCATGGAGGTGACAAACCACTCCACAGGGAGTGCTATTCCTGCTCTCTCCAGATGCCTGTGTGGGAGGTGGAGGGGCTGGCTGGTGAAATGGAGGCCCCAAACCAGACAGCCCTGCTTTCTGGGAGGACAGTGCAGCCACCTGAGGCAGCCCTGCCCCACCAATGTTCACATGACTCCACAGTCAGCCCGGGATAAATCTGAGCCCCAAGGAAGGTGCTGTGGTGTCTGCCCCTGCACATCATCAAATACATGGGACTATGAGCCCTGGAGGCGTGTGAATACCTGACGGGCACATAATGGAACACAACTTGCTGCTTCTAACGCTGGGCTCCCAAACAGGTATTCTCAGCTCTAGTTTCCCTGCAAGACCAAATGCCTTTGGGTGGACATGGGATTATGCCCATCAATCAACCCACTGGGGAATCAGCCAATGACAAGCTATTAGGACGCACCCACTGCACACTGTACAACAGGATGTGCGTGTGGGATGAGATCTTTACCCCCAACGCGTGCCCATGCCACCTCTCCTTCTCTGACTCACTTTGGCAATCATCCCCTAGTCTTTGTCAGTCTGAGTGACCACAGACGGTCTAAAGATTGCATCACTTACCTTCGGAGTTCCTGAGAGGTTGTCTTTTTTTTTTAAACATCTTTATTGGAGTATAATTGCTTTACAATGGTGTGTTAGTTTCTGCTTTATAACAAAGTAAATCAGTTATACATATACATATGTTCCCATATCTCTTCCCTCTTGCTTCTCCCTCCTTCCCACCCTCCGTATCCCACCCCTCTAGGTGGTCACAAACCACAGAGATGATCTCCCTGTGCTATGCAGCTGCTTCCCACTTGCTATTTTACGTCCGGTAGTGTATATATGTCCATGCCACTCTCTTTGTCACAGCTTACACCTCTCCCCCTCCCCATATCCTCAAGTCCATTCTCTAGTAGGTCTGTGTCTTTATTCCCGTCTTACCCTTAGGTTCTTCATGACCTTTTTTTTTTTCCCCCTGACATTCCATATATATGGGCTAGCATACAGTATTTGTTTTTCTCTTTCTGACTGACTTCACTCTGTATGACAGACTCTAGGTCCATCCACCTCACTACAAAAGAACCCAAATAGCCAAAGCAATCTTGAGAATGAAAAATGGAGCTGGAGAAATCAGACTCCCTGACTTCAGATTATACTACAAAACTACAGTAATCAAGACAGTATGGTACTGGCACAAAAACAGAAATATAGATCAATGGAACAGGATAGAAAGCCCAGAGATAAACCCACGCACATATGGTCACCTTATCTTTGACAAAGGAGGCAAGAATATACAGAGGAGAAAAGACGGCCTCTTCAATAAGTGGTGCTGGGAAAACTGGACAGCTACATGTAAAAGTATGGGATTAGAACACTCCATAACACCATACACAAAAATAAACTCAAAATGGATTAAAGACCTAAATGTAAGTCCAGAAACTATCAAACTCTTAGAGGAAAACATAGGCAAAACACTCTATCACATAAATCACAGCAAGATCCTTTTTGACCCACCTCCTAGACAAATGGAAATAAAAATGAACACATGGGACCTAATGAAACTTCAAAGCTTTTGCACAGCAAAGGAAACCATAAACAAGATGAAAAGACAACTCTCAGAATGGGAGAAACAATCTGCAAATGAAGCAACTGACAAAGGATTAATCTCCAAAATTTATAAGCAGCTCATGCAGCTCAATATCAAAAAAACAAACAACCCAATCCAAAAATGGGCAAAGACCTAAACAGACATTTCACCAAAGAAGATATACAGATTGCCAAGAAACACATGAAAGAATGTTCAACATCATTAATCATTAAAGAAATGCAAATCAAAACTACAGTGAGATATCATCTCACACTGGTCAGAAGGCCATCATCAAAAAATCTAGAAACAATAAACGCTGGAGAGGGTGTGGAGGAAAGGGAACACTCTTGCACTGTTGGTGGGAATGTAAATTGATTCAGCCACTATGGAGAACAGTATGGAGGTTCCTTCAAAAACTCAAAATAGAACTACCATATGACCCAGTAATCCCAGTACTGGGCATATACCCTGAGAAAACCATAATTCAAAAAGAGTCATGTACCAACATGTTCATTTCACCTCTATTTACAATAGCCAGGACATGGAAGCAACCGAAGTGTCCATCAAAAGATGAATGGATAAAGAAGATGTGGCACATAGATACAATGGAATATTACTCAGCCATAAAAAGAAACGAAATTGAGTTATTTGTAGTGAGGTGGATGGACCTAGAGTGTGTCATACAGAGTGAAGTAAGTCAGAAAGAGAAAGACAAATACCGTATGCTAACACATATATATGGAACGTAAGAAAAAAAAATGTGATGAAGAACCTAGGGGTAAGACGGGAAAAAAGACACAGACCTACTAGAGAATGGACGTGAGGATATGAGGAGGGGGAAGGGTAAGCTGTGACAAAGGTAGAGAGTGGCATGGACATATATACACTACCAAACGTAAAATAGACACCTAGTGGGAAGCAGCCGCATAGCACAGGGAGATCAGCTTGGTGCTTTGTGACCACCTAGAGGGGTGGGATAGGGAGGGTGGGAGGGAGGGAGACGCAAGAGGGAAGAGATATGGGAACATATGTATATGTATAACTGATTCACTTTATTATAAAGCAGAAACTACCACACAATTGTAAAGCAATTATACTCCAATAAAGATGTTAAAAAAAATAATCTTCCAACAAACAAAAGCCCTGGACTAGATGCCTTCACCGGCAAATTCTATCAAAACTTAAGAGAAGAGCTAACACCTATCCTTCTCAAACTCTTCCAAAATATAGCAGAGGGAGGAACACTCCCAAACTCATTCTATGAGGCCACCATCACCCTGATACCAAAACCAGACAAAGATGTCACAAAGAAAGAAAACTACAGGCCAATATCAGTGATGAACATAGATGCAAAAATCCTCAACAAAATACTAGCAAACAGAATCCAACAGCATATTAAAAGGATCAAACACTATGATCAAGTGGGGTTTATCCCAGGAATGCAAGGATTCTTCAATATACGCAAATCAATCAATGTGATACACCATATTAACAAATTGAAGGAGAAAAACCATATGATCGTCTCAATAGATGCAGAGAAAGCTTCTGACAAAATTCAACACCCATTTATGGTAAAAACCCTCCAGAAAGTAGGCATACAGGGAACTTTCCTCAATATAATACAGGCCATATATGACAAACCCACAGCCAACATCATCCTCAATGGTGAAAAACTGAAACTGTTTCCACTAAGATCAGGAACAAGACAAGGTTGCCCACTCTCACCACTATTATTCAACATAGTTTTGGAAGTTTTAACCACAGCAATCAGAGAAGAAAAAGAAATAAAAGGAATCCAAATCGGAAAAGAAGACGTAAAGCTGTCACTGTCTGCAGATTACATGATGCTATACATAGAGAATCCTAAAGATGCTACCAGAAAACTACTAGAGCTAATCAATGCATTTGGTAAAGTAGCAGGATACAAAATTAATGCACAGAAATCTCTAGCACTCCTATACACTAATGATGAAAAATCTGAAAGTGAAATTAAGGAAAGACTTCCTTTTACCATTGCAACGAAAAGAATAAAATATCTAGGAATAAAGCTACCTAAGGAGACAAAAGACCTGTATGCAGAAAATTACAAGACACTGATGAAAGATATTAAAGATTATACAAATAATTGGAGAGATATACCATGTTCTTGGATTGAAAGAATCAACAGTGTGAAAATGACTCCACTACCCAAAGCAATCTACAGATTCAATGCATTCCCTGTCAAACTACCTCTGGCATTCTTCACAAAACTAGAACAAAAAATTTCACAATTTGTATGGAAACACAAAAGACACCAAATAGCTAAAGCAGTCTTGAGAAAGAAGAACGGAGCTGGAGGTATCAGGCTCACTGACTTCAGACTATACTACAAAGCTACAGTAATCAAGACAGTATGGTACTGGCACAAAAACAGAAATATAGATCAATTGAACAGGATGGAAAGCCCAGAGATAAACCCACGCACATATGGTCACCTTATCTTTGATAAAGGAGGCAAGAATATACAGTGGAGAAAAGACAGCCTCTTCAATAGGTGGTGCTGGGAAAACTGGACAGCTACATGCAAAAGAATGAAATTAGAGTACTCCCTAACACCATACACAAAAATAAACTCAAAATGGATTAAAGACCTAAATGAAATGCCAGACACTATCAAACTCTTAGAGGAAAACATAGGCAAAACACTCCATGACATAAATCACAGCAAGATCCTTTTTGACCCACCTCCTAGACAAATGGAAATAAAAACAAAAATAAACAAATGGGACCTAGTGAAACTTAAAAGCTTTTGCACAGCAAAGGAAACCATAAACAAGATGAAAAGACAACTCTCAGAATGGGAGAAACAATCTGCAAATGAAGCAACTGACAAAGGATTAATCTCCAAAATTTACAAGCAGCTCATGCAGCTCAATATCAAAAAAACAAACAACCCAATCCAAAAATGGGCAAAAGACCTAAACAGACATTTCACCAAAGAAGATATACAGATTGCCAAGAAACACATGAAAGAATGTTCAACATCATTAATCATTAAAGAAATGCAAATCAAAACTACAGTGAGATATCATCTCACACTGGTCAGAAGGCCATCATCAAAAAATCTACAAACAATAAACGCTGGAGAGGGTGTGGAGGAAAGGGAACACTCTTGCACTGTTGGTGGGAATGTAAATTGATTCAGCCACTATGGAGAACAGTATGGAGGTTCCTTCAAAAACTCAAAATAGAACTACCATATGACCCAGTAATCCCAGTACTGGGCATATACCCTGAGAAAACCATAATTCAAAAAGAGTCATGTACCAACATGTTCATTTCACCTCTATTTACAATAGCCAGGACATGGAAGCAACCGAAGTGTCCATCAAAAGATGAATGGATAAAGAAGATGTGGCACATAGATACAATGGAATATTACTCAGCCATAAAAAGAAACGAAATTGAGTTATTTGTAGTGAGGTGGATGGACCTAGAGTGTGTCATACAGAGTGAAGTAAGTCAGAAAGAGAAAGACAAATACCGTATGCTAACACATATATATGGAATCTAATTAAAAAAAATGTAATGAAGAACCTAGGGGTAAGACGGGAATAAAGACACAGACCTACTAGAGAATGGACTTGAGGATATGGGGAGGGGGAAGGGTAAGCTGTGACAAAGGTAGAGAGTGGCATGGACATATATACACTACCAAACATTAAATAGATAGCTAGTGGGAAGCAGCTGCATAGCACAGGGAGATCAGCTCGGTGGTCTGTGACCACCTAGAGGGGTGGGATAGGGATGGTGGGAGGGAGGGGCACGCGAGGGGTAAGGGATATGGGAACATATGTGTGTGTGTGACTGATTCACTTTGTTATGAAGCAGAAACTAGCACACCATTGTAAAGCAATTATACTCCAATTAAGATGTAAAAAAAATAAAAAACGAAAAAAAACGTAGCCAGTCCCAATTAGTACATATTGTGTGATCCGATTTATATGAAATGCTTGAAACAAAAATCTCCAGAGACAGTAAATAGGTTAATGGCTACATAGGGCTGGGTGGGTCAGGAAGCCAGTTGGGTGGGGAGTGCCTGATAGTGGGTATAGAGTTTCTTTTTAGGATAATGAAAGTGTTCAAAATTGCTTATGGTGATGGTTGTACAACTCGATATACAAAACTCATTAAATTACATACTTTAAATGAGTGAATTATATAGTGTGTGAATTATATCTCAATAAAGTTATTTTTTAAAAGAAGGGTGATCTGTACGCAAACTTAAGGATAACAGTAATGCCACTCATTTGGGTAATAATTTTTTCCAAGTGCTTTTTGATCCATATGGCACCCCTAAGATACATGCAGTATGAATGTTCTAATTTACAATTTAAAGATAAATAATTTGAGGCATATTGATTTCCCCAAGCATACATTTGCATATATTCTCTACCAGTGAAAGTCAATTTCTGGGGTGAGTGAAAAACATCTTAGATATTCCAATTGTTGTGGCTTTCCAAATGGCCACTGTACATAAACAGGTATATAGTATAACTATGATATCAAATTTTATGTGATTAGGAAGCAATGTCTTAAAAGGCTCCTGGGGCGGGTGGGGGCGAGTGGAGACAATGAAAAAAAAGTTGAGAAACACTGCCTTAGTGGTACAGCAAAGAAAATAAGTCAGATCTTCTAAGCATCCCAGGCCTGTGTTACTTCCATTAACGTGTGTGTGTGTGTGTGTGTGTGTGTGTGCACGCGCGTGCACGTGCGTGTTCTAGATCTCAGGGGTTTTAATGCAAAGGTGATCATATTTTCTAGGACAGTAACAATTTCACATGATTTTATTTTTCCTAATATTGATTAAACATACAACTACAGGGACTTCCCTGGTGGCGCAGGCTCAGCGGCCATGGCTCACGGGCCCAGCCGCTCCGCGGCATGTGGGATCTTCCCGGACCAGGGAGCGAACCCGTGTCCCCTGCATTGGCAGGCGGATTCTTAACCACTGCTCCACCAGGGAAGTCCCCAGACCTTAAATTTTTAATAGCAATGAGGAGAAAGGCGATACCGATTTAAGCTTTGTTTTCCATTTCTTTTGCCTGGAAGTACTTTACCCTAGATTTCTGCCTGGCTTGCTTCTGCATACCATTAATATCTTTAGTCAAATGTATGGCAAAACCTTCCCTGACTACTCTGTCTGAAATAGTACCCCCTCTGTCATTACCTTCTTTCTTTTCCTTATATCCTTCATAGCACATGAAGAAAGTAAAATTAAAATATGATATAAATATATATCCATATAAAAGAGATAAGGGAAAATATTACAAAGTGTTTACAGCAATTAACATATACAGGTTGAAATTATGAGTGAAAAAAATATACATGGTACTTCCCAATTTGTCTACAATGTTAACATAATTTTGTTTTCAAAATAAAGTTATCATTAAAGAAAATATTATGTTAATAGAAATTTCAAAACAGGTGTAATAAGAGAATGAAGGGGGAGTTCAGTTAATTTCTCCCACCTCTACAGTGCCCAGGCTGAGATCTCATCAGGCAGAACTTTGAGATACATAGATATGGAGGCCACGTCCTGCTCAAGGCTGGCTGGCCTCTGGCCTTACCTCATGGCACACAGCTCCAATCTGGCCTTCATCCACGTGGGTTCCCAAGTATTCCATGTCAAAGAACCTCCAGCCAAGTATTCCATTACGACTCATAGCCCATCTCCCGCAAGGTAACTGTAGGAGTAAAGATAACAGGTGAGAAGGAATAGAGTACCCTGGGCCATAGCAGTGGTTTTCAAAGGACAAGAATACACACAGAGTGACTCTGCATTTTCCTCAGCTCTGGAAGAATCTATGGCTCTTTTTCCTAAGCAAAAGCAAAATCTGGGGGACAGGATTACTAACTTGACACCTCTTAAGTATTCACCAGGAGAAAACAAAGTAGACTCTTCTGTGAAGCCCCAAAGGGCAGAACTAAAATCGAGAGGTTGAAGATATAGTAAAATTTTATTTCATCACAACACAAAGTAGTAATGCCTAAAATTAGGCATGACTCCCAAACCTCTAAAAGCATGAAAGCAGAGAGCACCCAAACATTTGACAAAGTTGGGATTTGGAGTCCATGTTACCAATATTAGGGAAAATCACTAAACCTCCTTGAGTTCTATTAGATTTGAGATCCATGAGACCCGCACTGGGTCTTGTTCAAAACTCCATACCCAGAGAGTCCAGCACAATGGATGTCAGTATTTGCTGAATAAATCAAATAAAAGATAATTGTAAATACTAAGTGAAATAAGCATCATAAAAGCCACTGAAAAGCTGTAGAGTTTTATACACATGTCATCATGCTGACAATGATCTCCATTTTGAATGTCTCCGATTCTAGGAATGGAATGAATTCAGTAAGGGCTGCAGAACCAAAGCCTCTTCTGGAAGCCAAGGGCTGCCAATTAAGTACTTTCGGAGAGATTATGGTGCTGACACGAGTTAGAACTGATAGCTTCACTCAGAGACTGGATCACTCAGCGCTATTATGTGATAAATTAAAAGGTCACTTGGCCTGTCTGGTCAGTTTCCTCAGCAGTAGAATAAGACAAATAACAACAAAGATAGTCCAGAGCCCTACAGACTCTTGTGCTCGCTTTAGACAAAGAAGCTAGACTGGACTGACTTAAGCTGTGTGGTATGTCATCTTATCTCCATCCAGATATTGGGACTATTGCTGGGCAGACAGGGAGACTACTGGAAAAAACACATGGTCTCAACCAAAGGGTAAGCTCTGAGCCCTATTCTCTTGACTATGATTCAATCCAGTCCTCTTTCCATAATGTTCTTCATTCTTTATACTTGAAAGTCATGTAGTTTTTTGATGTCCATGAAGAATAAATATGACAGATTGCTTTTCTCTTCAACAATCACTTCTGAGAGAGAAGACTATGGGAACGTGGACCAAAAGAGAATCAGGACTGGGTAAAAAGCCTTCCACTTGCCAGGAGCCTATTTCCTCACTGACAAAGAATACACATTTATGGCCTGTCACCCAGCACATGGAGAAGACATCTTCAACTTGGACTGACTGGGGGAAAGTATGAGGGTCCAAAAGACTATCTCTAGACACTGACAAAGCTGATTCTCTTTCCTGGGTCCGACATGTCCCTGTCAAAACTAATACAATGCAAGACCAGATTCAGGTTGTCTCAAACACTTTGTGACTACACACTGTGCCAAGGTAACTTCTAAAATCACATCTCAGGGAATTCCCTGGTTGTCCAGTGGTAGGGACTCTGCACTCTCACTGCTGAGAGCCCGGATTTGATCCCTAGTCGAGGAACTAACATCCCACAAGCCGAGCAGCATTGCAAAAAAAAAGAGAACAAAAAAGCAGATAGCCTTTTCATTGTATGATTAAAATCACATCTCAAGGTAAAACCTCAGAGCATCACATATTTTGAGAAGAAGTAATATGAATGGAGCTCTCTTCTGGGAACTCACAAAAGCCACAGACTCTCAAATGCAGTACCTTCACTGAGTGCTCAGATTAAGAGCACCCACTTTGTCCTCCCGCAGGAGCCCCCCGGTATTCTTTTCTATGCCAGACTAGGAGCTATCTGATGGCAAGGACTGAGCCTTATACTTCTGATTCCACAGTAAAAGCCTCTGGAGACACCAGAAAAGGCACGATCAAGAAACAATTTATAAATCTTCTAATCCCTTCCTAGAACACAAATTCCTTCAACAACATTGTCATGTATTTACTGTTTAGATAACTCCAATGATGATGGGAAACTCCCTGTTTTATGAGACAGGCCATAACTCTATTGGACAGCATTCATTTTTGCTTATCCTGAGACAAAATCTGGTACCTTATAACTTTTAGTACTTTGTCCACACACTGTTCTCTGTATGAGTTCATAAAAGAGATGAGAAGATGGAAAATAACTTTCAGAGGCTTTTTCAGAGCCAATTCATGACCCACATTGTGGAGAGACAATCATCCCCCAAAAGGATAAGGCTCTATTTTCTACAGTTATCAACATCATGTGTTGGAAAGATCAAAGTCCTCTTAAAACAAAACAGAAACTTACCAATGTTTTAGATGCAGAACAAGAATCTGGCAGAATCTAGCAGAAATGAAATCTAGCAGGCAATGCAATATAAACAGTAAAGGAATTAGAGTCCAAGACTTGGTCCAACATCACCTGCACCTGTGACATCTCTGAGCTGGGCAAGAAGCTCACTTTTTTACATTTGAAAAATGGAAAGGGAATGGATGTTGATGTAGGAATATTCAAATCCAAAACCCTCTTTTGCGACTTACTCTGGCTTCCTGATCTTGGACAAGTTATTAACTTCTATAAACTTCAGTTTCTTCATCTGTAAAATATAGATAATAAACCCTGCCTCACAATGAGATACTACTGTTCAGGAAAGTGTTTAGTACAAAGTAAAGCATGACACAAACGTTAGCTACAGCCCTTATTATTATACTGAAGAACAGAACTCTGATGGACTGGAACAATGGAGTGGAATATTCAAAATGGGGTTTAATGAAGATAATTTAAAAGTTCTATGTTACCAGCTTAAGGCAATCTCATGTTTAAGAAAAGGGTCAGAGATTTAAATTGGCTACAACTGTACCAGGGGTCAACAATGAAAAAGACCACCTAAAAAAAAAAAAACCACAGAACAATAAATGAAATCATTAGGTTGTGTTGAGTTTCTAACAAAAGCTTAGTCCCACCCACTCCATAATGGTCAAATCTCAAAGGAAACTACTGAGTGTCACACTACTGCATTTTAAGAGAATGCAGACAAACTAGAAGTTATTCAGCAGGGTAAGCAGGATAAGGAAAGATTTGAGATGCAGAATGATTTAAAGACCTATATGTTTGACTCAGGCAGATGGGCTGAAGGCGTTCCCTAGGGCAGAACAAACAGTACCAGGACCAGCTGTGAGAAGGTACACGGTGGTAGGGTTCAGCCTAACCCCAGAATACTGTGCAGCAATCAGAGGTGTCCAGCAACATGCAGGGTCAGAGGCAGAGAGCCAAGCATCATAGACTAATCTTAAATGGAGGCAGTTCTGAGCACTGGTGTTGCCTTCTCCTCTAACAGCTCCACCATCCATCTGTCCCAAAGGCCCTATTTCTCTGGCAGGACTCCACTCCATAAGTAGTTCACAATATTTGGGCTCTTGCTTTCCCTTATGACCAGGATCTCATTAATAATCAGGTCTCTCTTCAGCTGCTGCTGAAGGTTCATCTGCTTAATGGCCACCTGAAATCAGAATACATTCAATGTACAGAGTGACTCGGTATGTACTAAGCACCTACTAAGTACCAGACCATAAACACTTAGGAGACAGAGATGAATAAGATATGGTCTTAGCCCTTGAGGAACTCACAGTTTATTATCGGAAACCAGTGGTACTCAATGTGAGGTCCCCAGACCAGCAACATCAACATCATCTGGGAATGAGCTAGAAATGAACATTTTCAGGCCCCACCCAGACCTGAACCAGAAACTCTGATTTAATAAGCTCTCCAGGAAATTCTCATGTGCACCAAAGCTTGAGGATTAAACTTTGTACTAAATAAAATACTTGTATTAGAAAAATACTTTTAAAAATCACAATATAAAAGAGGCTAACTACAGCAAGAGTCCAAGAGGAATCCAAACTGGAAAAGAAGAAGTTAAACTGTCACTATTTATAGATGACAGGATACTATAAATAGAAAATCCTAAAGATGCTACCAGAAAACTACTAGAGCTCATCAATGAATTTGGTAAAGTTTCAGGATACAAAATTAATACACAGAAATCTTGCATTTCTATAAACTAGCAATGAAAGATCAGAAAGAGAAATTAAAGAAACAGTCCCATTTACCATCACATCAAAAAACTAAAATACCTAGGTATAAACCTACATAAGGGACAAAAGACCTGTACTCCAAAAACTATAAGATGCTGATGAAAGAAACTGAAGACAACACAAACAGATGGAAAGACATACTGTGTTCTTGGATTGGAAGAATCAATATTGTCAAAATGACTATACTACCCAAGGCAATCTACAGATTCAGTAATCCCTATCAAATTACCAATGGCATTTTTCACAGAACTAGAACAAAAAATCTTAAAATTTGTATGGAGACACAAAAGACCCCAAATAGCCAAATCAAACTTGAGAAAGAAAAACAGAGCTAGAGGAATCAGTCTTCCTGACTTCAGACTATACTACAAAGCTATAGTAATCTAAACAGTATGGTACTGGAACAAAAACAGAAATATAGATCAATGGAACAGGATAGAAAGCCCAGAAATAAACCCACATACCTATGGCCAATTAATCTACAACAAAGGAGGCAAGACTATACAATGGAGGAAAAACTGTCTCTTCAATAATTGGTGCTGGGGAAAACTGGACAGCTACATGTAAAAGAACGATATTAGAACATTCTCTAACACCATACACAAAAATAAACTCAAAATAGATTAAAGACCTAAATGTGAGACCGGACACTATAAAACTCATAGGCAGAACACCCTCTGACATAAATCACAGCAGTATCTTTTTTGATTCGTCTCCCAGAGTAATGGGAAAAAAACAAACAGATGGGACCTCATTAAACTCAAAAGCTTTTGCCCAGCAAAGGGAACCATAAACAAAACAAAAGGACAACCCACAGAATGGGAGAAAATATTTGCTAACGATGCAACCGACAAGGGATTAGTCTCCAAAATTTACAAACAGCTCATGTGGCTTAATATCATAAAAACAAACAACCCAACCAAAAAATGGGCAGGGGCTTCCCTGGTGGCGCAGTGGTTGAGGGTCCGCCTGCCAATGCAGGGGGCACGGGTTTGTGCCCCGGTCTGGGAGGATCCCATGTGCCGGAGCGGCTGGGTCGGTGGGCCGTGGCCGCTGAGCCTGCGTGTCTGGAGCCTGTGCTCCGCGACAGGAGAGGCCGCAGCAGTGAGAGGCCCGCGTACAACAACAACAAAAAAAAATGGGCAGAAGACCTAAATAGACATTTCTCCAAAGAAGACATACAGATGGCCAAAAAGCACATGAAAAGATGTTCAACATCATCAATTATTAGAGAAATGCAAATCAAAACTACAGTGAGCTCTCACCTCACACCAGTCAGAATAGCTATCATCAAAAAGCCACAAACAATAAATGCTGGAGACGGTTTGGAGAGAAGGCACCCTCCTACACTCTGGGTGGGAATGTAAACTGGTAAAGCCACTGTGGAGAACAGTATGGAGATTCCTAAAAAAACTCAAAATAGAGCTACCATATGATCCAGCAAGCCCACTCCTGAGCATATATCCAGAGAAAAACATGGTCTGAAAGGATACATGTACCCCAATGTTCATTGCAGCACTATTCACAGTAGCCAGGACATGGAAGCAACCTAAATGTCCATCAACAGAGGAATGGATAAAGAAGATGTGGTACATATATACAATGGAATACTACTCAGCCATAAAAAAGAACAAAACAATGCCATTTGCAGCAACACGGATGGGCCTAGAGATTGTCACACTGAGTGAAGCAAGTCAGAGAAAGACAAACATCATGATATTGCTTATACATAGAATCTAAAAAAAATGACACAAATGAAATTATTTACAAAACAGCAACAGACTCACAGACTTAGAGAATGACTTATGGTTACAAGTGGGAAAGGTGGAGGGGAGGCATAGTTAGGGAGTTTGGGCTTGACATGTACACACTGCTATGTTAAAAATGGATAACCAACAAGGACCTACTATATAGCACATGGAACTCTGCTCAATATTATGTAACAATCTAAATGGGAAAAGAATTTTAAAAAGAATAAATCCATGTACATGTGTAACTGAACGAAAAAAGCTACCTGACTTGCAAGAGGATTTGTTACCCAGCCCTTATAGTCCTGCACTATAATCACTTTAATTTTTTTTTTTTAATTTTATTTATTTTTTTATTTATTTTTGACTGTGTTGGGTCTTCGTTTCTGTGCGAGGGCTTTCTCTAGTTGCGGCAAGTGGGGGCCACTCCTCATCGCGGTGCGTGGGCCTCTCACTATCGCGGCCTCTCTTGTTGCGGAGCACAGGCTCCAGACGCACAGGCTCAGTAATTGTGGCTCAAGGGGCCAGCTGCTCCGCGGCATGTGGGATCTTCCCAGACCAGGGCTCGAACCCGTGTCCCCTGCATTGGCAGGCAGATTCTCAACCACTGCGCCACCAGGGAAGCCCAATCACTTTAATTTTGACGAAGAATACCAGAAAAGAATTTGCCAAGACTTATCAAATGACTCTTAATTGTAAATTATTTTTTTCACTTAGAAGCATCTCACATTCAGAAAAGGGAGGGAAAATTGGAAATATCCTTAATTTCAATACTTTCTTCCGAATACAGTATTTTCAATAAAATTTATTTTTATTGAAAAAAAAAGTTCCACATACTGAAGTTTATGATGATTAGTTAGGGTGTGTCTCTCAAGAAGCTTGTGAGCTCTTCTGAAACCTCAGAATCCCTGCTGCCAAGTACAGGGCCTGGAACACAGTGGGTGCTCAGTAAACATTTGTGGAAATGAAGAGGGGAAGAGATAATTCAGTGGGTTGATAAGTACTTTGTTGTTAAACAACAAAAAGCATCAGCAATAGGCTACTCTATCCCATAGGACTAGACTATAAATTACTTGGTCAATGTTTATTCCCTAAAGATATTTTATCTTTTTCTTGCTTAACAGACAATAACATGAAAAACTAACAGAACAACTAAATTAGTCTTTCCAGAATCAGCAAAACGTGTAGAGATGAATAATGCAAATTTTTATGGGAAAATCCTAGACACTATTATTTCTTCAAGTCAAGTATAGACGATCTTCTGCCAAGAGCCAGTTCATCAGTAAGAATAGAAATGATTTTTTAAGACATTTTGATCACCTCCATTCCCTGCCCCAAGTGAGAAAAAATTGCTTTGGAGTGGAGTCTCCTATCAGGTTAGGCTTCTGGTCTGGCTGCAGCTTGCTGTAACAGCTGATGATTAGCTTTTTCTAATGTCTGAAGAGGAACACAGTGATCTAAAGACACATTACATTAAGACTGTAAGCCCTTACAACACATACTAAGATCTGGGTTCTCTGCAGTTCCTCAGGCCATCCTGGAGGATGCGACAGTGCTAGTGAACCTCACAGAGGTCACTGCTGCAGCAGCAAGGGAGAAAAGAGGCAGCCTGTGGATAACAGACGGGGTGGCAAGACACCAGGAATCCTTTTCAATAGCTACTAACTGTGGGCTAGGCTAATGCCCTTCGCCTAATCAGATCCCTCCTATTCAGGCCAGCAGATAGCACTCCTATAACAGAAAAAAAACTGGACTTGAACTCTGGGGGCCTAAGCTCTGGGGCTGGGTCTGTCACTTACTAACCTTGACTAGTCACAAGCTCTCTGAGCCTCGGTCCCTTTATCAATACTGAGGATAATAATCCCAACCCTGAATCCCCTCCTCACAGGACTGTTCTGAGAACTAAATGAGACAGTGGTCAATGTGTTACTCATACATAAGAAATGTAAATAGTACAGTAAGACAACAATGAAAATGCTAATCATTGTCATAACAGCATTTGATGAGTAATTGGCACAGAGCAGCAAGAGTGACAACGTTATCAGCAGGAATGACAGCAAAAACAAAGCGCCCTCCCACCACTACTGTTTACTGAATGCCTCCTCTGTGCCATCACTGTGTTAGGTGCTCTCCTGACATTATCTCTGTAAAACCTAACAACAAGCCTGTCGAGCAAAAATCATTATCTGCATTTTCAGGGAAGAAAATGAAGACTAAGACTTGCAGAAAGTTGCCCAAGGTCATAATCAATGCTTTCAGGTTCATATGACTTCAAAGCCTCTTCCAGTCTATTCTTTCTATTACACACATTCCCTCTAAAAATGGGCTTGAAAATTAATTGCTGGATCTGTAACTGGAGGATTTCCAGCACTAATATGCTAATCTTCTTCCATATGACAGACAATAGCTCTCCTCTTCTCAGCTGGATAACTCCCAATAGGCACTTGCTCACAAACACAGAGTATCTCGCCAGCTCCACTAAAGACTTACACTCCCTGGGGGAGGAAATGAGGCCTTCCTGGCTACACTGCATTAGCCACCCTAATGGACTCCCTTCCATTCATAGTTCTGTAACCACAAGGCAGGCACATAGTGAAGTCACGTTTGTTTCCTGTGGCCAGCTGCTCACACATGGAGCCTCCAGGCCTTCCAGGAACCGGCCAGCACCAGCCTGCCTCCCATCAAGGGCTGTGAGGTCCTAGAGGCCAGAAACACGACCAGGGGCCGTGGTGCCTAACCTTAGCTCTGCTGCGGCCTTGCAGCCCAGAAAGCACAAGTTAAAATGTTAGAATCAAAGGATTCTAACCCAGCCCTTGCTAACTGCTATTAGCACAACCCGGCCAAAGTTACTAAACTCCCGAGTCTCAAATTCCTAAAATTCAGTAAAAAGGAAAATTCAGTAAAAATTCAGTAAAATTCAGTAAAAATTCAGTAAAAATTCAGTAAAAATTCCTCAAATTCAGTAAAAAGGAAATAATATCACCTACCAGGTAGGGTTCTTTTTAGTATCGGTATAATCTCATTTTTAGGGTTCTTTTTAGAATTGGTATCATCTCCTCTTCTTTATTTCTGCCTCCAATTAGCCATATTTAAAATTGGCAGAGTGATACCATGCTAACTTCTCACCATTATCTTACACAGGTGTCTTGTCAGCACTACAACAGTTTTATATGTACATGATGGAAAATATGGTTTCTTACATTTATATACTACATGATTATAATGTCTGAATCTTTAACAGTTCTTAGCACAAGGTGTAGCATAAAGCAAATGTTCAGTAAATGCTTTATGGAACAAATAAACACAAGCAAAAATTAATATATATGTAATTCTTAGTTTATGATGCATTTTCACACGCATTACTTTACTCAACTTTTTCAACACTTTCATGAGGTATATGTTATCATGCACATTTTACAAATAAATAGAATTCAGGCTCAGGAGGTCAAATGACTTGCCCAAGGTTATGTAAGTAGGTAAAGGTAAGCATCTAGGTTATTGGATTCTTACATCCAAGAACAATTAATAAATCTTTTTTAAGTTGACTTACCTTCGATGGAGCCTCAATATTTGGCTCAGACACTTGTAAAAGCCTAACCAGAGCACAGTGAGGTACGTGCTGTCCCTATTAACCATGACTTCTCCAGTACATCATCATGGGGTTTCAACCACCAAACATATACAAGCAGGTCCTAGTAGCCTCCCTCAGAGGAGCCCAACTCTATTTTCACTGGAACAGGAAGTACCTCTTTTCATCTCTGAGCCCCAATAGTCTTTGATCTAAGAACATCCCCAGGCAACTCCCACCTGCCAACCTTCTCACTCTACAACCAATGATTTTGATGGAAAGAAACCTCAGGTACTCTAGATTCCCTTCATGGCTTCCTCCTGCTGAAGATAAGATCGGGTCATCAGGCCTTAGCAATAAGATCAGAGCCTTCCCAGCTTATGAAATGTGAGAGACAAAGAGGTGCCTCCAAATGAGGACTTCAATGTCTACTGGAATCCTGGGCACAGAGTAATGGAAGGACCACTAGATTGGGAGGCAAGAGACACATGTTTAAATCTCTTCTATATCAGATTTCTCTCCCAAGCACCAGACTTGTAAAAATAATTGTCCAGGAGTGATGTCAGCATCAAGATGGAGAGAAAGACGTTCCCTTTGTCTCTCTCCTCAATCTCTAACCAGTAAAATATCCATAACTCAACAAAGGTGCCTCTGCCCAACGCATCACAATGGTGGAGAATTCTACACATCTGTATATCTAAAGGTGAAGATATGGGAACACATAGAGGAGGTGGAACCAGGGGAACCATGGAGGCAGTGAAGAATCCCAGTTCCCTGGCCTCAACAGCTGAGTCCACATTCCCAGAGAACCCAGTAGCAGCAGGGGAGGTGGCACACATGACTTTGGCTTCCCAGCTACAGTGGCACCCATGGCCACAGGTAACTAGGAAGCAGTGAACCCTACCCATCCAGCCACAGAGGCACCCACAACTCCACTCCACCCCTACACACAGTAGTGGAGCCCGAGAACCTGACAACAGGAACATGGCAGAGGTGTCTACCTGACCCAGCTCCCTGCCCACTCCCACCCCCACCTGCAAGAGTGAAGCCTGAAGCTCAGCAGGTCCCAGACACAACAGAAGAGCCCATCATCTTGGTGCCCCAGGTAGCATCACCAGGAACAGTGGCAGCAGCATGGCACCAGTGACTGTGGAAGCACAAGAATTTATAGTGAGTGCAAGGGGCCAAACTTCCAACAGACATAAAGTGGAGGATGTAAAGTGTGGACTCTTAAATATAATCAGAGGCAGGTCAGGTAAGTGAAACCAAAGACATGTGCTATAGTGCCACCTACTGGAAAACAAAAGAAAGACCTCTAATTTCTTATCTGTTGAATTGTTAGAAACAAGTAGAAAGATGTTCACTACTTCAAATGCACTGGTAGAGGAACAACTAATCAAGCACCATGCAGAACCACAGTAACACACACACACACACACACACACACACACACACACACACACAAAATGACAATTCTTCAGAAACCAAGCTTAAAGTCGGAGAATATTGCAATCTAACTGATAGAGAATTCAAAATGGCTGGCATGAAGAAACTCAACAAGCTACAGGAAAACTCAGAAAGGCATTTTAACGAGCTCGGGAACAAAATTAATAAACAGAGGAATAATTTATCAAAGAGATTGAATATCTGAAAAGAACAAAACAAATTCTAGAGCTGAAGACTCAGTAAATGAGACGAAGAATGTATTAGAATGCATTGGAATGAGAGCAGAACATATGGAAGGAAAATTAGCAAGCTCAAACATAGAAATCTAGAAATTATAGAAGTAGAAGAGGAAAGAGAAATAAGATTTGAAAAAATAAGGAAATTCTACCAGACCTATCCCACTCTTCTAGGAAGGGCTGCATTAGGGTAATGGGTACAGCAGAAGGAGAAGAGAGGGAAAAGGAAGCAGAGAGATTACTGAAAGAAATAATAGCTGAGAAATTCCCAATACTGGGGGACAACTATGTGGTCCATGAGCTAAGAGAATATCTAATTACATCAACACAAAAAGACCTTGCCCAAGACATATTATACAAAAGCTATCAAAAGTCATTGACAACTATACTACCTAAGGCAATCTACTAATTCAATGCAATCCCTATCAAATTACCAGTGGCATTTTTCACAGAACTAGAACAAATTTTTTTTTAATTTCTATGGAAACACAAATACCATGAATAGCTAAAGCAATTCTGAGAAAGAAAAATGGAATTGGAGGAATCAGTCTTCCTGACTTCAGACTACACTACAAAGTTACAGTAATCAAAACAGTATGGTACTGGAGCAAAAACAGAAATATAGCTCAATGGAACAGGATAGAAAACCCAGAGATAAACCCATGCACCTATGGTCAATTAATCTATGACAAAGGAAGCAAGGATTTACAATGGACAAAAGACAGTCTCTTCAATAAGTGGTGCTGGGATAACTAGACAGCTACATGTAAAAGAATGAAATTAGAACATTCTCTAACACCATACACAAAAATAAACTCAAAATGGATTAAAGACCTAAATGTAAGGCCAGACAGTATAAAACTCTTAGAGGAAAACATAGGCAGAACATTATTTGACATTAATCACAGCAAGATCTTTTTTGACCCACCTCCTAGAGTAATGAAAATAAAAACAAAAATAAACAAATGGGACCTACTTAAACTTAAAAGCTTTTGCACAGCAAAGGAAACCATTAGCACGATGAAAAGACAACCCTCAGAGTGGGAGAAATTATTTGCAAATGAAGCAACTTACAAAGGATTAATCTGCAAAATATATAAACAGCTCATGCAGTTCTATGTTAGGAAAACAAACAACCCAATCAAAAAATGGGCGGGAAAAAAAAAATGGGCGGAAGACCTAGACATTTCTCCAAAGAAGACATAAAGATAGCCAACGAACACATGAAAAGATGCTCAGCATCACTTATTGTTAGAGAAATGCAGATCAAAAGTACAATGAGGTACCTCCTCACACAGGTCAGGATGGCCATCATCAAATAATCTAGAAACAATAAATGCTGGAGAGGGCACAGAAAGAAAGGGAACCCTCATGCACTGTTGGTGGGAATATTAATTGGTACAGCCACTATGGAGAACAGTATGGAGGTTCCTTAAAAAACTAAAAATAGAACTACCATATGACCCAGCAATCCCACTACTGGGCATCTACCCAGAGAAAACCATAATTCAAAAAGACAAATGTACCTCAATGTTCATTGCAGCACTATTTACAATAGCCAGGACATGGAAACAACCTAAATGTCCATCAACAGAGGAATGAATAAAGAAGATGTGGTACATATATACAATAGAATATTACTCAGCCATAAAAAGGAATGAAAGTGGGTCATTTGTTCAGGTGTGGATGGACCTGGAGTGTGTCATACAGAGTGAAGTAAGTCAGAAAGAGAAAAACAAATATCATGTATTAACTCATATGTATGTGGAATCTAGAAAAATGGTATAGAGGATCTTATTTTCAAAGCAGAAATAGAGACATAGATGTAGAGAACCAATGTATGGATATCGAGAGGAAGGGGGGGTGGGAGGTATTGGGAGATTGGGATTGACATATATACATTATTGATACTATGTATAAAATAGATAACTAATGAGAACATACTGTATAGCATAGGGAACTCTACTTAATGCACTGTGGTGACCTAAATGGAAAGGAAATCCAGAAAAGAGGGAATATATGTTTATGTATAGTGGATTCATTTTCCTGTACAGTAGAAACTAACACAACATTGTAAAGTAAATATACCCTAATAAAAATTAATTTAAAAAATAAATTAAAAATTTTCAATTTTATTTAAAACCAGTTATGTTCTCATTATATTTTAAATAATATAGAAATATAAGGAGTTAAAGGTGAGTATTCTTCAGGGATGTGGTAAAGATGGCAGATTGAACATAGGCATGGTCTTTCAAAGCCATTAAACCTAGAAGTTTGGGGTGAACAGGAAAGGAGAGAAGATCAGCAAAGGAGGCGATGACATATTGGTGAGCAGTAAATAACTCAAGGAGGAATCCAGTGCTGACAGTGGGCAAAACTGAAGACCAATTTATATATCTATGCTTCAGAATCCTCAAAAGGTTCAGGATTTGGTAGCACAATATGCTTCTGAAACTGGAGGAGTGGAGCAGGGGTGGGGGGTACTAAAGCCAGATTCAATGAAAGTCACTTAAATGCAGTTAGATCCCCAAACTCTTTCCCTACTCTGTAACACTGAGTGATTGCCTACACCTTCCTCAGCAGAAAATTGGAGGTTTATTCTCTGGAGATGGAAAAACACAGGATTTCTGGATTAGGCAATGTGAAGTACAGTTAAATATAAGAGTATCATAGGAAAAACAGGGTAATAAAGTAAATATATGCATACTAATGCTGAGATCCCTAACCCTCTTATCTTACTGTGCTCCTGAAATATTACTCAAACTTTTATTCTCAAAGCAGCAGATTAGAAGATTCTTTGCTGGATCTGATCAGCCTAAATTCTAAACACAAAAATAAAGAAAACTGGGGCTTCCCTGGTGGCGCAGTGGTTGAGAGTCCGCCTGCCAATGCAGGGGACGCGGGTTCGTGCCCCGGTCCGGGAAGATCCCACTTGCTGCGAAGCAGCTGGGCCCGTGAGCCATGGCCGCTGGGCCTGCACATCCGGAGCCTGTGCTCCGCAACGGGAGAGGGTCAGGGAACTAAGATTCCACATGCCACAGGGCAACTAAGCCCGCATGCCGCAGCTATTGAGCTCATGTGCCCTAGAGCCTGCTCACCACAACTAGAGAGCCCATGCACTGCAACTACTGAGCCTGCATGCTCTGGAGCCCACACACCACAACTAGAGAGCCCACACGCCACAACTACCGAGCCCACGTGCTTTGAAGCCAGTGTGCCACAATTAGAGAGCCTGCGAGCTGCAACTACTGAGCCCCCATGCTCTGGAACCCACACACCACACCTAGAGAGAAGCCAGCATGCCGCAACTAGAGAAGCCCATGCCTCAATGAAAGATCCCACATGTCACAATGAAGATCCCACACGTCATAACGAAGATCCCCCGTGCTGCAAATGAGACCCGACACGGCCTAATTAATTAATTTTTGAATTTTTTATACATAGTATCCTGTCATCTGCAAACAGTGACAGTTTTGCTTGTTCCTTCCCAATTTGGATTCCTTTTATTTATTTTGTCGGATTCCATTGGCTAGGACTTCCAATACTATGTTGAAGTGGTGAGAGTGCACATACTTGTCTTGTTCCTGATCTTACAGGAAGTACTTTTAGCATTTCACCATCGAGTATGATGTTAGCTGTGGGCTTGTCATATATGGCCTTTATTATGTTGAGGTATGTTCTCTCAGTAGCCACTTTGTTGAGAATTCTTATTATAAATGGATGTTGAATTTTGTCAAAAAGTTTTTCTGCATCTATTGAGATAATCATATGATTTTTATTCTTCAGTTTGTTAATGTGGTGTATCACACTGAGTGACTGGTGGACATTGAACCATGCTTGCATCCCTGGGATAAATCTCATTTCATTATCACGTATGATTCTTTTAATGTATTGTTGAAATTAGTTTGCTGATATTTTGTTGGGGATTTTTGCATCTATGTTCATCAGTGATAGTGGCTTGTAATTTTCTTTTTCAGGGAGTCTTTATTTGGTTTAATATCAGGGTGATACTGGTGTCATAGAAAGAGTTCAGAAGCAGGCCTTCCTCTAATTATTTTTTAATAGTTTGAGAAGAATTTGTGTTAACTCTTCTTTAAGTGTTTGTTAGAATTCACTTTGAATATATGATGGCACTCCCTTCTGGCCTACAAAATTTCTACTGAAATTCAGTTGATAGTATCATGGGAGTTCCCTTGTATATAACTAAAAATGCCACAAAAATCTAGTAGAACTAACATATGAATTCAGAAAAGTTGCAGAATACAAAATTAATATACAGAAATCTTGCATTTCTATACAATAACGATGAACAATCAGAAAGAGGTATTAAGAAAACAGTCCAATCACAATTGCATCAAAAAGAATAAAATTATGAGGAATAAATCTAACCAAGGAGTATAAGTACCTGTACTTGAAAAACTGTAAGACACTGATGAAAGATATTGAAGATGATGCCAACAAAGGGAAAGATATACTATGCTCGTGAATAGAAAAATCAATATTGTTAAAATAAACTTACCACCCAAGGAAATCTACAGATTCAAAGCAATCATTGTCAAAATACCAATGGCATTATTCACAGACCTAGAGCAAATAATTCTTTTTTTTCTTTTTTCCTGCTACACGCGGGCCTCTCACTGCTGTGGCCTCTCCCGTTGCGGAGCACAGGCTCTGGACGCGCAGGCTCAGTGGCCATGGCTCACGGGCCCAGCCGCTCCGCGGCATGTGGGATCCTCCCGGACTGGGGCATGAACCCGTGTCCCCTGCATCAGCAGGCAGACTCTCAACCACTGTGCCACCAGGGAAGCCCAGGAACAAATAATTCTAAAATTTGTACAGAAACACAAAAGACCCTGAATATCCAAAACAATCTTGAGAAAGAAGTACTAAGCTGGAGGTATCATGATCCCTGACTTCAAACTATACCACAAAGCTACAGTAATCAAAACAATATGGTACTGGGACAAAAACAGACACATAGATCAATGCAACAGAACAGAGAGCCTAGAAATAAACCCACACTCATATGGTCAATTAATCTATGACAAAAAAAGGCAAAAGTATACAATAAGGAATAGACAGCCTCTTCAATAAATGGTGTTGAGAAAACCAGACACCTACCTACAAAAGAATCAAACTGTATTACTTTCTCACACCATATATAGAAATAAACTCAAAATGGATTAAATACTTAAACATAAGATATGAGACCAAATATTTCTAGAAGAAAACTTAGGCAGTACACTCTGTGACATTGGTCTTAGCAATATTCTTTTTTTTTTTTTGGTATATGTCTCCTCAGGCAAGGAAACAAAATCAAAATATAAACAAAATTGATTATATCAAATAAAAAATCTTTTGCACAACAGAAGAAATTATCAACAAAAGGAAAGAGCAGCTTACTCAATGGGAAGATCTCTTTGCCATGACATATCTGATAAGGGATTAATAACTAAAATATATACAGAACTCATACAACTCAACATACAAAAACAAAAATTCAGCGGTCCTTAATAGACATTTTTCCAAGGAAGACATACAGATGGCCAACAGACACATGAAAAGATGCTCAGTGTCACTAATCATCAGGGAAATGCAAATCAAAACCATAATGAGATACCATCTCACACCTATCAGAATGGTTTTTATCAAAAAGACAAGAAATAACAAGCATTGGCAAGGATGTGGAGAAAACAAAAAACGTGTGCACTGTTGGTGGGAATGTAAATTGCAGTCCTAGTGCAGCCACTAGGAAAACAATATGGATATTCCCCCAAATATGAAAAACAGAACTCCCATATGATCCAGCAATTCCACTTCTGGGTATTTTCCCAAAGAAAACAAAACCACTAATTGGAAAATATATATGCACCTCTATGCTCATGGCAACATTCTTTACCCTAGCCAAGATATAACAAGCTACCTAAGTGTCCATCAATAGATCAATGGATAAAGAAGACGCACACACACACACACACACACACACACACACACACAGGAATATTACTCAGCCATAAAAAAAGAACAAAATCTTGCCAAATGCCACAACATTGATGGACCTAGAAGGTATTATGCCAAGTGAAATAGTTCAGACAAAGAAGGACAAATATCATATGATTTCACTTGTATGTGAAATCTAAAAAACAAAACAAACATACATAACAAAATAGAAACAGCCACATAGATACAGAGAACAAACAGGTGGTTGCCAGAGAGGAAGTGGGAAGATGAAAAAAATGTGTGAGTGAGATTAAGGGGTACAAATTTCCAGCTATAAAATAAATAAGTCACAAGGGTATAATACACAACATAGGGAATATAGTAAAAAATATTGTAATAACTTTTTATGGTGACACATGGTAAGCAGTTGCCATGGTGATCATTTTGTAACATGTAAAACTATTGAATCACTATGTTGTACACCTGAAACTAATATACTATTGTAAGTCAATTATACTTCAATGAAAAAAAGAAAAAAATTATCTGGTATAAGCTTGGAATCAAAATTCTGCTACCTTTTTCTTACTGCAAAATGGAGACTGTGGGACTTCGCGGTTAAGACGCCATGCGTCCACTGCAGGGGGTGCAGATTCGATCCCTGGTCGGGAAACTAAGATCCCATATGCCACACAGTACGGCCAAAAAGTAAAAAAAAAAAAAAAAAAAAAAAAAAAAAAAATGGAGACTGTCCCTGCTCTTTCAAATGCAGAATTTTAATTAATTTATCCATGAATATAACCCAGGATTCATTCCTGCTTCTTATATATATTCTCTCAGTCCATATTCTCTGGAATTACTCTTATCTTCTAGGATTTTTCTCCTCTACATAATTAAGCTGTGGTTTCTTCTGCTCCAATCAGTCTTGACTTTACCTGCTTCCTATCTTCCATGAACCTTCTGACCATGGCCCATTTATGTCCTGTTTTTGTTTTGGAGCACTGTTTTTTGGTTTGTTTTTTTTTTTTTTTTTTGCTGTACGCAGGCCTCTCACTGTTGTGGCCTCTCCCGTTGCAGAGCACAGGCTCCGGACGCGCAGGCTCAGCGGCCATGGCTCACGGGTCCAACCGCTCTGCGGCATGTGGGATCTTCCTGGACCGGGGCACAAACCCGTGTCCCCTGCATCGGCAGGCAGACTCTCAACCACTGCGCCACCAGGGAAGCCCTGGAGCACCGTTTTGAGTTCATTTTTTATGTATCTTTTCTGAAATTAAGAAATTTAGCATAACCAGAGAGAGACACATGAATTCACTCTACTACCCTACCCTGATCAAAATTCTTTCTAATATGGTAGTTTAGACTAAAATGCCCATCCAACTATATTAATCTCCCATCTAAAATACTTCCTCAGCTTCAGCACAAAGTCCAAATTCTTTGGCCTGACATGATGAATCTTTAACTTGGCTTTTGTTCATGCTACCTCACACAAGAAACCATTGCCCTTCTCTCTGGCTCATATCCTTACCTGTGTTGACCTGACACTGTATTATAAATCCTTATTTACATGTTCTGAGTCCTCACTAAATTATAAGATCAAAAGCAAAGACCTTACCAGTCCTTGAGTCTTCAGCACCCAAAGGGCCTATCACATAGCAGTTGTTCATCTTATAAATAAGAATTTGGGCACAAAAGTGCTACTGAAAGAGCTGGATCTCAGACCAATGAGCCACAAATAAAAGAAGTTTAGAGTGGAAAGAACCTTAAATATCATGTTTGTTAAATGAACAAATAGTGAGGACCCAACGATTCCATACAAATTTCCTTGTAATACCAGACAGAATAAGTCACTCCATCAAATATGACCCTCATTGTACATTATTCATGTACCTCTCTTGCAGCCTTTATCTCTCTATTCTGTTGTTAATTTTTTCTCAAAGACTAAGAGAGAGCATATTCAATTTTGTATCACCAACACCTGGGCACAAAGAAGGTGCTACACAAATATTTTTGGTATGCATGAATAAATAAATGCTTAGGAGAACTGGATTTGGTATTGGTCTCTACTACTGACTCATTCAAGGGTACAGAGCAAGTCATGTCAAGTATCTGAGTCCCAATTTCTTAATTTGTGTCATGGAGATAACAATCCCAACCAATTATTTTACAAATAAAATGGAATGATTTGTGTGAAAACAATGCCATGCTCCCACAATACAAAACCACATGCCCCACATAAAACTAGCAAGGAAATAAAGAGGCCTGAGCCACAGGGACAGTATTCTGAACGGGGGGAGATAATGTCCTTGACAGCCTGAGTAGTTTTAATTGTAGATACTAAATCAGTACAGGATTTTACCAAGCAGGTGTCATCCTCTCTGCCATATGGCATGAGCCCCAGGGCCCCTCCTCCTCACCAAGGAACAACAGGCCTAAGGCTTTACTGCAGTCTCCTTTATAAGACCTCTCTGACATCTTTCTCAGTTCCCTGCCACAGTGAAAAGAATGCTGGATGGGGACTCAGAAAACCCTAGATCTAATCTGGTTCTGCCACAATAGCAATTATGAGCCTTCAGGAAAGTCTGTTTTGTCACCAGCAAAGAGGGGAGGATAATACTTTCTTCACAAGGTAATTGTAAGGACTAATTATTCTAATATACATAAAGTTATTAACACAGTGCCTGGCACATGTTAGCTACTCAATAAATAATAGCTGTTACTCCTCCTATAAAAACATAAAGACATTTGAGCCACAAAGCTAAGCTCAGCTTTGTTCAGACCCCTTCTTCAATAAGTTACAGTTCAGCAATGGGGAGAAACTCCCAAAGATCTCAACATTTGCACATTCTTCCCCATCTTTTAATTCCATCTCTTCCATTTGATGAAAGAGTGGATCAGGGGAAAGTGACATAGACCGCAGATCAGATACCTTATTGTTATTAACCCTTCTTGATTTCAGTTTTATCATCTACGAAACAAAGATAATAAACCACCTCACTAAATTCCAGTGAAGATTAAAAGAGATATTGAATAAAAAAAGGACCTGGTATGCCACAAGGCATTAGATATGTGAATACTTTTGATAATTGATAAGTGTATAAATGACTCAGAGTAAACTTGCGCACTTCTGGAAGCATGATTCAAAGTATTTGGATGGTTACTCAGTATTGTATTAGAACGTACGACCCCCACTTAAAATTTTTCAATAGCTTCTCATTACCTTAAAGTCATAACTCCTATATGATCAGACCTGTCTACCCTCCTCATCACCCACCTCTAGTCCCTTCACACTTCACATTCCAATCATAACAAACCACTTGCAGTTCTCTGTGTAAGCCTACCTCATGAACCTTGTTACCTTAGCACATGCTAATTATTCTGTCTGCAATACTCTCATCTCTCCTTAATTCTCAACCTAAATAACTCATTTAGCTCAGACTCTACCATCAAGAAGCCTTCCTTATACATCCAACCTTTCATTCAGCAAATTGTTCCTTACCAGATACATAGATCCAGCAATTAACAAGTCAGACACAGCCCCTGGCCTCATGAAGTTTTAGCATGCTGCACTGTAACTGTTTGTGCCTTCATGTTGTTCAAAAGATCAGGAGATTCTTAGGAGTTGGGACAATGCCTGACTCATCCCAATATTGTCACTTCTCCACACAGGACCTGGCAAAGTGTAGGGACTTTGCAAATGTTTAGTAAATCAATATGATTTAGTAAATCCATATAATTACCACCTTCGTACAAGAGACAGTATCAGGTATAAAGAAGAGCAGTATTCTTTTTAATGGCTGAGTAATATTCCATTATATATATTACCACATCTTCTTTGTCCTCTGTCAATGGACATTTAGATTGCTTCCATGTCTTGGTTATTGTAAACAGTGCTGCAATGAACACCGGGGTGCACGTATCCTTTCGGACCATGTTTTCCTCAAGATACATGTCCAGGAGTGGGATTGCAGGATCATATGGTAGCTCTATTTTTAGTTTTTTAAGGAACCTCCATACTGTTCTCCATAGTGGCTGTACCAATTTAGATTCCTAGCAACAGTGCAAGAGGGTTCCCTTCTCTCCACACCCTCTCTAGCATTTATAGTTTGTGGATTTTTGATGATAGCCATTTTGACTGATGTGAGGTGATATTTCATTGTAGTTTTAATTTGCATTTCTCTAATAATTAGTGATATTGAACATCTTTTCTACAGATTGTCATACTGAGTGAAGTATGTAAGGCAGAGAAAGAGAAATATTGTATGATATCACTTACATGCGGAATCTGAAAAGAAATGATACAAATGAACTTCTTTACAAAACAGAAACAGACTCACAGACTTCGAGAATGATCTTATGGTTACAGGGTTGGGGGGAGGCAGGGGGGAGTGATAGTTAGGGAGTTTGCAATTGACATGTACACACTGCTATATTTAAAATAGATAACCAACATGGACCTATTGTATAGCACAGGGAACTCTGCTCAATATTATGTAACAACCTAAATGGGAAAAGAATTCAAAAAATAATAGATACATGTATGTGTGCATATATATATATATAACTAAATCACTTTGCTGTACACCTGAAACTAACACAACACTGTTAATCAACTCTACTCCAATATAAAATAAAGTTAAAATAAAAAATAGCAGTATTCTCTCAGTTATGTCACAGCTTATAAGACCTTTTCAAATACATCCACATCTCGTCTTATCTGCGCTGAAAAACAGAACTTGTAAGTTGAGAGAGACAGAGGGATCCTTGAGGTCCTTTAATCTTACTTTCTACCCAATTCATCAATGGTTCCTATAATATCCCTTCAAGTGACAGGACATGCACAACAACTTCGGAATGAATGACTTTGAATTCATAGAATCCACTCCCTTCAACAAGTAGTCCTCATCCTAGTTTTGTAGACCCAACAAACCCAAAAGAAGGAATTCTCTTCTAAATTCAGTTATTTGAAGACATGTCAGGAAAGGCAAAGTGTATTACGCTCACTTTATTGATGAAAACACTGAAGCTCAGAAAGGCAAATTGGCTTTGCTAATGTTCAGATCTATAAATGAAAAACTGAGTCCAGCAGCCAGTTCTTCTGGTTCCAAGGTTAGGATTTCTACAACATTAATAAACTAAAGCTGGAAGGGATGCCTACCGTTTATTAAGTCCAAGTCCTTTACTCTGAGGCCCAGGGTGGGAGAGTGACCAAGACGAGTACCCCCCAGCCCAGGCTCTGCATCTACCACACTGACTTGATCCCTAAAAATCATACCTGCCCACATCAGAATAGAGGAAATAAAGCTTACCAAAGTGTTAGAAGGACTACAATCCTCAGCTAATTCACCTCCAAAGGAAAAAAGACACTGGATTTAGTCAGTAAACAATTACAGTTAATCCTTTCTTGAGAGCTAAGGAAGCCTATTCAGTCAAGCACTTGCTAGGCTCAGAGAATAATCATCATAGTGTTATTGGTACTATAGGCCCAACAGCGTGCTAAACACGTTATACACATTACCTCCTCTAATCCTCACTACAGCTCTCAGTACTATTATTATGTCTACTTTTATAGATTTGGAAACTGAGGTTCAGGGAAGTTAAGTAATTTGCCCAGTAGTTATTTAACACATGGATTGGTAGGAATCAAGAGTTGAATCCTGGTGTACTTCTAAACACTATGCTAGAACTGTATCCATATCAACAACTGCATCATCTTCAGGCCTCAATGGCCAAAGAGATTTCCTGCATTATAAGTGAAAGGGAAAGAATTCATGGCTGGCACTGTGCTGAGCCACCCATAACAAATGATGACCAGTTTTTAGAGAGGACCCTTCTACATCCATGTCTATTCCCCACAGGGAGAGAAAGACTAAGCCTTAGGAAAAGAGAGGCTTTAATCATCTCAAGTTTAACCAAAGGCAGGGTCTTATTTTCTAAGAATAGATCCAACTTCCTGAAAGCAGATAATTACCATAGTTTACCGATTCTTAGATGTATATTTTTTCCACATTAACACGTCTGAAACAGAGATTTGTCCTACAATCAAAGGCATTCCATGGTTCAACTATTTTTCTTTAATGGCATATAAAATAATGGTGCATTTTACAATGAATGATAGCTTAGATTTGATGAAATATGAAACATAGATCCAATGGAGATCATAGCAAAAACATAAGTTTAAAGACCAAGTATTGTGTTTCTTTTTATTCTTTAATTCCTAAAGGTCTAAGAAGAAACTGACTTCACCAGTTCATTACCAATGGAATTAAGGAGGAGAAAAGTCTACCAAATTCAACCTATTTCTCAACAAGAACCAAGCCCAAAGAATGTCCAAGATCCCAATTCCATCAGATAAGAAATTACCAGGTACAGCTTTTTGGTCCGATGACAAATCAAATCATGAATACATAAACTGTGACAATAAGTTCTTAAAATAAACCTTGAACATCCATCTGTACCTTGGAGAAATCAATTCAGGATTGATTCACATTTTTTTCTTGTCCAAAAGTGCATCACCTTAGACAGAACAAAGTATAATACTACGCCTTCATCTTGGGCACTGGATATTCTGGTATTAAATATGTCACCGCTCTATAAAAGGCAGGTAAGCACTGCTCTTTTTAAACATGATTTACAATTTCTATGTATCAAAATCACATTCCATGGCCCAGAATGACAGAACAGAAAGTACTTTCAATCCCTTCATTTTATAAATGAATAAACTAAGGTTCAGAAGAAAAGAAACTGGTACAAGGTTACATAAATCAGTGGCAAAGTAGGGCTAAAACCCAGAACCTTGGGTTGTCTGTCTAGTTTAGGTTTTGCTTATCACATTAGCTACTAATTGGTACAGAATATAAAGTGCTAAAAGAAATAGGAAACGCGACAAAAATTGGCATGAAGGATCGTGCTTGATTATAGACAGCAAACTGTTTAAGGGCCCAAGTTGAAAACACCCTTCCATCACATATCAGTTGAGTCGCTCTGAGAAAGTCACTTACTTTCCCGGAGCCTAATTAATTTGTCTGAGTCTGCAAAATCGGGATAATAATCCTTTCCCTACCAATCTCTCAAGGCCATCATGAGAATCAAATGAGATAACTCATGTGTAATCACATATAAATTGAAGTAGTTTTATCATAATTAGTAGTATGAGAAGAGGGGAAAGTTAGCCCTGGACTTCCAACTTCTAGAAAATTAAAAATCCTTCACATGTGCGCATGCACACACATGCACACATACACACATGCACATATACACGTTTGCACAAATTTATACACACAGAAGTAGCTGTATGGGCACATATCTATACATATACACTCAATGTTATTCATTTATGCATGCACAGATGAACATACACAGAATTACCTGAATGTGTATATCTATACCCATATTTAGTCATAAATACTTAAATGGACTTTAATTCCAAACATAGGCAAACCCACAGAGCTATGCTTCCATATACATAAATGGCATTTGTACATATCTACACACATACACACAAAAACAGACTCTTCCAAAGACTTGGCCGCTGAGGCTTTCAAAGCCATCTTCTAATCTGTTGTCTCCATGACAAACTTTATAAAACACAAGCCTTCATCTCCTGACCAGAAAACTTTGCTACCCAGCACCCCTCAACCCCAATGACTCCTTGGAATGATCCAGGCCTTCAATGAAAGAAGTGAGACAGACCCAGCAGGCCAGATGTCAGGAAGGAAATATGCTAGGATCATGCATGACCCTCTCCAGGGCACCACTATGCAGCATGAGCAAAGCTGCAGTCTGTCATCCTCACCATCTGTGCCCTTTGCTGCAAGCCAGATACTTGCTGGGGAAAGCATCCTTCAAAATTAGCTAGTTTCATCCTGGCTCTCACCTTCCCCAACAATACTGCCCTTTGAAAGAGACAGCATGAACACCAGAAAAAGCACCGGACTCAGAGTTAAGACCAGTGGTTAAGAGATCACTAATTTAGCCACATTAGAAAGGCATTTTGGGCTCTAATGTTTGCAAAACAAGGGGAAATTGGAAGTGGTATATACTAAAGATACTTCTTGCCCTAACATTCTAAGATGCTATATAAAAGGCAAGTTTCCAGAAATGTAGGCCTTCCTATGACTTGCCTAAGAAAAGAAAAATCTCTCTGCTATGGAAGGAGGTGCTCCAAATAGAGTTACTAGAAGCAAGTGGTAAACTGAAAAGGTACTGGTCTAGGAATTAGGAGACCTGGACTCTAATCCCAATTTTGCAATTAAAAACATTCTGAAAAACATAGTCCCTTATATATAGAGAGAGAGAAAGAGTATACCTAAAGAACATTTATTATTACTGGCCTATTTTTCATTTGATAAAAATCAGTTTCTTGAGGAAGAAATTGGGTTTGCCTACTTAAAAGATACACATTAAATGTCATCACATAATTAATATTGAAAACAAAGTTTATAATGATGGCTACATTCCCATGGTTCTGTTTTACAACCTATAAAGAACTGGGACTTCCCTGGTGGTGTGGTGGTTAAGAATCCAACTGCTAGTGCAGGGGACACAGGTTCGAGCCCTGGTCCAGGAAGATCGCACATGCAGCAGAGAAGCAAAGCCCGTGCACCAGAACTACTGTGCCTTTGCTCTAGAGCCTACAAGCCACAACTACTGAGCCCACGTGCCACAACTACTGAAGCCCGTGTGCCTAGAGCCCGTGCTCCGCAACAAGAGAAGCCACCGCAATGAGAAGCCCGTGCACGGCAAAGAAGAGTAGCCCCTGCTCACCACAGCTAGAGAAAGCCCACGAGCAGCAACGAAGACCCAACACAGCCAAAAATAAATAAATATATATATTAAAAAATAAAAAGAACTTCTACATCAGTGAGCTCATTTATCTGCACTACAGACTCTGGAGATTGGAATTATTCCCATTTTGAACTTCGAAGAAATGAAGTGACAGTTAGAACCTACTGAGTGTCAGAATCTACATCTTCTAGCACAAAGTCTACGTTCTAAATATACAAAATACACTACTTTTAAAAAACCTGCAGTTTCAGGGGATTCCTTGGCGGTCCAGTGGTTAGGACTCTGCCTTCACTGCCGAAGGCCCAGGTTCAATCCCTGGTTGGGGAACTAAGATCTCACAAGCTGCACAGCACAGCCCCCCAAAAAATTAACAAAATAAAATGAAATAAAATACCTGCAGTTTCAGAGTAAAGACTCCATTTGATGCAAAAACCCATCATCTTGGCTCTCAAATTCCAACATTCCATCTCAGTGAACGTGCCATCTCCATTCTTTCCGATACTTTCTTCCTCCACCCCACACCAATAGGCATCTACTAAGATGAAAACCTCTTCTTTCCTAGACTGCCCTGAACACAATCCCCATACCTGTAAAGCTCTGGCTGTTGGAGGTCTTCTTCAAGTTATAAAATTCCAATACACCCAGGACAGCCTGCGGGTTTTTCTTCTGCTCTGACTTAGTGATATTTGATGTCTGAAGCAAGCGGGCCCACTGCTCTGGCATCCCCTACAAGAGAGACATGCAAGGCTGTCAACAAGGCATAATCACAGGGGATCCTGAATGAAATTCAGAACTAACTCTGATAACTGATGGCAGCTAAAGATGGCTTTAGTCATTCCTTTCTCTCTCTGCCCTCAGAGTTCCACACTGGTCTCTCTTATAACACATCTCTTACTATATCTGTCATTTCTTGTGGTATTTGCCCCTTCACCAGGCTATTCCTCCTTTACAGCAGGAATCATGTCTGATTTGTCTCTGGATCATCAGTGCCCAGCACAGAGTCTGACACCAAGGGGCCACTTAACCGAGGTCTATTTAAGGAATGGAGATTCAAAGGCTTCTCTAGTACAGTTCTGGAGGGGAGGAACGTGTTCCTCTCATTACTATAAGAAGATAGTAATGAGGGTCTCGGGCAAAGATAGAGGCATCAGGCAGTCTGGAAAGGATTAAATCTAACAGTGCATAGCCAGAACTCTGAAAGACCAAAGGTCTTTCTGTGACCCAGGACTTACTGTAAACTCGCCTGTGACAGCATCAAAACCAACGTGAGGGCTTCCCTTGTGGCGCAATGGTTGAGAGTCTGCCTGCTAATGCAGGGGACATGGGTTCGAGCCCTGGGCTGGGAGGATCCCACATGCCGCGGAGCAACTAAGCCCGTGCGCTACAGCTACTGAGCCTGCGCATCTGGAGCCTGTGCTCCGCAACAAGAGAGGCCGCGATGGTGAGAGGCCCGCGCACCGCGATGAAGAGTGGCCCCCACTTGCCACAACTAGAGAAAGCCCTCGCACAGAAACGAAGACCCAACACAGCAAAAATAAATTAATTAATTGGTAAACTCCTACCCCCAACATCTTCTTTAAAAACAAACAAACAAAAATGTGAATCGTGTACTCACAATCTGAAGGAAGAGAAATCTGACTGTTCCTTCTCCTGCCTTTTTTTTTTTCCTGCAAGAGAAACAGGGAAAAGTAGATAAATCCAGGACATTATTATATTTTTAGGCTTATTTAGCTATTTGTTGAGCTCTTAACTCCTTTAGAGGCCAAGGACTGTGATTAAAAATTCACATGTGTATTTACAGAGCTCAGTGTTGGATCTAAGTTGGAGTAGACGGAGTAGTAAATTAAGCCATGATTAAAGGCTTTTCATTGATCTAAAGTAAGGGAGGGGCAGAAGGAACTGTCATCAGAGTTAATAGCCTTGGTTCTACCACTGAGTCAGTTGATCCTGACTCATTAGTGGTAGGTCAAGTCACTTCCTCTCTCTGAACCCTGGTTTCCTCATCTGCAAAACAAGAAGACTCAAATAGATGGTCTATAAAGACCTTTCCAGCCCCGGACATCTTACATTCTATGAGCTTCTATAAGCTGCATCCCACCATTTTGGTCCTTGATTATGGGCCATTGTAAGGTTCTCTAAATTACAGCATTTTAGATTTGGAACTTGTTTTAATAATATGAATCGCTAATATCATCATATCAGGTGTTCAGTAGACAGTGATTCAAGTTCTTCACATGTATTAACTTGCTTCAGCCTCACAGCAACCGTACCAATTAGATACTATCATCCTTATTTTGCAGATAAAGAAACTGAAGCACAGAGATTCAGTGACTTGTCCACAATCACATGATTAGTAATTGGCAGTAGCCAGACCCAAACCCAGGCAGTGTGGCCCAGAGCCTGAGCTCTAACCACTATGCTATGCTGCCTCTCTTGCTAGGACCCTAAAGAATCATGAAGTCCAAATACTTGTAGTCATCCCTCTCCCATCAAGAGTCTTGCATACAGTAGATGTTCACTAAGGTCCTGATGACCTGACAGGAAAAACGTCCAATATTTAAGGAGCTGTATTACTGAAGTACCCTTGTTAGGGGATGAATTGTGTTCCCCCAGATTCCTATGCCGTAACTCCCAGTACCTCACAATGTGATCTTATTTGGAAAGAGGGCCTTTGCAGATATAACTAGTTAAGTTATAATTAGGTCATACTGGAGTAGGGTGGGCCCCTAATCCAATAATTCTGGTGTCCTTATTAGAAAAAAAATTTGGAGACAGATGCACACAAGAGAACATCTTAAGATAAAGGCAGAGATCAGAGCAATGTTTCCTCAAGCCAAGAAACACCAAAGATTGCCAGAAAGTCACTAGAAGCTAGGAGAGAGGCATGGAATAGATTTTTCCTCACAGGTCTCAGAAGGAACCAACCCTACAAACACCTTGATCTTGGGCTTCTAGCCTCCAGAACAGAAACAATACATTTCTGTTGCTTAAGCTCCTGGTTTGTGGTAATATGTTGCAGCAGATCTAGCAAACTAATATAACTCTCTTCCAACTAAAAAGAGTTTCAGGTTCTTGCTATTATCTAGACCTCAGCAAGCACCTGCAAATGCAACCCAGCTGAAACAGGCTTAAATACCTTCCAAGGCTCAGCCTGATAATCTTTCTTCCTAGATGGGGACCTACAGAGCCAAGATTTTAAACATCTGTAGAAACCCTCCCCCTTCCTTCAGCCAAGGTTCTTCTTCCTTCAATGTCCTAGGGAAGAGGTAGAGGACAGGACCATGTGGTCTAAACTTGCAGAGAACTCCCTACATATCACCTAGGGTTACTGGTTTCAGAGGGTAACTGCAAAAGCTACCATTTATGAAGCTATTAGTATGTGCCAGGCATGCATTAAGAATTTTGTATGTGTTATTTCACTGAATACTCATGAAATGCTGCAAAACAGATATTAATATCCCCATTTCATAGTACTTATTTTTAATAATTTGCTTGACCATTCCTGAGTATCAGTGACAAGCATGACCTGAAAGTATCCAACTTGCCATATACTCAAACCAGAAACACATTGCAGGCCTATGAGGCAAGACCAGAATATCCCCTCTTTAATGCAAGTGAGCGAGGAAAGGCCAGGAGCCCTGAGCCTCTGGTCTTCCCCACTACCAATCTCCCAAGAAAACCTCCAGAGTTTCTCCTTGTAGGAGAAGTTATTCTCCACACTATCACAATCATGTCACAAAATCCTTGGCTCCATGACAAGCTAGACATTTTCCCTCCTAGAAATGCCCAGGACCATACACCAGCAAGGCTCAGCGTTAAAGAATGGAAGCCCCAAATTCACCTCTAAGAGAATTCAGTGAGGGCTTCCCTGGTGGCGCAGTGGTAGAGAGTCCGCCTGCCGATGCAGGAGGCGCGAGTTTGTGCGCCGGTCCGGGAAGATCCCACATGCCGCGGAGCAGCTGGGCCCGTGAGCCATGGCCGCTGAGCCTGCGCGTCCGGAGCCTGTGCTCCGCAACGGGAGACGCCACAACACTGAGAGGCCGGCGTACCGCAAAAAAAAAAAAAAAAAAAAAAGAATTCAATGAGCAGTATCTGGGCTGGGGTAAGACAGGGGCTGAATGCCAGGCTTGTCTGGGCCTATCCTTGGAGTTCATATTAAAAGTATAGGCTAAAGCCCATGGCCTAAAATAAGGCTCCCAAATCCACAGTTAAGGCCCCAGTGCCCAGGAAGAGCTGGACTGCATTTACATGAGCCACTTATTCTGTAACACTTGTTCTATTGCCCTTCCAGGTTGAAATGTCTGAGCCTCACTACCAGACTGAATATTCCTACAGGCCAAAGAAATTATCAGTATGTCACCGGCAAAGCCCATTAACAATTTGCAGGAAACAAACATAGAATCGGGTAATAAAGTCTAACCTTTTTTTTCCCTTTGTGCTGCTTAGTCTAGCTTCACTTGCTCATTGGGTACCGTGTGCAGAAGCCCTGCACCAAGCCCTTCAGACCAAAGCTCCTAGTGGGAAACGGCTGGTCCCGACACCGCAGCTCCGCAGGGCCACGGGCAGAAGCTCTGGCAGGACACCGCATTCAAGATGGCAGCGATGGGCCGCGAACCGAGACGCTGCGCCTGCCTCTGCAATCTTAAGCCTGAGCAGCGCAGCAGTGCCCGCCCACAAGGACTCCTCCCCCTTCCCTGCTGAGAAGAACCCTATAAAGCAGCCCCGCCCACCGCCTTTCAGCTGAAGCAGGGGCTCTAGAGCACAGGCTCACACCTCTCCATGCATTGATCAAAGATTAAAACTTTCCTTGGCTTCTAAACCAAACTCAGTCTCATTCTGTTGGCTCAAATGACACTGGGCAGGAGGACCCTTGTTGGGGCCTGACTCAAAAGGGTCAGTAACAAGTATACCCCCTAGCACTTTAGATTTACATTTCATAATAATTACAATGATCACCTTCATCTGTGTCGTGCTCTCGTTTACATTTCATAATAATTACAATAATCACCTTCATCTGTGTCATGCTCTCGTTCACATTTCATAATAATTACAATGATCACCTTCATCTGTGTCGTGCTCTCGTTTACATTTCATAATAATTACAATAATCACCTTCATCTGTGTCATGCTCTCGTTTTGACAAAGCACTTTCACATACCGTAGTTCATTCGCACCTCAAAACAACTGTGTGACCACAGGGCAGTGATTATGGTGCCCAGTTGACAGAAGAACCAGAGGTCCCAAGAAATTAAGTAGCCTGCTCCAGTTTACATAGCAAGTTAGCAGCAGATCTGGGGCCAGGACTGAGGCCTTCGGACTCCCACCCCCAAGGCCTTTGTATTCAGTCATTCTGCCTCCTCTGGACAGCTGCTGCTCATGATGATGTTATTTCTCCTCTCTCTCCCAATGCATTCCACTCACCAAGTCATTAATGATTTTATCTTCTATACAGTGATCAAATTTACCCACTTTTCTCTGTCACCGTGGCCACCACCCTATTTCAGCCATTGTTATCTGTGGCCTGAATCATTCTAACAATAACCTGTCACCTGCATTCTGGTCCCCTCCAACGGAAACAGCTGCCAGGGTGATCTATAGCCTTGCTATCAAAGCAGCAACAGTATCACTTGGGAGACTGCTGGAAATGTGGAATCCCAAGCTCCACCCCAGACCTACTGAATCAGAATCTGAATTTTAATAAGATCCCAAATGATCCATGTAACTTTTACATGTGCATGTAAAAGTTTGAGAATCAAGAGAATGTGAAGAAAAACCAGAGACAGGAAGAAAATATTTGCAAAAGATACACAGTTGGCCCTCCATATCCATGGATTCTTTATCCATGGATTCAACCAACTGTGGATCAAACATATTTGGAAAAATATCCAGAAAGTTCCAAAAATCAAAACTTGAAATGCTGCACTGGAAACTATTTACATAGCATTTACATTGTAGTTACAACTATTTACATAGCATTTACACTGTAATCGTTATTATAAGTAATCTAGAGATGATTTAAAGTATATGTATAGGTTATATGCAAACGCTATGCCATTTTATATAAGGGACTTAAACGTCCATGGATTTTGGTACCTGTGTGGTCCTGGAACCAATCCCTCATGGATACTAAGGGAAGACTCTATCTTATAAAGGACTATTATCCAAAATGTACAAAGAACTCTTAAAACCCAGCAAGAAGAAAACAAACCACCTGATTAATAAAATGGGCAAAAGATCTGAACAGACACCTTACCAAGAAGATATACAGTTGGAAAAAATGCTCAACATCGTATGTCATTAAGGAACTGCAAATTATAACAACAGTGAAATACCACTTCACACCTATTAGAATGGTCAGCATCCAAAACTGACAACACCAGATGCTGACAAGGATGTGGAGCAATAAGAACTTTCATTCATTGCTGATGGGAACGCAAGATGGTTCAGTCCCTCTGGAAGACAAGTTGGCAGTTTCTTACAAAATTAAACATACTTTTACAATACAATCCAGCAATCACACTCCTTGTTATTTACCCAAATGAGCTGAAAACTATGTTCACAAACAAAAACTTGCACACGGATGTTTATAGCAACTTTATTAATAATTGTCAAAACTTGGAATCAACCAAGATGTCCTTCAGTAGGTGAATGAATAAATAAACTGTGGTACTTCCAGAAAATGAAACATTATTCAGCACTAAAAAGAAAGGAGCTATCAAGCTATAAAAAGACAATGAGAAACCTAAAATACATATTAAGATCAGTGGTTTCCATGGGTTAGGGGGGAAGGAGGGATGAATTGGTGGAGTACAGAGGAACTGTAGGGCAGTAAAACCTATTCTCTATGATACTATAATGGTAGATACCTGTCATTATACATTTCTCCAAACCCACAGAATGTACAACCTGTGTAAAATGTTGTAACCCTAATGTAAAATATGGTCATAAATTGAATATGATGTATTGATGTAGGTTCATCAATTGTAACAGATATGCCACCCGAGTGCAGGATGTTGGTTGTGGGGCAGGTTGTGCATACGTGTGGGCAGGAGGTTTATAGGAAATCTGTGTACTTTCCACTTAATTTTACTGTGAACCTAAAACTGCTCTAAAAAATAAGCTATTTAGGGCTTCCCTGGTGGCGTAGTGGTTGAGAATCTGCCTGCTAATGCAGGGGACATGGGTTCGAGCCCTGGGCTGGGAGGATCCCACATGCCGCGGAGCAACTGGGCCCGTGAGCCACAACTACTGAGCCTGCGCGTCTGGAGCCTGTGCTCCGCAACAAGAGAGGCCGCGATAGTGAGAGGCCTGCGCACCGTGATGAAGGGTGGCCCCTGCTTGCCACAACTAGAGAAAGCCCTTGCACAGAAACGAAGGCCCGACACAGCAAAAATAAATTAATTAATTAATAAACTCTTTCCCCCAACATCTTCTTTAAAAAAAGAAAAGCTATTTAACAAATAGATTGGGAAGCTCTGCTCTGCAGACTTGTATCCTCTCCTTCATCTCCCACTACTTATGCTTCATACACTCTACACCCACTACACTGAACAGTGATGGTTCACCAAACATAATGGGCTCTTTCACATCCCTTCAGCTTGTCTCAAGTTGCTCCCTTTGCCTGTGAATCCTGCCTTTCTCTTTCCCTTCCCTTGCCGCCTCACCACACAAGCCCTTTTATTTATCCTTGTCAGGTCTCAGCTTAAAGGTCATCCCTTCTGTGAGGTCCTCCCTGATCTCTAGTTTGGGCCGTTCTTCACCGTCTCCTCCTCAGACTCCAGTATGGTCTCCCGCAGCACCATACTAGTAATTGTCTGTTTTAAGGGTTTATCTTCCCAGCTAAACTGAGTTCCAAGTGCAGGGGCCACATACAATTTACCATGAATCCCCAGCGGCTAGCAAGGGTCTGGCATAAACCAGGTGCTCAGACAATGAATGAAGAAAGGAATAAATGACCAGGCCCCAAACTCAACCTGACAAGGAGTCTAAGGAATCAGCCTAAGACATGCAAATTCTCTCCAGAGCAGGAATAAAGGTTTCATTTTTACCAGCTCTGACCTGACCTACACAATCCTGTTTTAAAACCTGCTCTATGGGAGCTTCGCACACTGGCCAAAAGATATTCTGAAGTCCTTGTGCCTCCAGGGACCCAGCACAACCCTGATGAAAGGCAGCAAAATGGGGGGACAAACAAGAAGATCTAGAGTCCAGGCCAGTTTTGCCTCTACCACACCATATAGTCCAGGTGTTCATCTCTCTTATCTGAACCATGGAAAGAATGGACTAGATGATTTTTTTATTATTGAAGTAAATTGACTTACAATATTAGTTGCAGGCCTACAACAAAGTGATTCCATATTGTTACACATTACAAAATGATCACAACAATGAGTCTGGTTACTATCTGTCACCATACAAAGTTATTACAATATTATTGACTATATCCTCTAGGCTGTACATTACATCCCCAGGACTTACGTATTGTAAGTAATCTATCTGGTCTAATGTGTCATTTAAGGCCAGTGTTTCTTTATTGATTTTTCTGTCTAGATGATCTGTCCATTGAGATAAGTGGGGTGTTAAAGTCCCTTACTATTACTGTGCTACTGTCAATTTCTCCCTTTATGTTTGTTAATATTTGCTTTATGTATTTAGATGCTCCTATGTCAGGTGCATATATATTTAGAATTGTTATACCTTCTTGTTAGATTGATTCTTTTTTTTATATTTCACTTAATTTTTATTCTCAAATTACCTATTTTTATTCAATGTGTCAATAATAGTTTAAATTTATTGATGTATTTATGAAGCTTTATGCTCATTATTTCTTTTTGAATCTCATTCCTTTATTCTAGCTCAAGCTTTGTCTCCTGAAATGTAACCATTTGATATAGATTTTTTAACATCTTTATTGGATATAATTGCTTTACAATGGTGTATTAGTTTCTGCTTTATAACAAAGTGAATCACCTATACATATACATATATCCCCGTATCTCCTCCCTCTTGCGTCTCCCTCCCACCCTCCCTATCTCACCCCTCTAGGTGGTCACAAAGCACCAAGCTGAGCTCCCTGTGCTATGTGGCTGCTTCCCACTAGCTACCTATTTTACATTTGGTAGTGTAGATTGATTCTTTTATCATTATATAATGTCCATCTTTGTCTCGTTACAATTTGTCCTTATACGTGTCGCTACCCTTGCGTTTTTTGTTTCCATTTGCATGCAATAACTTTTTTCCATTACCTCACTTTAGGCTGTGTCTTTAGATCTGAAGTCAGCTCCTTATAGGCAGCATATATATGAGTCTTGTTTTTTTAATCCATTCAGCCACTCTGTCTTTTCACTGGAGCATTTAGTCCATTTACATTTAAATTGATAAGTATGTACTTATTGACATTTTATTCATTGTTTTCTGGGGTTTTTTTTAGTACTTTTTATTCCTCTCTTCTTCTTTTGCTCGCGTTCCCTGTGGTTTAGTGTTATGTGTGGATTCCTTTCTCTTTTTTCTGTGTATCTATTATAGATTTTGGATTGTGGTTACATTGAGGTTCTTATATAACAACATATATGTATATATAGTGCTGACCTTAAGGTGATGATCTCTTAAGTTCAAATGCATTCCAACAAGCCTGCATTTTTACCCTGCCCACTTTAATTTTTTTTACATAATATTTTATTCCTTTGGTTTTATGTGTCCCTTAACCTCTTACTGACTGTGGATATAGTTGATTTTACTATTGATACTTTTGTCTTTTAATCTTCCTACTAGCTATAAGGGGTTGATCTATTACTTTTACTGTATGTTTGCCTTTGCAAATGAGATTTTTTTTTCTTGCTTAATTTTTATGTTTCTACTTGTGGTCTTTTTTTCCACTTAGAGAAGTCCCTTTAACATTTCTTGTAAAGCTGGTTTAGTGGTGCTAAACTCTTTTAGCTTTTCTCATCTGTAAAACTCTTTATTTCTCCTTCAAATTGGAGTGAAGGCCTTACCAGGCAGAGTATTCTTGGTTGTAGTTTTTTTCATTTCATCATTTTGAATACATAGTGCTACTCCCTTCTAGCCTGCAAAGTTTCTACTGAAATTCAGCTGGTAGTCTTTGGGAGTTCCCTTGTACATAGCTAGATGCTTTTCTCTTGCTGTTTTTAAGAATCTCTATATTTAAATATTTTGGCCATTTTAATTACAATATGTCTTGGTGTGAACCTCTTTGGGTTCATCTTGTCTGGGACTCTCTGTGCTTCCTGGACCTGGATGTCTGTTCCTTTCCCCAAGTTAGGGAAGTTTTCAGCTATTATGTCTTCATGTAACTTCTCTGCCCCCTCTTCTCTCTTTTCTTTTCCTGAGACCCCTATAATGTGACTGTTAGTGTGCTTGATGTTTTCCCAGAGGTCTCTTAAACTATTCGTATTTTTTAAAACTCTTTTTATTCTTTCTGTCCAGCTTGAGTGATTTCCACTCTTCTGTCTTCCAGTTCACTAATCTTTTCCTCTGTATCATCTATTCTACTGTTGCTTCCTTCTTGTGCATTTTTTTTTTTTTTTTTTGCGGTACGCGGGCCTCTCACTGTTGTGGCCTCTCCCACTGCGGAGCACAGGCTCCGGACGCGCAGGCTCAGCGGCCATGGCTCACGGGCCCAGCCGCTCCGCGGCACGTGGGATCTTCCCGGACCGGGACACGAACCTGTGGTCCCCTGCATCGGCAGGCGGACTCTCAAGCACTGCGCCACCAGGGAAGCCCCTTTGTGCATTTTTTATTTCAGTTACTGTGTTCTTCAGCTCTTTTGGTTCTTCTTCATATTTTCTAGGCCTTTGTTAAACTCTCGCTGTGTTCATCCATTCTTTTCCCAAGTTTGTTGTGCAGCTCTATGATCTTTACCTCGAACCCTTTATTGGATTGATTGCTTATCTCCACTTCACTTAGTTTTTCTTCTGGGGTTTATCTTGTGTCTTCATTTGGAATGTATTCCTCTGTCTACTCATTTTGCCTAATTCTCTGTGTTCTTTTCTATGTATTACATAGGTCTGTTACACTTCCCAGTTTTGGAGAACTGACCTTATGGAGGAGATGTCCTCTGGGGTTCCCCTCTGGTCACCAGAGCTAAATGCTACAGGGGTGCCCCAATGTTGGTTTTGTGGGTCCTACTTTCATGACAAGGCTGACTATTGTGCATGCACTGGTGTGTGGGGCTGGACTCTGGCCCAGCTGGCTGTGAGGACCTGCTTCCTTCAGTGGCTGTCAGTTACAGGAGGCAGGGCCTTGTCCTAGCCTGGCTGGCTTGCAGACCAGGGGATTCTGGGTCTTGTTCCGACCTGCTGCTGGGCAAGGCCAGGTCCGATTGTGGCTGCCTTTGTGGCCATGTGGTCCCAGAGACCATGTCTGCCTGCTGGTGGGTGGAGCTGGGTCCTGGGATGGCTGGCTGTGGGGCTCTGGAGGTCTTGTAGCTGGTGTCAAGACCCAGGAGGGCTCCAGGGCTGGTGCCAGCACACAAATGGGTGAGGTCAGGTTACTCTCCAGCTTTCTGTTTGGCCTTGGGGGTCATGGACCTGGTGCTGGTACACTGACTGTGGGCACATTCCTGGCACTAACAGGCTAGGGGGAGGACTCCAAAATGGTGCTTGCCAGCACCAGTGTCCTTGTGGTATGATGAGCTCCCCAGATGGCTGCCACCAGAGTCTGTGTTCCCATGGGGTATCTCTGTTGCCTTCTGCCTCTCTGGGAGGCTCTCCAAGGTCAGCAAGTGGGTCTGACCCAGGCTCCTTTAAAATTACTGCCTCCGCTCTAGACTTGGAGCTTATGAGATTTTGTGCATGCCCTTTAAGAGCAGAGTCTGTTGCCTACAGCCCTCCACCCCTCCCATACAGAAGCTCCATTGGCTTTCAAATCCAGATATTTTGGGGGCTCATCTACCTCGTGCAAGACTCCTGGACTGGGGAGCCTGATGTGGGAATCAGACCCCTCGCTCCTTGGGGGACCCCTCTGCAATTGTGATTATTCTCCTGTTCGTGGGTGGCCTACCCAGGGGTGTGTGTCTTGACTACACTCATCTCCGCCCCTCCTACCCGTCTCATGGTGTTTCCTTCTTTATCTTTTCAGTCGTGGAAAATCTTTCCTGTGAGTCTTCCGATTGTTCTCATCGATGGTTGCTCTGTAAATTGTTGCAATTTTGGTGTGCCCGTGAAAGAAGGTGAGCTCAAGGTCTTCCTCCACCTTCTTGGCCTACCTGGACTAGACGATGTTAAGTGCCCTTCCAGCTCCTACTTTCTAAATGTCTGTGAAAACAGAAAGATCAGTACACTCAAAGCTCTGTAGCTGTATCTCTTCCTGACACAGCATCCCACAGTCTTTAACAGGTACTTCACACACATCATTTCATATAATCAACACAATCCTGAGGCTCAATTTTTACTTGGAGATTAGGAAGTTGAAGTATGGGCTTACCTACAATTATTTAAGTAACTGAAATTCACAATGTCTGGCATCACAGCCAAGGCCATTTATATTTCTACTACTTTAGCTCCCTTAAAAAAATTTCAAGTGGAGTCAAGAAAACATACTTTGGTATGATGAGAAGAAGAAATAACATTAAATAAGAACTTACCATGTATAAGATACCATTCACAACTATTTTCCAATCCTATGGGATACATTATTACTACTGTCATTTTACAGATAAGGAAACTAAAAAGCAGTTAAATAATTTGCCCAAGCTCATACAGCTAGTAAGAGCTGGAATTTGAACCCAGGTCTCATTCCTAAAGTCCCTTCCTCAATATCTTAATGAGAACTATTTGTCTACGTGCCAGTTGTTAGTGTTTAAGTTATTTATATAAGTGGCCATTTCCACTCCAGAAACAGCTGCTTTGAGAAAGGGAAAGCTAAGGGTGTATCAGGACCCAAATTAAGCTGTCATTTATGACATACGCGCATCTGTCTTACTCATAGCTAGAATACATGGGACATGCTACAGGGCTTTGGAATTGCTGTCTGTTCCTAAATTTCCTCTCATCTAGTCACTTAAAAGATTTTAGGGGGTTTCCCTCGTGGCGCAGTGGTTGAGAGTCCGCCTGCTGATGCAGGGGACACGGGTTCGTGCCCCAGTCCGGGAAGATCCCACATGCTGCGGAGTGGCTAGGCCCGTGAGCCATGGCCATTGAGCCTGCACGTCCGGAGCCTGTGCTCCGCAACGGGAGAGGCCACAATAGTGAGAGGCCCACATACCGCCAAAAAAAAAAAAAAAAAAAAGATTTTAGGAAAAAAAAATTATGTTTATGTTCTATTTAGATTTTTGTTTTATATTTATGTGCTTTATATTTTCATATTTTATTTCCATTATATGTTATTAATATACTGTGTAATATACAATCATAGGCGTGAAATGTCAAATACAAAAAATGCACAAAGAACTTTGGTAATAGTGATGTGAAAGAGAGTGGCTCAGAGGATGAAATAAGTGTATAGAAAATAGCCCCAGGGAAATGAAATCATTTAATGCATGAACAAACATATAGGGAAATGCTGAAGTTGGCTTTGCTTCCACAGGTCACTTTTCACCCCACAACCTTTGCATATACCTCCCAGATCCCCACCTCCAAGTTTTTGCTTACTTTTCCTTCTCCTTGCTTAGAATGTTGTTCCTTTCATTCTCCCTGTCAAACTCTCAACCACCATTTAAAGACTAGTTCAAGTGCCACTTCTCCCTGGAAGGATTTCCTGACCTCTCCTCTCTCTATGAATTCCCAAGACATGGAGTTTGCCAAACCACCATGCATTTAGTCATTTCCTGATTTGTATGATTCTTTGACGTTTTTAAGACTTACCTCCTTACCTAAAATGTAATCTTCTTGAGGACCAAAATCATGGCCTACAATCATGGCTTCTTGTTATGATCATTATACTTCTGAATCTCAAGTAGGACCCAACACCAAGCTTACTTAGTTCAGGAACACCTCAGAAGATATTAGGAAGTGACCTCAGAGACTAGGTTACTGTACTCCCCGAGGAAAGGGGCTTGTGTCATAGAGCGTATAGTGGTAATACTCAGTTTACCTGATCAAGCCTTTTACCCTTTGTGATATCCCCTGACCCCTACTGACTGATTTGACTGGAAGCAACTACTGACTGAAATAACAGTTGAATACAGACCAGTCCTGAGGAATAATATGAGGAAGAGCTTGGCTGAAGTGGGAGAGGAGGGAAGTGTGGGGAGAAATGAAACTTAGCTGCCAGGACTTATTATGAGTGCTGTGCAATTTAGGCTGAGTACTTACTGGCTGGAGGCCACAGCAGAAAACTGGGTACCTGAGGCAGGAAAGCAGGAGAGAACTGGAGAAGCCATGCAATCACAGAAGCATCTGGCACTCAGTAAATATCTTCCTGGAAGTAACAATCACTTCCCTCACATGTGTATAGCCCTTCACAAACCCCATTCACAGTCACTGTCTAACTGGCTCCTCACAAATACTCCAGGAACTGAACAGCATGAGTTATCTCCATTTTACAGCTAGGAATACTGAGGTCAGGCAATTAAAAGAAATGTATCTTGCCTAGTTCATCCACCTGTAATATTGCTGCCTTTCATTGTTTTAGTTTACAACCCCGAAAATTGTAGCAAACCAATGATAATACAAATGATTCTTGTCCGTAAAAAAGAAAGAAAGAAATATATCCTGGGCTAGGAGCCAGAGGAAGATGGATCCAGTATATCCTTGCCGTTAACTCACTTTACCAACCTGGGCAAGTCCCTTTCTTTCTCTGAGTTCAAATCCTCACTCTGTAAAACAGGTCAATGATCCATGCTCAGGCTAGAGAGAAAGGTAAGTAATAAATCACCTTTCTGGAGAAGATACTACCTCAAAGAACTCGCGAAGGATAAACAGGAGTTGGTCAGGCAGAGATGGGGAAGGCCATTCCAGAAAGAAACAGAATAAACAGAAACCCAGAGGAGTAGTGACAGGGATCTTTGTCCCAGCTTTCCGCCTGTCCAGCAAGCCAAGCAAATTTTATAAACTCTTACTAAGGGTGTACTCTGGGCTTGAGACTGAGGGAAGATAAAATAAAGAAAATGAAGCAAACTCAGGATCCTGTTAGTCCCATATCCCCAGGCCACAGATATCAGGATCCCTGGGACTACTGCTGCTGCAAGCAGATGATTGGTTTTGGTTTGTCTTATGGTGACAGAAGTATGAGTCTAGAGGCATCTGATGAAAACTTGTGTCTACACAAAAACATGGAAGTGAATATTCACAGCAGTGTTATTCAAAAGAGTCAAAAAGTAGAAACTCAAATGTACCTCAGCTGATGAATGGGTAAATCAAACGTGGTATAGCCATACAATGGAATGTTATTTGGTCCTTAAAAAAAAAAGAAAAAAGAAATCCAGATCCTTGCTACATCATGGATGAGCCTTGAACACATTATGCTAAGTGAAAGAAGCCAGTCACAAAAGGCCATATATTGTATGATTTCATTTATATAAAATGTCCAGGAAAGGCAAATCCATAAACAGAAAGTAGATCAGTGGTTGGCAAGGGCTGAAGGAAGGGAGAAATGCGGTATGGATACTAACAGTTTCTTTTTAGGGTGATGAAAATATACTGTAATTAGATAGTTGTGATGGTTGTACAACCTTGTAATGTACTAAAAATCACTGAATTGTACACTTTGAGATGGTGAACTATGTGGTACCTGAATTACATCTCAATGTTTTTAAAAAAGTAAATGTAATTTACCATATTAACAAAATAAAGAAGACAACGTATGGAATCAATTAATGCAAAAATGGATTTGCTAAAATTCGACATCCAACTGTGATTAAAACCTCTTAGTAATCTAGGATTACAAGGGAATTTACTTCATCTAGTAAAAAAAGCTAATTACCAAAAACCCTAGAGCAAAAACCATACTAAGTGGTGAAATGTTGACAGTTTTCCCTCTTAGATTAGAAATAAGACAAGGATGTGCTACCACTACTTCTATTCATCATCATACTGAAGGTACTAGCAGTACAATTAGGAAAGGAAACGAAGAAAATGAAGGATTAGAAAGGAAGAAACAAAACTATCACAATTTATGGATAATATGATCATGTATACAAACATAGAAAGTTCTAATAGAAAAAAACTTCATATCTTAGAGTAGGTAAAGATTTCAGATATAGAACAGAAAGCATTAGAAAGGAAATAATTAATAAATTTGACTATATTAAAATTCTATCAAAGACACCATGTCATGTATCTATCAAAGATACCATCAAGAGCATAAAGAGTACTCCTGAGCATATATCCAGAAAAGACAAAAACTCTAATTCAAAAAGATACATGTACCCCAATGTTCATAGCAGCACTATTTACAATTTACAATAGCAAGGACATGGAAGCAAACTGAATGTCCATCAACAGATGAATGGATAGAGAAGATGGACGTATATACAATGGAATATTTTAAGCTGTAAAAGAGAATGAAATACAGTAAGTCCCCTCCATATGAACCTTCAAGTTGTGAACTTTCAAAGATGCGAACACGGAGCTTACTAATGAAGACCTGACAGAATTGGAGGCCCGGAGAAAGGACGAAGACAGACAAGAGGAAGAAGAAGTAACTGAAGAGAGTCACGACGCAGGAAATGGCAAGGGGATTTTCTTTATCTGAGGAGGCACTGTTAGTTTTTGAAGCATAGGACCCAAACGTAGAATGGTACACAAAGGTTGCAGCGGCTGTTCAGAACGCAATCCAGTGCTACCATGTCATCTATGATGAGAACAAAAGAGCTACTACCCAGACATCACTGGATCGTTTTTTCAAGAGGGTAGATAGAATTGAATCCAGCAAGGAACCAGACCCTGTGCCATCAGCATCAGGCATCAGTGAAACTGCAGCCTGGCCTCCATCTCCTGCTGTTGATGATCCCTCAGCTCTACCATCTCCCACCCCCTCTCCCTCCTCCAGTCAGTAGCTCTCCTTGCCTGTTCACTCGATGCCAGCCCCTATATGCCAGCTGTTGTACTGTACTACTGTACTTTTCAAGGTACTGTACTGTAAGATTAAAAATGTTTTCTTTATTTTTGTTTGTTTTTTATGTATAATTTGTATGAAAAGTATTATAAACCTATTACAGCACAGTACTATATAGCCGATCGTGTTAGTTGGCTACCTAGGCTAACTTCGTTGGACTTAGGAATGCGTTCTTGTAACAGAATGTTCTTATGTAGGAGACTTAACTGTAAAACTATTTGCAGCAACATGGACAGACCCAGAGATTATCATACTAAGTGAAGTAAATGGGACAGAGAAAGATAAATATCATATGATATCACTTATATGTGGAATATTTTTAAAATGACACAAATGAACTTATTTAGAAAACAGAAATAGGCTCACAAACATAGAAAACAAACTTATGGTTATCAGTGGGGAAAGGGCCAGGGGAGGGATAAATTAGGAGTTTGGGATTAACAGATACACACTACAATACACAAAACAGATAAATAACAAGGACCTACTGTATAGTACAGGGAACTATATTCAATATCTTGTAATAACCTATAATTGAAAAGAATCTGAAAAAGAATATATATGTGAAAAAGTATCCCTGAAACTAATATAATACTGTAAATCAACTATACTTCAATAAAATTTAATTTTTATTTTTAAAAGAGTCTATTACTGAAATCAACCCTATATTCATCAATACTACAATGGAAGATATTCTTATAAGAGAATATTATATAGCAATGAAAATAAACATGTATGTAAAAACAATAGAAATATCTTATAATCAATGTTAATCTAATGAAGGCAAAGAAAATAGCATACACTGCATGATTCGATGCATAGAAAGTTCAACAACAGGCAAACTCATTTATGATGTTTATCTTCTGAAGGAGACAGATGTTAGTGCCTGAAAGGGAAAACATAGGGAACTTACAGGGGGCTGGTTATACCCTGTTTGTTGGTCAAGGTAGTGGCCACACAGGTGCTCAATGTGATAATTCATTGAGCTGTACACTGCTGAACTGTGCGTTTTTCTATATAAAGATTTAACAAATGCAGTGGAGGAACATACAAGAATCATGGTTCATGAGCTACATATGACCTTACAGAGCATTCAGTCCAATTTATTCATTTTACAGATGAGAAAGAAACTGAAGCCTAGAGAAGGTCATGGAGTTGTCACACAACAAGTGGAAACACTGCAATAGGGACAAAACCCCAAGCAAGATATTTTATATTTTTTAACAGATGCATTTATTTTTTTAATAAATTTATTTATTTATTTTTGGCTGCGTTGGGTCTTCATTGCTGCACGTGGGCTTTCTCTAGTTGCAGTGAGTGGGGGTTACTCTTCGTTGCGGTGCGTGGGTTTCTCATTGTGGTGGCTTCTTTTGTTGTGGAGCATGGGCTCTAGGCACACAGGCCTCAGCAGCAGCTGTGGCACACGGGCTCAGTAGTTGTGGCTCACAGGCTGTACAGTGGAGGCTCAGTAGTTGTGGCACATGGGCTTAGTTGCTCCACAGCATGTGGGATCTTCCCAGGCCAGGGCTCAAACCTGTGTCCCCTGCCTTGGCAGGCAGATTCCTAACCACTGCACCACCAGGGAAGCCCCAGGATATTTTTAAATGTTATTACTTAGAGAATCGTGAACACATAGTTGGTTGATAAGCCTAACTCCTGGTATATCGTATGTACAGCAATGTTTCCAACCCTGTTGACAACAACTATGTAAGTGAATTAGGAGAACACAGAGGAAGAGAAAGAAAGAAAGGGAAAAGGGAGATGGTTAGAGTAAGAAAGAAAAAAAGAGTATCTGAGATTTGTAGTTTTAAGAGGCTTACCTTTTTTGGCCTCAGTTTCAAATACAGTATTTGTTCCAGAGGTCCAGGCCCGTGTCCAGAGCTTAGAATCCTGCTTCTGACATTACAGAGAACTCTTGAGAACTTCTTGGGAAACCTCTCCTTGGGTCTGCTTAGTCTCAGTGCACAAATTCTTTAATCTGGCCTTTCCAATAGCCCTATCTAAGCCAACAGGAAATACAGCCTATATGTAGGAAGAGAAAGCCTTTTTACCCCAGGACAATTCTTTAATTCTATATTGGAGCAACTCCACTAAGAGTTGTTATTTCTTAAATCTCATAACAACTCAAGTGTTAATCACAGATTCCAAAAGAAAGCCATGACTGCAAGCAGTAATAGCCACAAAATTACTACCAACTCTTAAAGCTGCAGTTTGCATAACCTTTTTCACACCTTTAGCCTTATAAATCCATTCAGCAACTCTGTGAGGTAAATATTATTATGTACCTATATTACAGGTAAGACAACTGAGGTGAAGGAAGGTAGAGCAACTTACCAAAGGTCGCAGAGTCAGGGATGGTCAATGGTGATAACCTCAAGTGCTTGAACTCCAATGTAGCTGCTTCTACGTGCACTGTGCCTTCCCCATATTGCAGACCAGGTGAATGTGAATGGATGTCATTAAATGCAAATTTGTTTTAAAGTTAAAAGAACTAACTAACTCATTTCTACTAAAGGCATTAGTCTGAACATCTCTAGGATGGGGAAACTTCAAATACTATATGGTGTCTGAGGACTTAGAAGAATTAAAGAGCACAGTACAGAAATCAAGAGACAATGGTTGAAATGCAGACTCCATGCACTGCAACCATGCAGCATGTGACCTCGGGCAGGTCCTTGATTCTCTGAGCCCAAGAGTATCACTGTTGTACAGTGGAAAGGTGCTTGGAATCATAGAGAAGAGCTAAAATCCCAGTTCAGCCATCCTAACTAGAAGACCTTGGGCAAGTTACTTTAAAACTATGAACCTCAGTTTGCTGTCTACAGAGTGAAATATTTATCTCCCTGAAAGGATCAGTACATTTCACAAACATGAAAGTCCCTAGTATAATATGTGGTAACTAACAGGCATTCAATAGATAGTAGCTTGGTTATTGCTGTTTCTATTTTATGGTTATTACTATTGTGTTATTGCTATTTGTTATTCATATTTTTATTATTGCTGTTCTTATTATTTTGAGGATCAACTAAGGTAAAGAAAATGTATTTACTTTGTAGAAGCTAAAGAGATTTACAAACATGAGTTATCATTAAATGAAGGAAAGGGTCAGAGTAAGATTTCCCAACCCACTCATTAAGACAGAGAACTGTGGCTGAGGAAAAAGAAGAATGAATCACCTGATTTCATGAAACTAGAGATTAAAGGCTTGAGGAAATGAAGTGGAAAAAGAAGCCTGCAACCCTATCCAACCTATATTTGGCCAAATCTATTTGCTTCCTGGCAGCATGGGAAATGAGGCTGACATTGCCAAGTCCCAGGTTGCCGTACAGCCATCCAAGTCTCATCACGGATCACTGACCTTGTTTATTTTTTCAAGATTTATTTTTAAGAAGCCCCTCTCCTTAGTTCAGCTGAGCTAATCTAAGCTCAAGGCAGTAAAAACCCCAAACTGGAGAGAGAAACACTGACGTAGTCCAGTTTTTAAATCAACTTTGTTAAAATCTTCCCAAGCTTGGAGAATTCCACCTTCGTTGTGAAAACGCAGCCAGAAAAGAATTCTAAACTGCATGCTGTAGGACTTCTTAGAATAAACCAAAGGCTCCAGATCCTAGCCACAGGAACCAGGCTTTCCCACAGGGAGTTCTGCAACTCAGCGCAACCTATCACAGGCCCTCAATTACAGCTTCTTGCAACCATTTACACATCCCCCCAGGCACACACTGAAGCCACACTGGAGGTCAGCATTAGGTAATGCCCATAGACATTCTACCCATTGCCAGCTCAAATGTCAACCACTAACGCAGCCCACAGAGAGCTCTTCTTTCTCATCTCCCAAATCCCCTTAGATCCCAAAACTACAACTCTGGAAATTCTGACGCTGAAAGTCTGGGTGGGACCCAGGCAGCTGTATTTCAGAAAAGCACCATGAGTGAGTCAGTTGTGTAAGCTGGGCTGGGAACAACTAACAGAGATAGAATGTTGTGACATAATCTTTAGGAAGACTTAGTTCCACACTCATCCCTGCCACTTTCCAGGTGTGAGACCTTGATCAATTTACTTTTCTCTAAGCCTCAGCCTCCCCAGGTGAAAATGAATTGTTGTGGGTATCAGATAAAACAAGAAATGAGGTTTCCTTTAAAAATAAAATAGTTCAGGGCTGGAGATGGCCAAGACGGTGGAGTAGGAAGACCCTGAACTCACTTCTTCCCACAGACGCACCAAAATTACAACAATTTACAGAGCAACTACCTATGAGAATAACCCGAAGACTAGCAGAAAAGATTTACCACACCTAAACATGTAGAGAAGGAACCACAGCAGGATGGGTAGAAAGAGCAGAGATGCAGTATAGTCAGGACCCACTCCCCTGGGCCAGTAACCCAAAAACAGGAGGAATATCACAATTGCAGAGGTTCTCCGCAAGGCGAGGGGTTGAAGCCTCACATTGGGCTCCGCATCCGGAGGGTCCTGAACCAGGAAGATGAGCCCCCAGAAAGTCTGGCTTGGAAAACCAGTGGGTCTTCTGTTCAGGAGAGCTGGAGGAAAGAGCCTACACTTTTTTTTTTTAACATCTTTATTGGAGTATAATTGCTTTACATTGTTGTTAGTTTCTGCTGTATAACAAAGTGAATCAGCTATACGTATACATATATCCCCATGTCTCTCCCTCTTGCATCTCCCTCCCATCCTCCCTATCCCACCCCTCTAGGTGGTCACAAAGCACTGAGCTGATCTCCCTGTGCTATGCAGCTGCTTCCCACTAGTTATCTATTTTACATTTGGTAGTGTATATATGTCCATGCCACTCTCTCACTTCGTCCCAGCTTACCCTTCCCAATCCCCGTGTCCTCAAGTCCACTCTTATTAAAGGGGCACACTCAAAAGCTCACACACTCTGAGTTCCAGTGTAGAGGCAGTAGTTTGAAAAGACCCTGAGTCAGACACATTTGCTAATGTTGGAGAGCCTCACAGAGAGTCAGGAGTGAACTGGGACTCTCCTGGGGGAAAGCATTTCTTCTCTGGTAATTCAGAGGAGAAATGATATATTTTTATTGAAGCATAGTTGATTTACGATGTTGTGTTAGTTTCAAGTGTACAGCATAGTGATTCAGTAGTTTTGCAAATTATATTCCATTATAGGTTATTACAAGATATTGGGTATAGTTCCCCTGTGCTATACAGTAAATCCTTGCTGCTTATCTATTTTATATATAGTAGTTTATATCTAGTTTGTATCTGTTAATCCCATACCCCTAATTTGTCCCTTCCTCTTTCCCTCTCCCCTTTGGTAAACATAAATTTGTCTTCTATGTCTGTGAGTCTCTTTCTGTTTTATATACAGATTCATTTGTATTATTATTTTTTTAATTCATACTAAATTCTTTTTCTTTTGTTTTTCTTTCTATTTTTTTAACATCCTTATTGGAGTATAATTGCTTAACAGTGCTCTGTTAGTTTCTGCTTTATAACAAAGTGAATCAGCTATACACATACATATATCCCCATATCTCCTCCCTCACACCCTTCCTATCCCACCCCTCTAGGTGGTCACAAAGCACAGAGCTTATCTCCCTGTGCTATGCGGCTGCTTGACACTAGCTATCAATTTTACATTTGGTAGTGTGTATATGTCCAAGCCACTCTCTCACTTCATCCCAGTTTACCCTTCCCCCTCTCCGTGTCCTCAAGTCCATTCTCTATGTCTGCATCTTTATTCCTGTCCTGTGCTTAGGTTCTTCAGAACCACTTTTTTTTTTTTTTTAGATTCCATATATATGAGTTAGCATACAGTATTTGTTTTTCTCTTTCTGACTTACTTCACTCTGTATGACAGACCCTAGGTCCATCCACCTCACTACAAATAACTCAATTTCGTTTCTTTTAATGGCTGAGTAATATTCCATTGTATATATGTGCCACATCTTCTTAATCCATTCATCTGTCGATGGACACTTAGGTTGCTTCCATGTCCTGGCTATTGTAAATAGTGCTGCAGTGAATATTGTGGTATATGACTTTTTGAATTATGGTTTTCTCAGGGTACATATCCAGTAATGAGATTGCTAGGTAGTATGGTAGTTCTATTTTTAGTTTTTGAAGGAACCTCCATACTGTTCTCCACAGTGGCTGTATCAATTTACATTCCCATCAACAGTGCAAGAGGGTTCCCTTTTCTCCACCCCCTCTCCAGCATTTATTGTTTTTCTTTTTTGTGTGTGTGGTATGCGGGCCTCTCACTGCTGTGGCCTCTCCCGTTGCGGAGCACAGGCTCCAGATGCGCAGGCTCAGCGGCCATGGCTCACGGGCCCAGCCGCTCCGCGGCATGTGGGATCTTCCCGGACCGGGACACGAACCCGTGTCCCCTGCATCGGCAGGTGGACTCTCAACCACTGCGCCACCAGGGAAGCCCCAGCATTTATTGCTTGTAGATATTTTGATGACAGCCATCTGACCAGTGTGAGGAGATACCTCATTGTAGTTTTCATTTGCATTTCTCTAATGATTAGTGATGTTGAGCATCCTTTCATCTGTTTGTTGGCAATCTGTATATCTTCTTTGGAGAAATGTCTATTTAGGTTTTCTGCCCATTTTTGGATTGGGTTCTTGTTTTTTTAATATTGAGCTGCATGAGCTGCTTGTAAATTTTGGAGATTAATCCTTTGTCAGTTGTGTCATTTGCAAATATTTTCTCCCATTTGGAGGGCTGTTGTTTTGTCTTGTTTATGGTTTCCTTTGCTGTGCAAAAGCTTTTAAGTTTCATTAGGTCCTGTTTGGGTTTTTTTTGTTTGTTTTTATTTCCATTTCTCTAGGAGGTGGGTCAAAAAGGATCTTGCTGTGATGTATGTCATAAAGTATTCTGCCTATGTTTTCCTCTAAGAGTTTTAGAGCATCTGGCCTTAAATTTAGGTTTTTTAATCCATTTTGAGTTTATTTTTGTGTGTGGTGTTAGGGAGTGTTCTAATTACATTCTTTTACATGTAGCTGTCCAGTTTT